>NC_139555.1:72192613-72667720 GCF_965112155.1 Podarcis liolepis
CTTGTGCAAAAGTTGACTGAGTTCAGGCCAAGCACAGAAAATGCATCGAGTCTTGGGTGGTGGTGGTGGTGCTACTCTGCTGAGCAATTTAAATGGTTATTGATCAGAGTGAGACTGAGGCAAGTGAATAAATTGGTGCTCTTTCTGTCCATCTCTGCCACATCACTTGCCTATTAATAACACTGATGAACTGAGTTGGAAGTTTCTGCCAATGAAACATATCTCATGCTGATCGCTGCCATTTCTCAGTGCCCTAATTCCTGGCTGGCCTCTTAATGATAGATTTATCTGAACGGTATCTGAGCTGGAAGCCTGTTTTCCTTGCCCCACCCTGATAGATGTAGAGCGTCCCCTGAGATAAATTAGCCTGGGGCTCCTCACTCACTCCTTCTTGTGTGCGTGTTTAATATCCCAAGGAAGTAATATTTCATAAAAAAGGGGCCAGCTAATTCCTGTCTACACCTGCCAGGAGTAGAAGGGAAGTCCATATATCACGTCCCTGAGAGGTGGCAATTAGCGCTCTGTGGCTGACAAGAACACCATTTCCTGCTCCGCATTAAGTACAGCAAATGGCTCCCAGCGTTGGAGTGGTGAATAATTAGCTGAACTCTAGATTAATTTAATTCCCAAGCACCTAGGACCAGCCCTGCCCAGTTTCCCCAGTCATCATTCATCCGCCATGTTAAAACAAATAGGTTGTGCAAATACAAGCAAAGAACGAACAAGCAGAGAAGTCACAGTTGCGAGACGCGGACTGTACCCATCTACACACACTGCACAATGGGAGTCCTGCAGATCATATACTGATTCTCTGTTTGCTGAACCCCACAGACCATAATCCTCCTCTCCTGAGAAGACAAGAGCTGCAGGGCCAACTCATGCCTCTGGCTGATATGAAATCTCTTATTGCTGCTGCCTTCCATCAGTCTGGGCAATTTGTTGTTGAGGGAGATGATGAGATCCTCCCCCTCTGCTAACGGATTGGCTGTCACCCAAGGTACTCACCGGCTCTTGGGTCGGAGTGTTTGGCACGCATGGAGGCAGCTGGTAGGAGTGAGACATGCAGCCACAGAGAAATCTGTTGATGGTCTACATTTAGCCTCAGAGAATTGGCAGATGGAAATGCTCCATCTGTTGGCACACCCTTACAGGACAATCCTTTGCATGTCTAATCACTCTCTGATTTTCCTTGCCCACATCCCACTGAGTTCAATGGGGTTTTCTCCCAGTCTTAATCTCCCACTTTTTGAAAACATTCGGTTTGCCCTTTAATGGCTTGCTTGTATCAGCCTATAATTCTGATGAACTACCAGATACAGAAGGGCTCCCTGCTTACACAGCTAACTGGAGACTTTCTTGGTGTGGCAGATAATGCAGGGAGGCCCAGATCCCAGTCCTTACCCAGACTTCCTAGTAACCTTATTTTTTAGGACATAGTGCAAAAGAGAATAGTGCTGCTGTGTCTTTATTTATTTTATTTAACAAGATTTACCATATTTTTCCGTGTATAAGATGCCCTCATGTATGAGATGACGCCTATTTTTTGAGCCCAAAATTAAAAAATAAATATTTTAAACATTCCGTTTGTAAGACGACCCCCAATTTTAAACTTAAAAAAATTGGGGGGAAATATAGTCTTATACACGGAAAAATACGGTATATGTTGCTTAATAAAAGAAAACACCTCTAAGTGGTTTACATAAAATAAAATATTTGTAAGAAAACATATTTTTAAAATGAGTGGGCCTAATAAAATTATCTTTAATCTTTAATAGTCATCATGCAAGGGTGAGAAAAGTGAAGCATTCTATTCCACAAAACTTTTAAAGGCACAGGAATCCCATCCTGTTTGGCATCTTGCCACCCTTGCCACGTATGGGCAATCCAGCTTTTTGCAGTCCAACCTGTATCACTAAGCTACTGATGAGGAAGTGCTATAAAATGGAAATGAAAGTAGTGCAAAATGTATATGTGAAAGGTTAATAAAAACAAAAAACCACAGAGAGAAGCTGGAGACAGGAAGAGCTGTGCACAGGTATGAGCTCTGGAGAGAAACCCAGGATGGCTGAGGAGAAAGACATGTAGGCAGAATAATGTGGAAATCCCTTTAGCAGGGTCTAAAGCAAAAAGGATTCTTTTATGTTGCTAAGAAAAGTGGAGACGAGAATGGCTGAATTTCACATTTTGATTGGAAATAGCTAGTCAAACCTCTCAGCAGTTAAAATATTAGTGAACATTCTGTGACATCACAGCATGTTTCTGCTCTTAGTTCAGACTTTAGGGGAAGGCTTTGTGAGTTATGCCATGACCATGTATAGTTCAAGATCAGAAAAGCATCCACATTAGGTGGGAGGATAGAAAAAATGGTGTGTGCTGCAGGGAGGCTGGAAAGGTAGTGATCTAGGGATGTTAAGAGCTAGGAATCATGAGAGCAGGTACCAAAAGAGATGGATGGAAGAGAAGAAACTTCACAAAAGGTGTAGGAAAAAGAAGGGCCGTAGAAATAAGAAAGGACAGGAGCTGGATAAGTGCAAAAAGATAAATTCAACATATTGATTTTAAACAATTAGGCAAATAGTTGACTGTTGGTCAATAACAACAACAACCATCAACAGAGAGAAAGCACATGTTTGCTTTTTGGTGGCGAATCTGTGGCTGAATATGGACAGTTCACTTGTTTGTGATAGTTGTTTGGAACTACTTTCAATCTGGTGTCAATCTGCAGCTAGACAACAATCCAGCTGTAGGCAGGTATATCGACCCTCTGCATAATAGCAAGAGAATTTTGCACCAAGTCACTGCTTATTACATTGAAGGAAAACATGGCAATGACCTACGGAAATGTTCTTTGAGTGAATGGTGTGGTGAAAAGCGGTGGCAGAGAGCAGATGATGCCAAACAGACACACTTTCATTTTGTGGGGTAAATGGGATGGAAAGTCACCTTATCTTTTGGTGGTGGTGGGTAGCAATGGTTATTCAAAGGAGGGGAAAACTGCACTTACCTGAGGTCTCAGATTTGGATGTAGCAATAGATATCCATTCAGATCAATAGCAAATATATAGCCGTTGGCCCCTAACTGGATGGGAGGACAACAAGAGAAACAAATTACAGCTCAAGATGAAAGAGCGGAATTGCATCAAAGTTCCCATGCCACTGCTACAGATAATCTCTACAGACCTCTGTCCCTCCTCCATTAATCAACCCAAGCACAGAACAGACACCTAAGACCTTCTAAACGGGCCCCCCCCCCCAATTCTCTCACTGCAGAAGAAGCAATGACTATCAGATAGGTGGGGCTGATTTGGAACTGGAGTGCAGGAAGAAATTAGGAGAATTCTGTGCAAATGTGAACCTCATGCTGATTCCCAAAGATGCCTCCCCGCCCCCCGCTTGCTGTTTATCACAGCTGAGACTTTGCAGGGACTGGCGGGTGGAAGAATGCCACTCTGAGGGAAGGAATCCATCCCTTACGCACATTGTATCGCTGCGTCAGCTTCTTGATGTCGTTCAGAGTCACGTCAATCCCCACAACACCGAGGATGAGCTGGTTCTGAAAAAAACACAAGCAGAAAAAGCAGTTATATTCAAGAGACTGAAGTCGTGGACAACATAGATGCCATTCAATAGTGATATAGTTTTTTATTTGCCCCCATGTCCTTGATATAAAGAGAAGGACAGGAGATAACTTGTCATAGCCAAGCCATACAGGGAAAAAGTGTAATACATGAGCAAGATGAGGGAGATCCCTGGTTGAAGAGGATGGTGGGATGACAATTCACATTTGAACTTCCTTTCTCCGACATCCCACTTATACACCTAGACTCAATAATATGTGTGTGTCTCTCTCTCTTTCACAAACACATAAACTCAGTTTTTAACCAATATTTAAAATACTCAATCACAGGGAGTGTATGATAAGAAGACTCAGCAGCCCTCTTTTTACATGGGAAAATCAATATGATTTCCTTTTAATTTTCACATGCACGCATCTGGATTCCACAGCCTTCCCAAATGAAGTAAAATGATGGCATGGCAATCCACAAAATACTTGAGCATTTCCAAGACTAACTCAGCTTATGTACTGTGCAAGCATTACAATGCAGACAAATTGCGGTGGACCTACCCTTACAGTTTTTCTCTTAGGTAAACAGGATGGATGGATGTGTTAGGTAAACAGATTCTGTTAGGTAAACAGGATGGATGGATGTGGGACACATTCAACTGAGCAAAGCTCAACTGGAGCTGGAAGCCATCTTATATTCTTTCCTGTCCAGCAGGATCCAATGGCCCACCCAGGTGGGTCAGCTGGAAGATGGAAGCTCACTGAGAACTGAAGTTCCCCCCAACAGCTCAGTGGTTCACCCCATGAGGGAGCTGTAAACAGCTAAAAGCAAACTAATCCCAACAGTAAACAGAATCCAGTGACTGACAAGGGCCCTGAAATCAGTGTCAGTCCCTTATCAGGCTCTTCTACCCTAACCACATGCTTCTTTAAGACAAGTACATTCTCCTCTTAAAGAGACACCGGTGCCTGCACCTGCAAAAAGCCACAATACCAACTGCTACACTGCACGCCATGGGATAATGACTGCAATGGAGTTGCCATGCTGCTTTATGAGGCAGTAACTGGGCTCCCTGGAGAATAAATGGCTTGGTCTTTGGCCTTGTCGCTTACCTAGTTGAGAAACAGATCGTTGGCTGTTTAACAGAAAGCAGCTATAGAATGCCATGGCAGGTCTATCACTGCTAATAAATCTAAACAAACATGAATTGGGAAGCATAAGGCAAATGAGACAGGCTGCTGACACATGCTGGGATTCTACTCACTGGGGAGAAGGGAGGCATTAGTGCTCGGTTTAGTGGGGCTTGTTTGTTTTGGAATTCAGGTGCCATTGCAGGGTGAGAAAATCCAACAGAAATACTTAAGCTCATAGGCATAATAATAATAATAGGAATAATAATAATAATAATAATAATAATAATAATAATAATAATAATAATTTATTTATACCCCGCTCATCTGGCTGTGTTTTCCCAGCCACTCTGGGCAGCTCCCAATCGAATATTAAAAACACAATACAGCATTAAACATTGAAAACTTCTCCAAACAGGGGAACACACACACAACACACAGTGTAGAAGAAGAAGAAGAGTTTGGATTTGATATCCCGCTTTATCACTACCTGAAGGAGTCTCAAAGCGGCTAACATTCTCCTTTCCCTTCCTCCCCCACAACAAACACGCTGTGAGGTGAGTGGGGCTGAAAGACTTCAGAGAAGTGTGATTGGCCCAAGGTCACCCAGCAGCTGCATGTCGAGGAGCGGAGACGTGAACCCAGTTCCCCAGATTATGAGTCTATCACTCCTAACCACTACACCACACAGTGTAGTGTGTCGGAGCTGATTTTCCAAGACTGCTGTTGCTGCTGGACTCCCCCAGCATGCCTGTGCAGTCCTCTCCTTTCTGCTACCCGAGTCCTGCCCAGGGAAGCTACAGCGATGCTGGCATCAGGGTGGTTCTGTGGCTCTGCCAACTACATTAGCTGCTACCAATTGTTATTATTGTTCCTACAATTACTGTTACCACTACCACCATCACCAACTGCTCCTCTCTGGGTAGGCAGATAGGAGATTTCAATGATCTCTCCTCTAGGTCGGTGCCCTACGTAGCTATAGCAATTGTGCAGCATAGGGAGCTCCCACACTATTCACACTTCTGTATCTCATACGTAATTAGTCTGTTTCTGACCCATCCCTCTCTGTAAGGCGTTCTTCTATAAACAGTGGCACAGCATTCCTACCGGTTGACCCATAGAAGACGCAGCTTTTCTTTTCCTCCAGTGATACAGCTGCACCCAAACCAGTGATTTTACAGGGCACTATCCACCCCAGGACTTTGACACAGTACATGGTATTGAATACATAAATAACTGGGTGAAGTTCTGCTTTGTGCAGGAGTGTAGATTATACGCACACTAGTATGTTTTAAAATGCTTACTGCTCACCTGTCATTTGAAGGAGGAATTTATGCCACTCCTAACTTCAGGTACCTTCCCAGTTAACAAATTTTAATAACTAAACACTATGTTGGTTTGGCATGCAGCCCTGGTCATAAAGGTATGATGCTGATGTACATAAACAATAAACACAGGACAAGAAGGTGGTCAGCTGGTGGGCTGACTGACTTGCATTTGCCCCTCCATCATTTATAATCTTGCCCCATGTTTACTTCTTTTGAATGTCATAAAATTTGGCAGGGAGATGCTATACTCGGCTGATTCAGATTGATTGATTTTGAATTGGCTCCACAGCATCATTTTTTGTTTAAAGGTATCAGTGACATCTACATGGAAGGCAAAGAACAAAACAAACCTTTGTTTGGATGCTAGAGTCTCTCTCTGTCACACAAACACATACTTCACAGCAGGCTAAGTATTGTGGATATGAGCAAGAAGAGTATCAGCAGTAGGTCAAGTGGGGGACATTGCAGGAAGAAAACATACCTTCCTTTCACTGCTGCCATCTTCAGTGAGGTTGAACACTGGCAGAGTGCCTGTTATGACCAAGCCCAGACCCTATCAAATGTCAAAAGCAAGAAAATATGATAAACACAGTTATCTAAGTAGCTCCATACTCCTAAGGGTCAAATAGGTGTGACATAGGAGATCTATTATCAAATGTCTCTTTAAAACCGCCCCCCAAAAAACTTGAAACAAGTCACAGGGAGCTTTGATTTTTATTCCATTGCCCACTGTCAATTATATTGTGCAACCCAATGGCCTTGAAACACGGACACGGGCCATGCTGGGAGGTGTAAATTATTATGTCTTGTGTGTATACCACTGTACAGTGGAATCTGCAGAGCCTGTTTCCTGAAAGAAATTGGAGAAGATATCAACTTGGGAATGTCAGACTTGGGACACTGAAGAGGTATGTGACATAAAATAAATTAAGTAGGACAAATTACACTGCAGTGGATGGGTAGACCTTACAAACAGGAGAAAAGAAATGAAAAGCAGAAGACCAGCTGTGGGAACTCATAAAGTTATTTTACTTACCAAAGCATCCCGATAGACATTGGTCCACTGAACCTGTTTTGCTTTGTTCCCTGCCAAGACCATGGGTCTCCCTAGAACATCCAGATATTCCTGCAGAGAACAGAAGGAGAAAAGCACTCAGATTAATTCACTTGTGGAAGTATGTGATATACAGTAACAGATGTATAAAGGTAAACGGACCCCTGACCATTAGGTCCAGTCGTGGCCGACTCTGGGGTTGTGGCGCTCATCTCGCTTTACTGGCTAAGGGAACCGGTGTACACCTTCCGGGTCATGTGGCCAGCATGACTAAGCCACTTCTGGTGAACCAGAGCAGCGCACGGAAACGCCGTTTACCTTCCCGCCAGAGCGGTACCTATTTATCTACTTGCATTTTGACGTGCTTTCGAACTGCTAGGTTGGCAGGAGCAGGGACCGAAAAATGGGAGCTCACCCTGTTGCGGGGATTCGAACTGCCGACCTTCTGATCAGCAAGTCCTAGGCTCTGTGGTTTAACCCACAGCGCCACCCGCGTCCCATAACAGATGTATACCGCAACATTATTCTTGACTGAAGTAGAATGATGTTTGTCATGTTCAGTTCAGTTGCTCATCCTGCTCCACAAACAAACAAACAAAACTCCCTTAACTTTAAGAAAGGGTTACAGGCAGAGGAGGGATTTTATCCCACTAGCAGAGGCCACATGTGCAGAGTAGAGCCCGGTGGAGGTGGGATGTGAGCCCCGACTTGAGTCAGGCTATGCTGGAAGAGAGATGGACCCAACTTGAATTAAGCTGCCCTGTTCAAAGGCAGTTTGCATTTTGAGCTTCCTTCTATCGAAGACTTGCCTCATCCCAAAACTGAACATGGATCTCTTTCCTAAGATAAAGGTTATGAGACTGGACTGAAACAGGGCTGGCAAAGCGAGGCTGCCATCTCAGGGGGCTGATGCAGGTTGGTGGTGGTGATGAGGAAGCAGCGGCAAGCTGTTGAAGAACAGAGCTGTGGGTGACACGTGGCCTGCCATGCACCGCTTCATCTAGTGTGTTTCCCTCAGGAGCAGTGGAGGATGCTGCCAGTGTTGACCTGAGATTCAGCTTCCAGGAGGGAGGGGTCATATTGTCCTTTGCCTCAGACAGCCAAATATCTTGAGCTGGCCCTGACTGGAAAGCTATTGAATCATAGTTGAGATGTTGCTCAGACAGGCAAGGCTAAGCCCTCTAAAGACGGAAGCCCAGAAGAAGAGAACCCTTTCAGGACAAGGTCAGACTGTAAAGACATATTAGGTTAAGTAGTAAAAATGAGATCTGTAGGCTGAGAAAAAGCCTTGGAGAAAGTAATCTTGTATGTGGATATAATGCAAGATGCAAATGGAAACACCGGCTTCCCAATGGAACTCTCAGTTGAACCCAGAACTCTGTCAAGAGCTGCTCGATTCTATATATATCCAGGAGACTGAGAAAACCTGTTGCCTGTGTTTTATGAAAACTGAGATTTTAATTGTAGAGGCTGGCTTCTGTTCAGAAAATGCAGGCCAGCTGCAAAATACTATTTCTCCCATTACTCCAAAACAAATCCTTGAGTGGATATAACACGTCTCTGATACAAATCTATTCCCAATCATCTCCACTGCAGTGCTGACTTGAGAGTGGGTCAAGTATTGCCTGAGTATTTAACAGAGACACCTGGCACTTTGAAGGTGGTATTCAGCTTCATGAGTTCCATTCTCTAATTACGGATCTCTGTGTAGACAATCTCCACCACTAGAGGGGACATTGCACCACAACTTGAATGCCCTGCTATAGACTAATATGCACACAGTATGCTACTATACAGGCAGAAAAGGAAGCAGCATCATTACAAAGAACTAATATCTGATTCAGGGAGATAAAAGATAACTCTTAAGTCATAAATTTCTTGCATGGTGTCATGCAGAAGCTGAATTTCAACATCCAGCTTTGACCAGCACAAATGTGTAACCTTTCAAAAGCAACAGGTAAGGTTTTGGCTGTGAGTCCTGGAAGTCCTGCTCCCTGCCTTGCTGGCCTTTTTCTACTTGGGGGGGGGGGTGTCTGACTCCAGCAACAAAGGCTGAGGTTGCTGAACAGACTCTTGAGCTGGGGTCTTTTTTGGGTGGGATGGGAGCTGTTGCTATTTTTTTCTATTATGTTTTGTATCTTTATTTAGATCTTATTTATGTGGAAATGGTTCAGTCTAGTTGTGCATTTTTTGATGTTTTATTTATTATTTATGACTACTTTTGTTATGTTGCAATTAAGTATTTTTTATGTTGTAAGCCGCCTTGAGAATGTAAAGATGGCATGCAAATAAAATTATGTATGTATGTATGAATTTGTTTTGTCCCCCCCTTTTCTTTTGTGTGTTTCACAAAAGATACTTCAACAGAGCAAAAGTTTCAAAAATAACTGAGGCCCTTGTTGTGTGAGATTGGGCTTCAACAAATGTCAGAAGGACAGCAAACATTTGCTAGATGCTTTGTCAAAAAATGTTATCCCATCCTTGAAATACTCTGTGTTTGGGGGGGGCAGGGGCAGGGGCAGGAAGCGTGAGACTCTAGTAATTGGCTCCTTCTCATCTGCAGCACTGAATAGACAAATATTGGAAAATTCCACCGGCAAAAGCATTTCATTCATCTGTGTTTGACGGTGAAGGTATGTGTGCACAGGAATTAGCGTGCAATCCATGCTCATAGACTGCGATGTGTGACAACGCATATTCACAAATTTCATGGTGTACACACCCAACATGCTGGGAAGCAGCTGCCACATGTGACTTTCTAGTGAGTGTACTCATAGGGACACACATACACATGGATGCTTCAGTTTAAATTCCTACACAGAAATGCAGGAAACACACACACACACACACACACACACACACACACACACTTGAAGGAATCTCAATACTCTGCCATTTCCAATATTAGACTGATTTCAGCAAGGGCAGAACTAAGTAATGACAGAGTTCTTTTTTGCTTCATTCCATAACTTCTTCAGCTTGAGGAGGAAGATTTAAGCCACTGAGCACATTTAGTGTTGAAAACCACAAAGGTGAGGGAAAACGGGAAAATGAACGAGATGTAGGGGAGCCCTGTACCAATGTGCACGGGGTCCTGCTCCCTTTATCCCTACAGGAATGCCATGTAAGCAGTGGGGAGGGCTGGGGGAACGAATGGTGACAGCAGTTCATTGTGCTGAGCTGTATCTGCCACCTGTTTGTCTTCTGTAAGCACGTTAAGGGACAGTATGTGCCAATCAGCCCTCGCTGTCAGCATGAAGGAAACACGCCCTTTCCCCAAATCGATTAACCCTCCCTGCAGGTTGCCATGGTGAAGTGTGGCGCTGTGGCAGGCAAGAGCTTCAGCCCTGAAGCGCATGGGGAATGTATTATTTCCGGATGATTTAATACAGGGGGAGAGAGATGTAAAGGGAAAACAGCATCACAGAGAGGAGGGAGAGATATAGGCAGCAGAAGGGGAAAGCGGAACAAAAGCAGAGATACAAACAGAAAAGAGAGGGGAGAGGGGGAGTAAAGGGAAAGTCATGTCACACTTTCAAGATCACACACTTGAACTGTGGGTTGATTGCTATTCTTGGAAAACTAACATCCTACCTTTCTTGCTCCTGTAAACGCTGCAACACAGTTGGTTATCTGTGACTGTTGTTCTTCAGAGGCAAATAATAAAGTGGGGTGGGGAATGCTGCTGGACTACAACTTCCATCATACTGATTGGGGCTGATGGAAGTTGGAGTCTAGCAAACATTTGGAGGGCCGCACGTTCTCTACCCCTGCTGTAAAGGGTCCTTCATATGTGGCCACTGTGGCTGGCCACGTAACAGGAAATTCTTACTAACGGCTAGTAAACTGAGATATTTATGAAGGTAAAGGGCTGAACCTAGTTTCTGAGGCCATCAGAAGACCTGGGGTTCTCTCCAATGATAGCCCTGGTCTGACTTAACTTAGGTCCATTAATTCTAATGGGTCTTCTCTGACCATAACTTAGTTCAATACTGGGCTCCAAAATTTACTTAATTTACATTTTGACATCTTCCCCTTCCTCCACGGAGTTCAGGGTGGTTCACACATAGAGTTAGCCTAACCTACCACAACTGGGTTGTTATGAGGATTAAATGAGGAACCATGTACATTACCTTGAGCTCACTGGAGAAAAGGTGTGATATAAATGTATCAAATAAATAAGTAAAAATAAATAATTATATGTGACCAGTTTACTAATCCCACACTCATGCTTTTAGTCAGCCAGTTTTTGGGCCATTTTTAAAATTAAACACTGTGGTTATAACAATTCGTCTTAGGTTTTACACAGATAACTTTCCAAACTCTCCCTGCATGCAGTTGGGATGTTTTTTTTTTAACACTTAACAGCATAAAGTGCCTGTGTGGTGCATCCGAGGCTGTGGTTAGCCAGGCACATATTGTATTTTTGGTTATTCCAGACGGACAAGTAGATGCATACAGCTCTTAAAAACCATACTTAATTGTAGGCACAAATGAGGCCAATAACTTAACATCTGGCACTGCTTCATGGCAGCCTGGCTTTACTACACTAATTTCTATGTTGTAGCAAATGCTTCAGATCTGGGATATAAATGGCTCCATTACTCTGCCTGATCTGCTTCTCTCGGAGACCTCAGGCAGATGAAATCTGACGTTTTTGATGACAGGCAGTTTAATCATAGGCTCCCATAATTGGACTAGAGACTTAAGGCAGCTGAGAGTCCAGTTAAGTGTGATTATTTGATGGGCATACTTGTTGTCTCGTTTGTGCATCAATGAAAGAAACACAAATGGCTTCTTGCTAATATAAGGCTCCGCTGAGAGACAGGATGATTAAATGCCATCAATGTTTGTTTCTGCTGTGGTATGTCTTTGAGCGAATCCGCTCTAATAGGTGTTAAAGGTGGTAAGAATTAAGCAACTAATATTGTACAATAAAATTGTCACAATTGGCTGGGTGACAGTAGCCAAGAGATATTTTCTAAGGCTGTGTAAAACTATTTACCGCTCCTGCCAGATTGTCTGCTCATATAAATTAGCACTGACGCCTTTTCTTTCATCAGTGAATAATCTGTGCATTACCAGTTAATGGCTACACCCAGTGCTTTTCGGTGACAGTACTCAGTACTCACTGATACCAAGTATTGTTACCTCTTTTATTTTCCTGCCCATGGCAGACATTTTGTGCTGGCACCCACAGGACATTTATCAAGATATAATTACTGGCACCTCATTTGTTTTTAAATAAAATAAGCATTGAAAACACCTATGATTAAGGATATATATCTGCATTATAATTGTAGACCAGGCATGTCCAACAGGTCGATTGAGATATACTTTGGGTATTCCTCTCCCAAAAAAGCTCAACAGCTTTGGTCAATCCAATGGGTAGATCATTGCCAGGTGTTTTTTTTAATAATGGGAGTAGATCGCAGTCTCTCGGGAGTTGGACATGCCTGTTGTAGACAGATATCCAACTATTTGTACCCACCATCATTTACCTCAGAAAACTATGAAATATTTATTTTACTAAGAGTGCTGTGAAAGTATTATTAGAGATCCCTAGTTCTTTAAGCAGTTGCCATTTCCGGGGCTCCTAGGTTGAATGCTAAGCTGCAGTCTTGCACCAACGTTCCTGTTGTAAGCAGTGTTGAGCATACAGTGGGGCTTACTTTTTATCAGATGTGCACAGGACTGCACTGCACAGCATTTAAACCGCATTGAGATTGGCTTAACTGTGCAATACATGACTACAGCAGCTTTGTATGAATCCGAATGAAGCTCATATGAACTTAGCATTTTGTTGCCAATGAAATGAGAGTGACAGCGCAATACTAATCCCCGATGTTGTTGGCGGGCAGGGGTGGGGGGTTAGGCTGGCAAGCAGTTGACTCTCTGCTGACTTCTGAGGAACACCATTTCGGAAGGTGGAGGCTCAGCTGAACTGGAGGCCCTGAGCTTCAACCTGATGGCTGGGAACAGAGGCTGATTTAGGGGAGCACAACTGGATCTGCTGCACCGGGCACCAAGCTTAAGGGATGCTGCAGAGGATGCTGAAATCTTGATTTAGACTGGAGTGCAAGAAGGGGGCGGGGGATTTTGGCATTGCACAGGGCACTGCTGAAATTTGAGACCCCAAGGTTTGTGTTACCTACAGAAGTTCTCCTGTGGGCAGTAGCCAGTGGAAATCTTTTAAATGGGGCATTCTGGCACAGAGGTGAGGGCATGAAGCTGAAGCGTGTGTGTGTGTGTCCTCACCTTCTGCCTTGCCTGGCATCAGTGGCAGCGGTTGGTTGCAGCAATAAAGCTGCCACTTAACTCTGCCCCGTTGCTCCCTGGGCAGGATTAGAATTGCTCTGCCTGTGTAGGAAATGGAATGAGCAGGATACAAGCACCTGGACTGCATGTTCATAAGATTGTTAACAGAGCAGGACCACCTCCATGCTTTCCTATGGCCCTTTGTTCATCTGGTTAGTTTCTCTTCATAAACGAACTCATTTTAGTGTTAGCCACTGTACTTCGGGGTTTATAATGCAGCCCTCTTGAACACCAAATAACATTTATCTAGGGATGGTGAAGAAAAGTCAATTCAGTTTGCATTTAAATATTCACTTACCTAACTTGCACTTTCTGAAACAAGATGTGGACCAAAACACAGGCGCCATTTGAAATTTGAACATTTCCAAATTTTGCAATGCAGTTCATCAGCCAAGCAATGTGCACAAAAATGCATTCACTTGTGTAAAACGTGCACATAAATGTATATATTAGTGGAAATAACATATACACAATGTTACATTAGGGGAAATTGCTTCGCAAAAATGTGCACCCTAGGCAAAATTGAGTATGAAATGTGTACAATAGGAGAAAATCACACTGAAAGTGAATTTTCATGACTTTTTTTATTGCAAAATGATATGCAGAAATATGGAGAACAGAACTTAAAACTGAAAAAAATGAGAAACAGAGAGAAGCTAAAAAGGGCATATTCACCGATCCCTACTCCTATCTAAAAACCCTCCTTCCTTTTTTAAATCTGTAATGTCTTAAAGGTTGAATTTACAGAGGCTTTCAGGTTGGTGTGCAAATGAGATGTAATGTATCTGCAACTGGCTGAAACCATCTTTGCAAAAGCCTTTGGGCTGGGGGAAACAAGTATTTTGGTAGCCATCCATTTTCTTACATATACAGATTTTTAAAATATAAAAAACCCAAACCATACTTTTCCTGCTGCATGTTGCCATCTACATTTACTTTAAGAACTCTCTCTCTCTCTCTCTCTCTCTCTCTCTCTCTCTCTCTCTCTCTCTGTGTGTGTGTGTGTGTGTGTGTGTTTGGGGTGGGGTGAGCTTGGCACTGAATTTCTAACTGTGGTTCATTTTGAAGAATCACAGGTTCCGTTCCTCCACATTTTGTCGGAGAAGGTTTCAAACGGGCTGCCTGGCCCTACAAAGAGATGAATAGGTACTTAAGGATGCTGCTGAATGAAAGAGGGCAGCATGCCACAAAGCACAAAGAGGAATCAGCTGGTCAATTTGCTGGCAATTCCCACCGGAGCTTTAGAAGCAAGCCAAGGGGGAGTGCGCATGTTGGCCTGATGCGCAGTCTCTCACAGGTCTCTAGGTGGTGCTCTCTGTGGGGGACAGCAGATGTTCTACGCAGGATGAAGGCTTCATTAGAACAAGCTCCAACTGTACACATAATTATCTGCTATGCCCTGCAGCTCCCCACACTTTTTTCTTCTCCTTCCAAAGATGCTTTCATCTTTAAACAGAGCAGTGTGCAGCCAGGAAAAGAAGTGAGGGTGGCGGCGTTTCAAAGCTGTACGATGGCCTTGGTGATTTGAAGCTTAACTGAGAGAAAAGGACATTTACTTAGCTGATTTAGGAGCGATGATGATGGGGCATCTGCACAAATGAGTACCCGAAGTCAGCAATGGACACACATAGAGCCATGTTTTGTGTGTGCATGCATATGTACACCATCGTTATCATTTAATTTGCACACTCATCTGCATGGCTATACTGGTATTCATAGAGGAGCAAACATATTTACATACATGTTGATAGTGAGGGAGGAATGGGTGTCCTGCAGGATCTTTCCATTCAGCTGATCTGCCTCTCCTCATCCCCGGCCCTCTCCTAGGCGCTGCACAAGCCCTCCCCCCTTGTCCCACTGCAGGGAGGATTCTTGTCAGAACTGCACACAATTCTAATGAGAATCTGCCCCCACCCTGGCAATTAGACTTGTCAAAAAATGGGCTTCCAATACTGAAGGCACTTGGGAGGTTGTGGACTCGCCTTCCTTGGAGGTTTTCAAGCAGCGGTTGGATGTCCATCTGTCATGGCTGCTTTACTTAAGATCCCTGCATTTGCAGGGGGTTGGATTAGATGACCCCTGGGGTCCCTTCCAATTCTATGATTTTAATAATAGGTGAACACTCATATACCGTAAATAACATGCACAGATGCATGGCTGCCCAGACATTTAAGGGATCGTAAACCTTCATGCAGGTGCTTACAGCTGACACGCTGTATCCACCCGTACGAGAATCCATATCAAGACTGACAGCTGCCTTCCAAACATATTGATTGTTGCACTACTACTATCTGTCAAGATAAAAACAGACACCATTTATTCCCCAACGCTGTTATGAACAGCAGGACTAGCTATATATGTAGAGAGAAACTTGATACCCACCTATTGCAACGGGGGGGGGGGTCGAGTCCACATAACCCACCCGGGGGGGGGGGGGGAGTCTGTGACACCATTCACATAACAAAAAATACCAGAGAGGTATTAAAATCTTCAAAGGTCCAGGGCTTGGCTTTTGAAAAACAGGGGGTCCACATTATTTAGCTAATTGGGAACTACTGACTTAAAGCATCACTTTTTAGCAGAGGAAGCCAGGGATGCTTGTGGAATTCGGTGGGCCTGAATCTCAAAGTGGACTCATCTGGTCAACACCTCCCAGGTTAGCATGCAATTTGGGACATGGACTGCTTCAAAATCCACTTCCACCGAATTCCATGATTTTGGTTTGCCTTTGCTTCTTTCTTTTTAAACTGGCACTAGCTGCTTTGAGAAGGCAGAATGCACTACTGCAGCCACATGCATTGAGAGTGGAAGTGGAGATGGCTCTGCAAGCAACAGCATGCAATGATGTGCCACTGCAATCAGGGATATTGTTGTTGTTGCTGTTGTTGCATCCATCTGTTTTTGAGAGACAATGGAGTGTGCCTCCAGGGGTGAAGTCAAACTGCTGCACACATCGTGCTCATTCTGGGGTAGCTTGTCCACCTTTGGTCCCCACCCTCTGCTCAGCTCTCCCATATGGCTCCTGGAAGCTGTCAGCCTGTGGCAGCAGCAACACCTTCGGAATGGCTTTGACCGGTCGGCTAAACCAGGTGAGGGTAGCCAATGGGTCTCAAACCCTCACTGAGTTAGGGACTTCCCCAGTATGTGAATATAGGCTCCAGCAGATTGAGCCAACAATATGTGCATGGAGGTCCTGAGCTGCCCACAGGACAAGATCCCTTTCTCAGCGTCACTGATGTGGTCCAAAGGAAAGCAGAGCAATATGTTTGTCACCAGCTTGGTTGCAGGAGTTGACAGAAGGAAGCATACAAAGTGCCATCCTACTGTTGTAGGGATTCCACTTGTGTAGGGTTTACTCCTTAGCCTTTTCTTCTCCTGAAGATATCCCACAAGGAAGCGGAGGTTTAGGATCATGTTAACAACAGCAACAACAACAACAACAACACTTAAGCTGCCCCTCTCATCAACCACCTATGGACCCACAGGGTGGAGAGGAAGACCTAAGATCCTTTTAAAATGAGCTCCTGTATTTCATGAACTGAAGGCTGAGAGAGATCCCACTGGAATGTATATTTTCCTTCTGTTTTTAACCTAATAAACTGGCACGGGGGTGGAAGGGATTGCAGACAACCCTTTCCCCTCCACCTGGCTTCTCTCAGCAAGTGGGGGGGGCAGTGGGGAGATTTTGAATGGGAAAAACAGCTAAAGGGGAAAGGGTTAAGAAACATCTCTCTTTGCTGTCCTTTTGCTTAAATCTGCAGCCTCCATACAAAGGAAAACAATCATGCGCACACAGACACAAATAACCCATGGGGGAAAGATAGATGTGATTGCGTGTCACATATAAAGAAATAGTCAGGTAAGATTCTCAAGGTGACATCAGGGACTTTTGAGAGATAATGGGCTCCTACAGTGTTGGGAGAAACCCACCAGATGGCACTGACACACTGTTCTGTGCTCTCTGCGCAATACAGAGAGAAAAATGAATCAGCAACCCAGAGGGGAAGCTCCTGTCAAAATCCTGACTCACGTCACTAGAAATAAATATTCAGTAATGAGCTATTAACCTTTATGGTTCCCTAAGGGGGCATGGGGAGGGGACATGCTAAATACGATACTACAAAGCTACACAGGATCCTGCTTAGCTGCGCAGAATCGCACCTTTGCAGGATGCTTCCAGGCCAGAGGCTCCTCAGCATCAAACTCCAGTGTGGGCTTGGGTAAAAGCATGAGCTAGACAAAGCCTGCTTGCATAGGGCTTTCAAGTCTGTGATTAGTGTGAAAGGACAACAAGAGAAAGAAGATCTGAATGATTCAGATAAGCTTCAGGCATCATTGCAGAGGAAAAGGAAGAGACTGGTCCATTGGGAGGACCCATACTGGACCAGGATGACCGACCCTGCCCCCCATTCCCTTCTTTTCTGTTCTCCATAGCAATGCTCATGTCTTGATTTCAGCTCCTCAGCTCCCTCTTCATTTATACTCTAGCCACATCAGGAATCATATGATGCTTCCAGACACGGATGATTTAGCAGCGGCCAAGCATTGCTGTTTTGCTCTGAGCTTCAAGAGGAATAGCAACGACTCTCCTTCCAGACTTCTGGAATTCAAATAGCATTCTGCAGCCAAGTGGGCAGTCCTTCTTTCGCCAGTCATAAATGTTGGGGATAATTTTTAGAAGGACCATATTGTGTGTTTGTGTGAAATAAAAGCATTGTTTGGCAGGGGGGAGGGAATGCAAGGTTTATCGACAGAGTTGATTTCTAGAAAGGAGAGATGAACCACAGAGAAGAAAATGGCAAGAGCAATCTATACAAGTCATAACCAGACCCAAAATTTACTGAACAGCTGCCTGATTTATTCTACATCTGGGGAAATTATGGAGCTGTTCCATGAAGTTAAAATACTTGGGATTTTCTTAGCTCTGAAAAAAACCATTAAGAGCAGTGTGTTTTGTTCATGATGTCATGCAGTTGCTCCATAAAAAGTGAGTAAACAAAGTGAGGCTATTTCACAGTAAATGCTCAGTGTGAAAACAGCTATAGAATTTGAAAGCACCAAAACACTATCACACCATCACAGGGCAACACTATCTGCCCACCAACTTCTCACTTCTCAAACCTGAATCGCACACTCCCTTTTCACTTTGCTTGAAGCAAAAGTAAACACAATGAACGATGCCCACAAAACATACTACCCATCCTCATTCCCTTTTGGAATCCTTCATGTGCAGTATCTACACTTTCTGACACTTTAGATTTGCTGGAGCCCTGCAGCCAAAGATCTGGCTAGGTATTTCAAATCAGTCTAGGTGAATTTCTGCTTTCCTTGCTGCTGAGGTTCCTGGCAATGCACGTCTTTCGCACCAGCCCAACCTTCCTGTCTCAGAATCCTCCTCCTCCTCTTTCCTTGGATTTTCTTAGCCCATAGCTGTCAACATTTCCCTTTTCTTCTGAGGAATCCTATTCGGAATAAGGGAATTTCCCTTAAAAAAAGGGAAACGTTGACAGCTATGTCTTAGCCATTACTTCCCCTCTGCTTTATTTTCCAATCCCACCTTCCCTTAATCTGCTGCTTCATGAGACACAGACATTTCCCCCTTTGCAAGTACCTTCTGCTTCTATTCCTCCTTCCTAAGCATTACAGCAGCTCAGCCAATCTCTGCCAGAGGTCTTCTCACCACCACACATTTTAAAAAACAATCTTTACGATACTGATTTATCTGTTTAATCTGTGTTATGTACTGAAGTTCTCACCCTGGGCCAGGAGGGGGATAATACTGTAGATAGTTATGCAAATGAAGGATCGAAAGTGATGTTCAGTGATTGGATAGTTTTAGAAAATGGCAACAGTTACATTGTTCTGGAGCTCTATATAAGCAGGCTGACTGAGCTCCTCAGTCAGTTCTGTTCCAGCTTACAAATAAAGAGCTGCTTTGGAAGAATCGCTGTGTCGTCTGATATGTTCGCCCACAATTTAACAATCTGCATCTAAATCTGTTTACCTTAAATGGTCAGGCGGCATTGCGGCCTGGCCACGGGCCTGGTCAGTGATTGGGCAGTCAGCTGGGTAGGCCTGGAGGCCTGGCTGCAGATGGGCCTATGGCAGGCCAGCCTGGGTCTGGGGATTCCCCCAGGGGCGGGTTCAACCAGCCAATGTCCATTGCTTGGGTCTGCCCCCTGGGGAACAAATTGAGGCAAGCCCAGCACTCCTCCTCAATTTTTCTGTTGGATTTATTTGTTTAATCTGCATCTACATTTTTCTCCAGTGAGCTCAGTCCTTTAATCCTCGCTACAGCCTTGGTTGGTAGGCTAAGGGACTCTCCCTCCCCTCCAACAGAATCATGGGAACTGTAGTTTCCCCTTCACAGTGGTACAATTCCCAGCGAACATCAGGGATTTGAAATTCTAAACCAGCAGTCAGCAGTCCATGCCTGCTGAACATGCTCAGTAGGCTGCTATGAGTCTTCCACCACACCACACCCCGCCTGGCCTTAGTTTTCTTTCTTTAAATATATTTGTACTTTGTGAACACTGAGGTTCCCCCAAGTCTGTTCATCACATCTCTCCCTCTCATGTGTGGATGGTTCTATTTTGGCTACGTAAGAACCCACACTCGGAGAATGAGTTCCTTATTAATTTATAGGGTAATCCCCCCCCTTCACTGAATTGAAACTAGAGCAGTGTGATGCCTTGGTCTTGCTTTGGAAAAATGAGAGAGAGGAGCACCCTAGTCCTAAGCCAGTTCAGGATGTACGAATAAGTACGTTTTGTTTTCTAGTAGTTTCTCATTTTTTTTCATTCCTAAATTCAGTTTGTCATTAAAAAATAAATACCTCACAATTTCCCTCCATATTTTAGTGTTTATTTATCCTAATATGCACATATTTGTAACCAATTTTGACTAATACAAGTATTTTTGCAAGCAATTTCCTCTAATACAATGTCTTTTTGTATGTTATTTTCCCTTAAAATGTATTTTAGCCATTCTTCCCTTAAAATACAGATTTTTGCATATATTTTGAGGTTGGAGAACTGCAGGGAAGTGAGAATTTTGAGGGATAGCGGCATTTCAGTTAGCTTTCTCCACAATCCCTAATCCTAGTTTGGATTGGGTTTAGCATGCAGAAATTATGCTCTGGGTGCTATTCACCTCAGTCCTGCAAATATATCTTACATTACGATGGGGGAGGTAGAAAGGAAGTGTTCTGCTTTCAGTTCTGTTTTTAACTGCAACTATTTTTAGAATTCTTAAACTGTTTTAGAATGCCTTTTATTTACAAAAAAAATATGCAGATGTTTACTGCTCTGGGCTAGTTTGGGAGAAAGGGTGGGGCACAAATTAAATAAATCAATCAATTCCTGCTTCCTGGGATAGGAGACTGTCACAACTTTACATTTATTTTCTCATTTGTCTGCTTTTACTAACTTTTATTAGAATGCTGCATGCATCCGTTGCCAAGAATCTAATGGCAGGAAAAAGAAGCATACAGTGTCTGTCAGTGGCGCTAATATGCCCACGATTTTTAGTGCTGAAAGCTTCTAGAGCTACTATAGCCAAGCATCCAGCCTACCTACAGTTAGCTAGTGTCAAGCTGAGAAAAAAAGGAATAGCATTTCCCTTTTCTCAATCTTTCCCTGCTTCCTGTCTCTGCCTCTCTCCACCCCACCCTACTCCCCATTTTCCCCTTGGCTTTTGGCCTGAAGATTTAGGCATCATTTGAATGGAAAGCTATTAGCTTTGCCTCGTCACCCCATTTCCAGGGCACTAATAACTCATCCCAAGCTCCCTCTCTCACACGCCGCATGTCGACTCTAATAGCTTGATAGATCGGGCAGTTTGGCTTGCTCCTCTGCGTGCTGATTCAAGCACGAAGTTTTAATAATTAGCCACATAAATACAAGTCCATATAACAAGGATGCGAGAGTTTTCTCCATGGATGAGGCTGTGCTGCGACAGCAGGGGGCCTTACAAGTTATGATATTAGCAGAGCTTTGTGTGAGGCTGTGTTTCTAAGACCGAAATAACAGGGGGCTGTGCCAACCCAGAGCAGTGTGGGGTAAGTAACTAAGGCTTTGTGAGCCCAGAGGACCCAGCACTGGAATAACAGTGGCTTGCGGGTAATAATAATAATAATAATAATAATAATAATAATAATAATTTATTATTTATACCCCGCCCATCTGGCTGAGTTTCCCCAGCCACTCTGGGCGGCTCCCAATCAGTGTTAAAAACAGTACAGCGTTACATATTAAAAAACTTCCCTGAACAGGGCTGCCTTAAGATGTCTTCTGAATGTCAGGTAATTATTTATCTCTTTGACATCTGATGGGAGGGCGTTCCACAGGGTGGGCGCCACTACCGAGGAGGCCCCCTGTAGCCTCACTTCTCGCAATGGGGGAACCGCCAGAAGGCCCTCGGCGCTGGATCTCAGTGTCTGGGCTGAACAACGGGGGTGGAGCCGCTCCTTCAGGTATACAGGACCGAGGCCGGGTTAGTAGTGAATACAGTGGTACCTCAGGTTAAGTACTTAATTCGTTCTGGAGGTCTGTTCTTAACCTGAAACTGTTCTTAACCTGAAGCACCACTTTAGCTAATAGGGCCTCATGCTGCTGCCGTGCCGCTGGAGCACGATTTCTGTTCTCATCCTGAAGCAAAGTTCTTAACCCGAGGTACTATTTCTGGGTTAGCGGAGTCTGTAACCTGAAGCGTCTGTAACCTGAAGCGTATGTAACCTGAGGTACCACTGTACTTGAATTTATGTTCAGCTGTTCATCCTTTTATTACCTTGGTAATATTAGGCTAATCTGGAAGCATGGGCAGTGCACTGGAAGAGGCTCCAGCTCATAGCTGTCAAGTGTCCCTTATTTGAAGGGACAGTCCCTTATTCCAGCACCATGTCCCGCTGCTGTCCCTTATTGATGGATGTCCCTTAAATGTCCCTTAAATTATGTCCCTTAAATTTCAAAGGAAGCAGCTCCTCTCCCTCCCTCCCTGCCGGCCAGGGAGGAGGGAGGCTCCAACTGTGTTGCTTGGCTGTGTTGCTCACCCAATAAGAAGTCTAAGAATGACTGGGGGTGGAGCTTGCATGCCTTGTGTGTGGCTAGTTAATGCAAGCTGAATGCTGGACGCTATTTTGTTGCACGTGCTGCTGCAAAGCCAGGCCGGGGAGCCATCTTAAGTTGAGGCTGCATAGGCCTTGTGGTGCATGTGATTCAGATTCTATTCAGTTGAACCTCTGGTTACAAAGTTGGTTGGACAGTGTTCTCGAAGCTACCCAGCATGAGTTTGATCAGACTGCAGGAAGACTGGAGTGCCTGGAACAGGTGAGGCTGCAGGTCCCTTATTTTGGCTGCTGGTCCCTTATTTTCAAGGATGCTGGTCCCTTATTTTCAAATCAGCTATGCTCCAGCTCAGTTGGAGAGCACAGATGGTGTGAATTGACAAAATCCCAGGTTCCGTCTTCTGCAGCCTCTCCAGTTAAAAGATTCCTGGTAGCAGAGCTAGGAAAGACATCTCCTGGAGACCTCAAGGCTGCTGCTACATGGACCAATGATTTCTGACTGGCTGAAAGACATCTCTTTATTTTTATAAGGCAATATCCTCCCCCCCCCCGGTTCGATAGAATAAAGCCAGTCACATATTTGGCAGAATGCACACTGATAACTAGGCTGACACTCTCCCTTGGCGGCGGCTCCTAGGGACATGTGAGGGTGCAATGTCAGCACTTGAGTTTTTGTTGGATGCTGAACTCAGAACTGCATTAAGTGGGATGTTGAGCCGTTTCGAGAGGGACATGAAAATGTCTCCTAAGAGAAGGTACGAGGCTGTAAGCAACATTTTTCGCTTTTTCTCAAGAGCCAGATTTGAAAAGGCACGCAATTTTCTCTCGTCCGCTCTTATCCCCCTCATGTTCTGTAATTCCTTCAGAGGAGTAGTGACTGGGTTTTCCCTAACAGATAGAGCAGATGTTTAGCAAGACGGTAGTTGAGTCCGGTATTATTGGCCATTATAGGCTCTATAGCGAATGCAGTCTTGAAAAATGGGCATACAATATACATCCCAACCTAATCAGAAATAATAATATTGATTACATTTTTTGCCCTATGCTAGGCAAAAGGTCAGATTAGATGCCAGTAAAGGTACTTTAAATGATATGTTTGGACAAATTGTGTTTCGTTTCCTTACCTGTGTGTTGATTCGGATGGCCCCAATGGAGGGAATTTCAAAATAATAGCCTTAAAAAAAAAGAGACAAGAAAGGCATGACACAAAGAACTTTAGAAGTGCATTTTAGCATGGCACCTCTTAACTCATCAACAAACCCTCTTGTGTATCCCATCAATTTCAGCACACCAGCCCCACAATCAAGCAAGTTGTGAATAATCTCATCATTTTTAATTAGTCTAAAGTATGGATTAGATTGTGGCCAAATCAGGCTCCTGTTTCAGATCTCAGAGCTTGCTGGTATAGGCCATATTGCATGCTGTTACAACTGGATCTAAGAGATATGTATTGTGTATATTAAAGGGCCAGAAAAAGGTGTGGAGATGGAATACCTATCCTTCATGAATAAGTGGAAAGTGAAGAATTATATATATATATACATGGCACCATTCATACCCAAAAGCGAGAAAATAGATTTCTGCCGCAAGGAACTCAAAATCTAACTTTCAGCAGCGGTGTGCAGGAGAGAGGTTCAGAAGATAACAAACAAAAGAGAGAAATGGGATTTGAGATAAGCAAAGGAGGAGTGGGGGGCAAATTCAATTATGCACACTTGGGTTCCACTTCAGCTTGAGGTAAGTATCCCTTTGGGATCCGAGGAGGGATTTGAAGAAAATAAGATGGAACCATGAGGGTGTTCTGCGCAGGATTTCCAGGCATTGAGGCAGCAAGGGAGAATGGGTTAAGACCCTGAAGACAAAAGGAGTCTCTCAGGTGTCTGGGGGGGTCACAGTGTTGGAGGAACAAAGGTCACAGGGGACTGGAAACATACTTGGCACACAGGCAGGGATGGAGGAGGAGCCCATTTTAAACAAATCTATACTCATAATTCGTTGGTTCCAAACCGATCAAGCTTTGTTCACATCAGAACACCTCTTGTTTTGAGATCCTGCCTATGTCTCAGTTGTTCATGCATTGTCATTTTTTTTAAACCAACTGTACTTATGCAAAATTATATGCAAGAAATGTATATTATATGCCTAATATATATAAAAGGGTCAGGCTTCATGCTATACTATATTTCTGCAGCATAATTTTACCCGCAACAAGACAGCACAGTCAGTAAGAACACGAGACTCTTCATCTCAAGGTCGTGGGTTTGAGCCCCACATTGGACAAAAAGATTCCTGCATTGCAAGCGGTTGGATCAGAGGACCCACATGGTTCCTTCCAACTGTATGATTAGGATACATATGATTTTTATATCGTTATTTGCATTGTAATATGTATCTGTTTATGTGCTGGTTATTTTAGGAAACCTAGAGTACATATGCATATAATATGGAGGAATTGTTCGTGGTCTTAGCAGAACCAGAGAAAAAAAGTTGGCTGATAAGATGAAGGTGAGATACAGGAATTGGGGGTGGGGGGAATCTGTGTAGATAAATTAGACATCGGGATTTTCAGAAGATTCCACCACATCTATGGCTAAAGAGGGCTTTCCAGTCACGCTTAAGGGATTTCGGTAGCAGAGTTTTATCTTTCACCCAGTTCTCTTTTTAAAACAGATTTTCCCATTGTAGGAAATATAGTGGTACCTTGGTTTTTGAACATCTATGTTGATGAACATTTCAGGTTTCAAACGTCATAAACCCGGAAGTAGATGCTTTGGTTTTCAAACATGCCTCAGAAGTCGAACATGCCACATGGCTTCCACTAAGTGCAAGATCCTGAGGCCTAGCTGTTGGCTATTGAGTTTTCGGTTTTTGAACATTTCAGAACTCGAACAGTCTTCCAGAACAGATTGCGTTCAAAAACCGAGGTACCACTGTAATTGGTGCCACTTACAGTGATTCCCAAAGGCATTGTGAGATGAAATGGCTCTGGGTAAGGACACTACCTTACAATGTAGCTTCCTTTCAGGGAATCCTTCCCCTTGAGGGAAAATGTATATATGCTTGATAAGGCAACTAGGCCCCTGCAACAATGTCCCCAGAATAGTGACGTGAGGTGAAATTTTTCGCAGGGGAACACTTAAGGCCTGAGCATTACAAATATGCCATTGTCATCTTAACTGGTTCCCATTCCGTTTCTGAGCCCAATTCAAAGTGCTGCTTTTTCACTTCAAGGCCCTTCATAGCTTGGACCCATGGTACCCGGAGGATTGGCCTTTCTGTACATTTTATTAGCATACTCCTTAACTTGTTGTTTTTAACATGTTTGTTTTTATTCCATAAGTTGCCCTGATAGCTTTTTATGATCTGAAGAGTACACCCTGACCTGATAACTTTTTGTTACAGAAGAGCCTATAAATACTGAGTGAACAACAAGCAATCAGCCCTTGGAAAACAGCAGCTTCCGCTACTCCTGCAATAGTTCAAATTGTTTTACAGTCCCCAACCACGTAGCTAATGCCTGCTTGCCACCCACCATGAACGTACAGGTCAAGCAAACACTCAGATGAAGAAGTCCAATTCCTGCTTTTAGGTTTGTTGCTGCAACCTCAGTAATGTCACTCCAGCATTTCTGGAGCCAGTAAAAGGTTCACAACAGCGGCAGAAAGAAATATAGCTTGCATTTCATTGTAGCTTTGAAAAAGCGTCTAAGGACAGTTACCCGGCAGAGGGAGATTTTCCTTTAAGGCAGGGGGGAAAAACACCTCCAGCTTGTTTCTCCCTGAGTTAACTGATCTCACGGAAGAGCTGGCCAGCAGCCTGATGTCTCTTGCAAACACAAACAAAATGCACATCAAATAGCGGGCGCTGAAGCTGCATTGCTTGCTCTGCAGCTGCTGCCCGGGATGGTTGTAGCTAAAATCTTCCACGTCTTTCCAAGGGGAATGCCACATGATGGAAAGAGCAGGAGGCCAACTTGAGAGCAGCAGCAATAATAATAATAATAATAACAACTACAGTCCATTTAGCATCCGAGGCTTTTACAGCAAATGTCTGTTGCTCTATCTACTGGTCTATGGCATCTGTCCATCAAGCACATTAGTGGACTACTCTACCCAGTGCAACTATTGGCCCATCTATAGCATCTGTGAACCTAGCTGTCCACAGTGCTGCCCATCACTCTGAAGCATCTGCCTATTTAGTTACCATATCTGTTTAGCACTCCCCATATGAACTCTGTATATGACATCTTTATCTATTTCTCTACGACTTCCCTCATTTATGGTAAATTCATCCACAATAAATGAAGGACACTGTGCCATTATTTTCTGTAGACAGGGAAACAGAGGCACTGACAGAAAACAAGTGCCAAATGATGGAAGAATGAATAAGATACAATGGCAATTTCTCTCACACATTTTCTGTTCACATGTTTTAATAATCCTTGAGAAACTTAATTGTATAAAATATTTACTGACATGATGAGCTTGTAGAACTATGATTTTCCCTCTTTGTACACAAAGGCATTGCACAAAACTTGAATGTGTAATTTATTTTGTTTTATTTATTCACATAGAAGGTCATTAGTTTCTTGTTAAAGTTTGTCTGGTTTCTGTTGCTTTTCAAGTTTAATGTTCTAGGAAATAGTTGCTGTTAGGCAGAACTTTTCCAATAAAAGTTGTTTTATACAGTATTTTCTACTTTCATTGTGTAAACCTGAGGACTGGGATTGTCTTGGTTTTTAAAAAGACTGACCCATAAGTCACTCTGGAGACTTTTTTGGCTGAAGAGTGGAAGAACAATAATGCTTAAATATGTTAGTACATCCTTGAGATGTGCATTTGGCTATAAGTAGCACAGGACTATCTATCATCCCAGTCCCCAATGTACTACTCAATCTACAAAAATGCTGCTCTAAGGCTGCCTACCCCAGCCGTTAAGTGGTTATATGGGGAAATAGTAATACAAACATTCAAGCTGCAGTGCATGCAAGTAAAGGCTAGTACTTCTCTTGGATCTACAGTGGTACCTCTAGTTACGAACTTAATTTGTTCCAGAGGTCCGTTCTTAACCTGAAACTGTTCTTAACTAGAGACGTGCTTTTGCTAATGGGGCCTCTTGCTACCGTGTGCTGCCAGCACACAATTTCCGTTCTCATCCTGGGGCAAAGTTCTCAACTCGAAGTAACCCTTCCAGGTTAGCGGAGTTTGTGAACTGAAGCGTCTGTAACCTGAGGCATTTGTAACTTGAGGTATTACTGTAATACATTATTGCTATGAGTTTGTGGGAGGTAGATTGTATACCTGACCCCCTTCTAATTTCTGTATCCATCATGGATTGAATTCCTGGAGTAGCCAGGCCCTCTAAGTTTGGGCCATTAAAGGAACAAAGGAAGTGGCTCTGTGCCAGATGAAAAATGATAGTTAGCAGCGCTATTAATCTAGAAAAAGAGGTGCTGGAACTCACCATTGTTCTCTTATAATGACAATGGTGCCCACCTTAGAGGTGCCGGAAGCAATTTCCGGCTGGAAAAAAAGCCCTGGTAGTTAGAAAGACAAACGCCAGAGTTGGGAGTTATGTGTGAGAGCTAGAAGTGAGAAGCGGCAGGCTGGGCATCTGGGAGAGACACAGCTATGCCCGATTCCTGTTTGATTCCCATAGCTGTGGCTATGGGAGAAGCAAGACCTTTCTGGGGTGTCAATGCTCTGTAAATAAAGCATATATCATAAGGACACAACAGGCTCCACCACCCTTCATTCCAAGGAAACAGAACCCTGGGTAAAGGCGTGGAACCTACAAGGGGTCGGCGGCAGGGAGGGGGCAAGCTGGTGAGCAACGGGGTCAGTGGGATGGTGTGGGGTGCCACAAAGTTTTCTCCACAATTTTTTTTTTTGGGGGGGGGTATGCTAATCTACCATGCCCAGTGTGTAGAAATGTAAATTAAACGATATTGCAAAACTTCCCAAAGTCTCAATATTTACTGCTCACATAGAAAGCTGCTCCTGGAACTTACTCCTGTTCGGTAATGTAACTGAAACATGACATAATATGAACTAGGCCATAGTTGTAAAGGTTGAAAAAGTTACTCCTAGGGGCAATCAAGAAGTCCAGATTCATATTATGGTGCTTTAACGAACAGCAAACATTTCCCCTCAATACAAATTTTCCTCCTAGACCTAGAGCTTCTTCTTGCCAACTGTATCATTCTTGCATCCTATTCAATTGCTGGAATACAATGAGAGTGGACTCAGAATTAGATAAGCTAACAGGAAGGATCCGGGACCGGCGAGACCAGAGGGTTACCGAAGACTGGACTAAATTTACTGAGTATCTGAAAAGTATTTGTGATGATCAAATTACGTTTGTAGGACTACAAGAAGTTCTGTGAGGAGTAATTTAAGAAATATTGTAAAAAAGGAAAGGGAGAAATGATTTGTTAGAAAATGTTAAGGCAATAGTAAGTTAAGAATTGCAGGAGAAATAATTAAGACGGAAGGCTATCAGATATGCTGAAGGAAGTCCAAATAAGGATATATGTATAATAATTTGTGTGGTATGTCTTAAAATTTTTGTATGCTAAAATTAATAAAACATATTATATATATAAAAAAGAGAGAGTGGACTCCCTTGTCCTCATATTCTTAAATTATATGCCCCTTTTATTCTTGTTGGTAAGTAAACTTAAAGTGGTAGCCAGTAACAAACAGTTGGAGATCCCTCTTGCTTTATCTGCCTAAACTCATTTCTTTCTGGTTCAGGAGCACCTGCTGTTTTCAGTGGAGCTCCTTCCTGCATGTGATGCCACTATTGCTCTCAAAATGCCTTTGATGTCAGAACCAGAGGCCTGGGGGCACTAGCAGCAGGAGACGACAAAGCTCTCGAGAAGCAAAGGCTCAGCTCCTCCTCCTCATGCCACTCAGAACAAAGGGCACAGGGAGAGAGAAGGGGAGAACAGAGCCTTCATCCATAGGGGAGGGCACTAAATAGGTTTCCGAAAGGTCACCGAGAAAACACAGGGAGGCAAGTGAAAGCCACAGTTGGGATAGTCATATAGTTGTCAGGGAGGAAAATAACGAAAGGAAACCAAAGCCAACAATAGGACCTTGACAACATAAATGGCTGCCAAAATCTATTCCTTTGCTGTGGTGTAAACCACTGAGCCTAGGGCTTGCCAATCAGAAGGTTGGCGGCTGGAATCCCCGTGATGGGGTGAGCTCCTGTTGCTCAGTCCCAGCTCCTGCCAACATAGCAGTTCGAAAGCACGTCAAAGTGCAAGTAGATAAATAGGTACCACTCTGGTGGGAAGGTAAACGGCGTTTCTGTGCACTGTTCTGGTTTCACCAGAAGCGGCTTAGTCATGCTGGCCACATGACCCAGAAAAACTGTCTCCGGACAAACGTTGGAGAGATGAGCGCCACAACCCCAGAGTCGTTCGCAACTGGACTTAACTGTCGGGGGTCCTTTACCTTTACCTTTACCAGTGGTAAAGTAGATGCTACATGCAATTATATGCAATGAAGAATTTGTGGCTGTAAAAAATGGAAATCAGCCTTGGAAGACCAAAATCTTGAGAAGACAAGTAGCATTTCCAAGGAAATGTGGGGTGGAATGTGGCTGAGGAACAATTTGGAGCAGAAATGTGGCTGGCAGAGTTAAGTGTTAAGCAGCTCCTGCCCCAACCCCTTCAATCCAAATAGATGCCTGGGGCTGCTTTTTGTTTTAAAAAACCCACAGAAAACCCACTGGTGTTTTATGATATGCATATGTGACGTCTAGTTCAGAGGTCATCAACTAGGCACCCAAAGGCATCCTGGTGCCCACAAAGGCTTTCACTGGCGCCTCTGGGCAGGTGCCCCCGACTATATTTTCCTGGTACTGAGGAATGCTCCTTGTTGTTATTAGAAATCAACAACATAACTGGGTTTGTGTGTGGCCAATACTGTGTGATCGCCACAGTCAGGGCCAGCAGAACATAGCTGACTTCATACTGTAAGTATAAGGTTGCTTGAGGGGGTTGTTACTTTACATTTTTATTTTGCCATGCCTGCATGGCAGGCCTTTTGTGACTGGTGCCTACAGCACCTTCTAAAAATTCAGTATGTGGCCACTGGTCCAAAATGACCTCTGGGCTCCTTTAACCCTGACAGGGTTAACCACAGAGCTTGCTTTCTAAGATGAAGGTGCTGGCAATGATGTCTTCTAGGAAATCACTCTGATTATTATTTGCTAGATTTCTTGCTGGCCTTCACCAGCCTTCATCATGATGCTCCAGTGTGGCTTACATCATTAGGCAATATTAAAAACAGTTAAAACAGATTACAAGGGCCTCCCGATTAACGCCAGTTGGGTGCAGAAGGGTTTGTTTACTCGGTGATAACACAAAGGAGATAAATTCTGTGCTGCTGTGTGACAAAGTCCTGTAGCACCTTCAAGACTAAGAAACCTATTTTGGCACAAGCATTCATCATCAAAGGCCCCTTATTCTTCATTATTTCTTCAAATGCCCTGGAGTTGAGCCATGACACTGACAACAGTTTCTGGGGCTAAGCCCTAGCAAGCTCTGTCTTAGTACAAATTAATTAATCAAGTTAAGCAGTTGAGGCAGGAAGCAGTTGTGCCTCTGGTGAAGAGCTCCTCAAGCCTGATCAACGAAATGCTGAAAACAGATTATGACAATTGCTGCTGACATTATTTCACTTGATGTGATGATGTGGGAGTGGGGGAAATGTGCAAGGAAGTCGTCAGAAAATGGCAACAGCCACATGTCTGCCTGATATGAGCGCATGCATCAAAGCTCTGGGATGCCTCTCTTGGCAAGCTCCTGTGCTGGGATGCAGAGGAAACCAAAGCACTTCCGTGCATACAAAGACGTGCAATAAAGGCTGCTAAGTAAGATGCCCTGATACAAACACATGAAGGCATCCTGAAAAAGCATTGTAATTGAAATATACTTGAGAGTGGATTTCATGCTCTTTATTCAGCTCATAGCGGTGAGGAGGAATGGAAGTTCCCCCATAATATCTGCTTTATATACATTATTTACACAATGGGCCTCACATGATTGGCTAATTCCGGGATTCTCCTGTAGACCAATCAGGTCGTGGATTCACTTCCACCTGGAGCTGGATTGGGTGGCTCCTGTGGACCAATCAGACTGCTGCATTCTGAATCCTATTGTTCTAGGACCAATCAGACTGCTGCATTTTGGATCCTATTCAGCTCAGTACATAACAGCAATAAATCTGGGATATAGTATATGATGATCTTAAAAAAAAAAGTTTAAATATAACTTTGTGAAAAATACAGAAGCTTTCCTATTAGGAACAGCAGACACAGGTATAGCAAAAGAGGATCGGAAAATATTCCTGAATGCTCAGGCACGGCGAGGACCTTAATTGCCAGAAATTGGAAAAAAGAATTTGTGCCAACAAAAAAGGAATGGCAGGATAAATTAATAGATTATACTGAATTGGCCAGATTAACAGAGACAATTAGGGGACAACCCAGACAAGAATTCCAAAAAGAATGGGGAAAATGCAGAGAATACTTTACCAAACAGTGCCCCAAAATATACACCTGGACTTGTTTTGATTAATTTCTATAGGAGACTTTGCGGTTTTAAAAGTCATAATTAGGAAAAATTGTAATAATCGCATATAAAAGAAACAGTATACAAGAATTAAATATGGAGGCCATTTACAGGATAAAGGAAATCTTTTATTTTAATTTTATTTTGTGTGTGTAAGGGGATAGGAGTTTAATTTTGATAATTAAATTGTCAATGGTGGTGGGTTTGTTTGTTTGTATGTATGAGTTGTTGTGGACTATGTTGTAAATAAAATAAAAATAAATAAATAAAAATAATTCGAACCCCAATGAGAATTAGCTACTACATGTACAGCTGATAGAAAGTCACCACAACTCAGGTGAGGCTGAAAAGGCCAGGAACCGAAGGAGAGAAGAAGAGAAATAGGAATTTGAGCATGAATGACCAAAGGTATTCTCATGGGACAGGACAATGGGAAGATGGATTACTGCAAGCCCAAAGGTTCACAGGCCTCCACCATCTGCTGACAGATACAGGAGGTGTGAAAGGAAAGCCAGAGCTGCTGAACAAAAGGGCAGATGAGGCAATCTTGGATAAATGAGAGGCAGAGACAGGAGGCTTCAGATACAGAGGAAGGTGAAGGAGATTAAAGGGGACTGAATGTGATGAACAAAGGGAACTTCAGACGGCAGCGAATGGGAGGGGTGGACAGCAGGGAACAAGAGGGAGGCCTTTGTAAAGCATAGGCAGATGCTGCCATACTGGTCTTGCAGAATAAGAGACAAAATCTGGAAAGTGATATCCTAATCTGTTAGCATAACAACATGCAAGCTTTTAAGTTACACAGAACCTTTCATCTGTGTAATATATGACCTTGCATACTTTTAAAGAAGCAGAAAGAGATCCAGTACAATAAACTACTACTGATCCAAATGGCTTTTAACTGGCGTGGTCTTATTTTATTCAATATGCTGCTGATCTTTTGATTTACTGTTGCTTCGTTGGGGTTTTGATCATTTGTTTTTGCTGGCTGTTTTATATTTTAAGATGTTGCTTATCTTTGAATTTTGTAATTTTAAAAAGTTTAAACAACACTATATCTTTCAGTTTTGTGCTTTATAATTGTGGCCTGATGCAGACCGCATGGCTCCAACCTCAAACCCTGCACACTTTTTTGCTCCTCTCCTCCCTCCATTGCCTTGTTCACCATCTAGCTTGACGAAGAGTTCTGCAGAACTCAAAAAGCTTGCATGCTACTTTGTGACATTTTGGTTTGCCTAATAAAGGCGTTGCCCTACTGTGGATTTTTGAATTTGTTTAGAAAGGTAGCCAAAAAATGCTTTGAATGCACACACACACAGTGCTTTATCCCATTTTTCTCCCTGAGGGAAAAGTATAAATGGCAAATGATTGTCCTGTACAAATTTAAATGCAAGAGGTAAACTGCAGAACACTAGATGCTTCATGCATGATGATGAACAAGCCTTTAGCCCATGGGACATGTGCCATTTCCCCTCCAACCCAGATCCGCATCTTGCTATTCCCCCTTCCTTTCAGGCATGAGAGCTGTGAGGAAATGGAGCTGAGCTATGGAGCGGTGGCACCTACACAATGGAACACTTGGTCTTTATTTGACCCTTACCCTGTGTACCTTTCATTGACAAGTGAAAACTTAGTGTGTTCCCCACAGGATTACCTGGGTGTTTTTAACAGCTGCTGTTTCCCCCCTGATTATGAATTATTTTATCAAGCAATGCTCCCTGATTCTTATTGTGTGTCTGTTTTCTTGATGATGATGATGAATGATTTCTTTATGTTTGCGGCTTAGAGTCCAAATTTTTGACTGTTTTACAACAAGGGGAGGAATCCTTTGTAGCCTGAGAGAGGCATTCCCTTGTAGCTACCCTTCTAGAGGCCACATCCCAGTCTTAAAAGGTAAAGGGACCCCTGACCATTAGGTCCAGTCATGGCTGACTCTGGGGTTGCGGCGCTCATCTTGCTTTATTGGCTGAGGGAGCTGGCGTACAGATTCCGGGTCATGTGGCCAGCACGACTAAGCCACTTCTGGCGAACCAGAGCAGCGCACGGAAACACCGTTTACCTTCCCACCGGAGTGGTACCTATTTATCTGCTTGCACTTTGACGTGCTTTCAAACTGCTAGGTTGGCAGGAGCAGGGACCAAGCAATGGGACCTCACCCCATCGCGGGGATTCGAACCGCCGACCTTCTGATCTGCAAGTCCTAGGCTCTGTGGTTTAACCCGCGTAGCTACCCTTCTAGAGGCCACATCCCAGTCTTAGGTAGGGCTAATGCAAACAAGTGCATGAGGCAACGAGGGGATGCAGAGAGATGGATGGAGAAGTCCCCATAAGACTGCCTCTAGCCCATGGGCCAGAGGTTCCCCCACTTCTCTTTCATACACTGTTTTGGGTGCCACCTCTCAGTAGAAATATGGCCTGTAAATGCTAAAATATATAAACAAACAAAAATATTATATTTATCTGCAGCTATAATTAGTGGCAGCGTGCTGGGAAGGCTCTTGTTTTCTCTGTGCTGCAGCTGTGCAGAATATTCAGCCAAGCAGTACATACTGTGACAGAATGCTTGCTGTTACGGAAACGTCCTCCCTGTTTCTAGTAGGCTTCCTTTCTTTGCCAAAGAGCAAAGTGCTTTGCCCAAACTGTTTATATACTTTGCTGCTGAGATATTGGCCTCAAGTTTTCCTTAGGTGAGCAGACAGACAGCAGCTGGTTCTCTTGGCTGAGCTCTTGGTAGCCATGGAAGGAGTTAGCCCAGTGGAGAGAAGCTCCCTGTAGGCGTCTCTGGATGGCAAGTGAAGACAAGAGCACCTATGATCTATTTTCACAAACTAATGTTAGAGTGGATTCTTTTTTGGGGGGGAAGACTCCATCAAAATAGTATTTAGACAACGAAGTGATTCTTTTGAACTAGAAAACACAAGATGATTGTGCACATAAGTACATTTTCACCAAAAATATACCCCATAAAATGTTCCTCTAAAATTCAGCTTTTGGGTTATCAGGAAAAAACCCTGTTAAGTGTTCTGGAAGGAGAGAAAAGGGAGAAGAGACATTGGGGATGGAAGTCTCATTAATGCATATAAGTTGTCCTGAATGATGGGACAGGGCAGGTTATAGATCTAAGAATGTATGAATGAAAGTTAGTTACCGTATTTTTCGCTCTATAACACGCAGATTTTTTCTCCTAAAAAGGAAGGGGAAATGTCTGTGCGTGTTATGCAGCGAATGTGTGGTCCCTGTAGCCGAAAAATAAGGCAAAAATCAAACCGCGCTTCAGGGAGAAGGGAGCTCCGTGAGAAAGCTGTTGCTTTCCTGCATTCTGCCTCAGGGTCTCTCTGCCCACCCTGCTCTGTTTCGTTGCTGTGTTTGCTCAAACGGAACAAAGAGCAGGGAAAGCCCCTCCCCTCCAGGCAAGTAGAGAGGAAAGCAGAGCGTCCGAACAAAGAGCAGGGAAAGCCCCTCCCCTCCAGGCAAGTAGAGGGGAAAGCAGAGCGTCCCTCGCTCTATCCTGTCCCTGCTCCGGAGGGAACAATGTATGTGAAGGGAAGAGAGATTACAGGTTCGGCTTAAAATTCTGATTTGACTTCCTGCTTTTTGTTTTTGGAGACACACAGCATTCAAATATGCTTTCTTCCATTTAAAAGGATGAAATCCTTAAACAGTGGCTGGCTTGTGTGGGTGGGTGGGGGAAAACTTTTGCCTTCCTTTCCTCACGTTATAGCCCTCTCCTGCATTCTTAGCCTTCTGTGTTTTTCCTTCCCTCCCCACTTAAAATGTGGTTACAAAGCATGGATCCACATGGATCCTCAGGATCTTTGCATTGGGTCACCCCAAATTCACCATCAGAGCACACAGCATGTCCATGGCTACAGCCTGTCCCCCCCCAAAAAAATCACACACCCATTGTTGCCTGGGGCTGCAATGGTGCAAAAACGTGGTTACAAAGCATGGATCCACAGGGATCCTCAGGATCTTTGCATTGGGTCAGCCAAAATTCACCATCAGAGCACATAGCATGTCCATGGCTACAGCCTGTCCCCCCCCAAAAAAATCACGCACCCACTGTTGCCTGGGGCTGCAATGGTGCAAAAACGTGGTTACAAAGCATGGATCCACAGGGATTCTCAGGATTTTTGCATTGGGTCACCCCAAATTCACCATCAGATCACATGTCTGTGGCCACAGCATGAATCACAAAAATGATACGTCCACTGTTTCATTCAGAATATTTTTTCCCTTGTTTTCCTCCTCTAAAAACGATGTGCGTGTTATGGTCAGGTGCGTGTTATAGAGCGAAAAATACGGTAATTCACACCCCCTGCTACCTATGTTGGGAAGATGTGTTCTCAGGCACTGGGTACCTGAATAGTTTTTGTACAATTAGGAGAGGTGACTGAAACAAGGTCTAATGTAATAGCTGAAGACTATTCACTAGATTAATCTGATGGCTTAGAGACCAGGAGATCCAGCTGAAGTAAGTATAAAGTTAAACAAATAGGGGCTATAAAAATGGTTGTCCCAATCCGGACATGGTGATACTCCCTTGGAGAGAGATGTTGGCCTCACTTTAGGATCAGGAACAGTGGACCGAGATGTTGTCTATCAACACTTCACCTGGATTTGAATCTGAAAGTGGATTTCCATCCACTTTCTGATGCAAATGGCTACGCATAACTACAGGTGACTGTAGGTGAAGTGGAACAAGTAAGTTCAGACAAGGGCCTTGGAATGTGGAGCTATTAGAGTCAATTTATGCAAGATACAGGGTATGCAAACATCAGTTATCAGTACCATGTTCCACATGCAACATTCCTTTAAAAAGTATACTTAGAAGATGTGCCAGTCCATTTCTTGATTCTGGATGCCGGGTGGGCTGACTCAAGATTGTTCACATCAGAGATTACTGGTTCTTGAATAAGAAATGTTGCTTGGCCTTCACTGTGTTCATGCACATATCACACTAATCATGCTGATTATGTAAAACTAAACCAATTAAACTATGAATAATAGCTGAGCATCACTGGCTCAGTGGAGCGAGTTGCTTACACTGGTCTACTCTGGAAAACAGAAAGCTAACTTTCCCCTCCCCTCTTCTGACAGCAGAGGATAGTTTCTCCCCTCTCACATTCTGCTTGACAGGCTAACAAGAGGTAATTCTGTACTTAAGCCACTCCCCCTACCTTTGTTAGCACACGCCATCCACTGCAGAGGAGTTACGTCATAGTTATGCTGTCCAACAGAAAAGGTGAACACTCGCACCTGTGAAAAGGAAAAAAGAGTGATTTATTTTTAATAAAGAAAATAAGATTAGTAGCATCCTTCAACATCCCAGCCCATAAATACACACATTTTGCATCTGAAATGCAAGCACCAGTAAAGGAAAATGGCAGATAGAGATTCTACAGGTAAGTACTTCCTAGGGACTTATCTGTATGGCCACTGGCTGCATGGCAGCTGAATGGCACCTCCCTCCCTCTGGCCGTGCATCTCCTGCACCAAATATAATTTTTTAAAAATACGTTTTCTAAGGTGTGGCAAAAAGTTTGATCTTGCACATGGTGGCAGCGGGCTGCACCCAACTAGCTGAGGAAGCAAACACAAAAAAGGAATGTTCAAGCAGCTACCATGCCTTCCAGTTTCCCTGTGCCAAGATAAATGCTTGAATGGTGCAGTACATGCTCTGCAGCTGGGTGGCTTCATGTACTCTGTAATTTATAGCCTGCTGCTTGGAAGCACAGTTCTTGATCATTGCTCCTGTTGTAGTGATAACTAGAAAACCAGCAAAACAGCCAAAGCATAAAGGTAAAGGGACCCCTGACCATTAGGGTCCAGTTGTGGCTGACTCTGGGGTTGTGGCGCTCATCTCGCTTTATTGGCCAAGGGAGCTGGCGTACAGCTTCTGGGTCATGTGCAGAGTAGGGCACAGAAATGCCATTTACCTTCCCGCTGGAGCGGCACCTATTTATCTACTTGCACTTTGACGTGCTTTCGAACTGCTAGGTTGGCAGGAGCTGGGACCGAGCAACGGGAGCTTACCCCAACGCAGGGATTCAAACCACCGACCTTCTGATTGGCAAGCCCTAGGCTTTGTGGTTTAACCCACAGTGCCACCCGCGTCCAGCTTACACCGTGTTAAATAGTAAAATGGAAATTATTTATTTGTAAATACAAATTCTCCAGAAGGACCAAGGTGGCTCACAACACTATAAAACCCATCAACAATGTTAAGCCCTTGATATATCTAACTAGGGGGTCTGTTCCTACAACCACTGGATGGGCAGCACTTGTGGAAGAAATGCTAACACATGCTGGCTCCCATCAGCTGTGTGTACCAGATACTGTGATGCGCCCACCCTTCGGCACAAGCAAGCAGGTGCCACTCTAAACCCTTTCTTGCAGTGGTATGGCAGAAGCAGAACCCTGTGTGTCATGGCAACTGCCCATGAATTTTCAAGCAGCTGCCACCAACCCAGTGGCCACCTGGATTGGTCCTAAGATCAAGTACCTGGTGCAAGTGAATATGGCTGTTCATCACTTAGCAGTTCATGTTTATCACTTAACAATTCACATCACTAACATAAAGTGCTTAAATTATGCTGGACATCATTGTGCTGCTATTCAGCAACACCTTTGCACAGATGCATGTCACAGAAAGAACTATTCTGTCTGGTTGTCAAAGCCAGGAGCTACTCGTTTCCCAATGGCACAATGAAGAAACCTCAGTTTTCAAGCAAAATGAAGTAAGCAGATTGAAAAGCAACAAGTTGACAAAACCACATTCCTGAATGAAATGCGTTTGGGATCTAGGTCCAACTGTTCGGTTTTAAATACATATGGTTGTATCCAGTCTTAAGTCTTATGCAGAGTTTGGGCTCAGCAGAGATTTCTGAGTCCAAGCCAAGCACACATTTATCATTGTGAGATGAGTTGCAAGCTAAATGGACTGCCATTCCTGAACCCGTTATGTGGGTGGAGAGACCTCTATCCCCTGAATCAACAGGCCCACAGGAAAACTTGTGCATATTATTTATAGATTATCTGGGAAAGGTCTTATCACACAAGTGCTAGAGGACTGGACTCTCCATCAAATGGGATCAAGAGGGAATAAATTTGACTACTATTGGTAAGAGTTACTACTGTTGTAAGCAGTACCCACTCCCTCAATTTCTTTCCTTTGTTGCCTGCATGCAGGTACAATGAGTTTGGAAATAGAATAAAAACATGGAAAAGGTGATTTTCTGTGTGCAAGCCATGAATCAGAAGGTGTAGATGCTTCGAAGGAACTGTGCAGCTGCTGAAAAGCATCAGGATTGCTATGAAATACTAGTGAAAGTAGGGAAGACGTTCATGAGCCAGAAACTGGATTTTGCTTTGGTGTAGCATTTCACTGATCTTTACTGTTCTGCAAACTGCTGGACGAGGAAGATGATGTTTCAGTACAGTATCCTATTTCTCACTATTGAGATCTCTCATCTGGTTTAAAAGCAGATGATGTTAGAGATCATACCCATTTCCTTTCCCTCTTGTATATAGGGAGAGAGGGAGAAAATAAGTCCAAGCCATTTGAGTACTTCCACCCAGCAGGTGTGTGTGTGTGTGTGTGTGTGTGTGTGTGTGTGTGTGTGTGTGATGGAATATCTCTCAAACTCAGGAGTGTTGACAAAGATGCACCTTTTCCTGTAGCAACAGCCTGTGCAAAGTTTCAAAGGAAGTTCTGTCCACCTTTTTTGGCACTTCAAGGTCGGTGCAGGTAATAAAAACAGTGCCAGCGTGTTAGACGCCCCATTAAAGGGGCAGTGGCTCAGTGCGGGAGCAGACAGGCAGGAAGATCAACTGTCTAAATAGCTCACATCAAATGAGGCGGAATCCTGCAATAAAGCATGAGTTAGCCACTTCCCCTTGTTCCCGTGACTGAGCTGATCCAGGTCACACAGCTGGTTCCTCAGCTATTTGGTGCTGTGTCTTGACTCATTTATAAGGTTCCATATGCAAAGATCTGGGCGGGTTGGTGCTGTCTTCCACCCCTCATTGGCTCATGCACAGATTCTATCTGGAAAAGCTAATAACAGTTTGAGCAGGTGAAGAAGAGGCACAGTATGACTCCACCTGTCCCCTTCCCTGGCATAGTTCAAGCCTCCATATGGTACATTCGTGCCAAATGAAGAAGCACGGAATAAGGGAGGCACAGTGCACACTATTGTACTGTCTGGTATATGTTTTGGCTGCAATACAGCCTTTTTGTGTAACAAAGGTCTGTCAGAGGCAAAGCTTAAACTTTCAGAGAAAGACAAATTCACCTAACGAACCCTGCCAGCAGAAGCCTGACACAAGGGCTTCCACTTGTACAATGGGGCTTTCCTTCTGCACCCCCCCCAAAATAGGCTTGGGGGGACTCCCAGAACATTGCACAGGGGAGGGAGGATTGTTCCATATGGCAAGCTGCTATGCTTGTGCAGATGGAGCGTCTGTAATAGCACACCATTAAATCCCCCACAAAGACTTCTATGGAATATGCATGGGAAGCTACTCACAAGTAACTCTTCCCAAACAGACAGCAGAAAAATCTCTTTCCCTTTCCTGCTCCCAGGTAGAAATCAAATTTACAATGCTTTTGCATTGGCAACACAACGACGGCGACCCCTTCTATACCTGAAACTTGAATTCGGGAATTTATTTCCCATAAAGGCGAGTGGATCCCCCTCCCCCCCTCCCCCCCGTCCCTTGTAGGCAGCAACTTGAGTGAGACCATTCGGGAATCTAGCTTGCCAGATGCTGCGAGTGAGTGGCTTGTTTTGCTCTCTGACTGATTGAGAGCCAGCAACACTTATCTACAATGGCATGGTAATTTACTTCATAACTAACAAGTTACCTTAATCGGAATCAACAGCGTTTTCCATCTCTAGCTAAGAGCTGCTTCACACATTATGACATTACATGCTGGAAAACTGTAATGCATTTAACAGCCCTGTCAGAATTTTAGCTAAGACAGAGTGCTATTTTTGCATTCATTTTCTTATGCAGTACTTTATATTCTGGTTTTACCTAGATGAACCTGCTTGCTTAAACTTGTGTCCTGTGATATTCAAAAACACAAACATTTGGATTAAGGCCTGTGCATATTGTGTGTGAGGGGAGAAATCAGGGGTTCCAGTGGGGAAGGGTCTCATTGCTCTGCAGACAGGTTCAACGCTGTGATGGAAGGCTTAGAAGACTTAACTGTCTCCCTTAGTTGTCTCCCTTCAACAAGAAGAGAACAGACACAGAAACAGAAAATCCCTGACTCCATCCAGATACAATAAAGCCTAGTGTCGTCTAGTGACAAAACAAAATAATGGCATGTGATCCCCCTCCAAGCTTTGCTGCAGATCAGGGATAGCTAATAATGCCCTATGGGCGTTATGGGTCTATAGCTCCCACTGGCCCCAGCCTTCATGACCAAACAACAGGGATGATGGGAGCTGTAGTCCAATTATTATCTGGAAGGCACATTGTTGGCTACTGCTACCACTACTGTAGATCCATAGAGAATGAGGTCTCTCTGTGCACAACTGTTAAGTGGGTCAAAACTCAGGTCTGCAGCCTATAGCTCAGAAAAACACTCTTGGGACAAGAGAGAAGCCTGAAAATTAGCTCTTGCCTGATAACTGACGATAATAACGGGATATATTTATAGTATCTTTAAATGGTGAATCACAGTATATTGCTAGGCATGGGGGCTGGGGGCGGAACAACAATTGCAAGCAAACTCTGAAGTGAACAGCATCCTTGGCCTTGCCAAGCTACTTGCCCCTGTAAGGAGCAACTTCTGACAGAGAAGCTGGAACTGAGGCAACCGGGAGTAGCCAGAAGAAATGCTATGGTGGAGCCTCAAGGTCAAACTGCACATACTGCAGGACATTGATGTTGTGCCACCCACCCTGATGCCCAATGGCCTGCCTCACCAAGGTTGTCTCCAGGGTCATGTTGGACACTATTGTTTTGGGTGGCAAATGGGTGGCATTTTGAGGTGCTGAGGCTGCCTCAGGGCTAGCTTGAGTTTGCATGGCAGCCATGGGACTAATTCAGATAGTTATCAGCCCAATGCACAGGGCGAGGCGTACTCTCAGGGCTGACTCATCGGCAGGTCAGAATGGAGATGCAGAGACTCAAAGTAAACCCATCTTTTTATTCAAGAAAATAGTATAAAAGCAGAGAGCATGGAGGCACAGCTTTCCTCAGTGGTGATGTTGCCAAGATTGGCTCTTGGCCCTTGCTGTTTCCTCCTAAACCTCCTTCTCTGGATGTCTCACAAACTGGTGTAAGCTCCAGTGGGGAGGGTGCCCCCATGGGCTTTCTGAGCTTTCCATTCAGCTACATGCAAAGCCCTGTGTGACCTTGGAGTCAAAGGGGGAGGGGAGCTTACGACAGTGGGACCAGGCAGCTGCTGAGAAGCTGGTGCAGCTTTTGTCCCTTCCTCCTCCTCTCTTTCAGGTCTCAGCCTGTCTCTGTCTGCACCCTGTTCTGCCCTTGAAAGGCTTTCTGCCTCTAGCTCTTTTCTTTCCCTTGCACCCTGTTCTGCCCTTGAAAGGCTTTCTGCCTCTAGCTCTTTTCTTTCCCTCAAGCCTGTTGCTTCTACTTCCTCGGCAATCTTCGCGGAGCTCTGGCCCAATGGTTGCCAGTGGTTTGATTTGAATTAATTTTATAATGAATGATTTTAGAGTGTTGTGTTGTACTGTTTTATTGTTGTTAGCCGCCCTGAGCCCGGCTTCGGCTGGGGAGGGCGGGATATAAATAAATTTTATTATTTATTATTATTATTCCCAGCCTCCCTCCTCTTCTGACGTGTCTTCAGAGTCCCACCACCACAATTCTGGTTGTGAGCCTTCTTTCTCTCCTGCTTCCCTAGGGGGCTCTTTGGCTGGAGACTCCCACTGCTCCTCTTCATCCAGCCAGTCCTTGACAATTACACTTGACTTAATCTTTCTTGTAACAGTAAGAGGGGGATCTTGATATGGAGTGATGGTCGTAATCCCGTTGTCATAGTCAGACTAGTTTTAATGGCATTTCTAAGAGAGTTTGTGTACTGGTCCAGTAAACGCTTCCGCTGCGCCACCAGCAACAGCTCTCTTTGCAGAGCATTAAGTAAGTCCAGTGCAGAGATTCTTATTGCAGCACAAGCTTCAGAGTCTCAGCAGCAAAGAAATAACGACACAGGGAAGCCTGTCTTTCCAAAGACAGGTTTATTGCAGAAAGATAACAGAAACACCTCCAGAGCTTTCAGACATTTTTGCTTCACGCCCCACCAGCAGAGAAAACAAACACTCTTTATATACTGAGCAACTTAACAACTTAACGAGCTTCACTACTTAAAGTCACATCACATTGCTAACTTGCCAGCGTCTTAGGTTTCACACCCTAACACCCCCTCTCGCTGGCAATACAAAAAACAAAATTACTTCAGACCCATTTCTTCACAAAAGTTTTCATGCCGCTGAAACCCAAGCGGTTTTGTAAAACCATCAGCTTGATTTTCATGACTGGGACAGTAGTTTAATTTAACAATTCCTGCTTTTACCGTTTGACAAACATTTTGAAAGCGGATATCCAAATGTTTTGTACGACCTTTAAACTGCCCATTTTGTGCTAACTTAAGACACGGTTGATTATCACCCCATACAGTGATTGGAGTGATGGCCTTTTCATACATCTCTTGTGCCAAGCATTTGTAAAATTCTAGATCTCTACATAACTCAGACAAGGCACAGAACTCAGCTTCTGTTGATGACAAAGCAATCAGGTTCTGTTTCTTGGATCTCCACCCAATCAGAGAGTTACCAAATTTTATTACACAGCCAGACACTGATTTTCTGTCCTTTAAATTTGCCCAATCACTATCTGCCCAACAAGTAATCTGTGCTTGTCCTTCCGAAGACAATTCAAGGCAAAAATCTTTGGTGTATTGTAAATATCTTAACACTCTTTGAATTCCTTTCCATGCATTCACACTAGGTTTCGAAGCTTCTCTGCTGAGTAAGTTAACAGCGTAAGCAATATCTGGCCTACTCCATTGCGAAAGATGAAGTAAGCTTCCCAATGCTGACTGAAAGATTTCAGCACGCTTGAATTCAGCACTATCCTTGAACTCATTGTCTTTTACAAAACCCATTTCCATTGGTGTTCTAACACCTGCACACTCCGTCATGTTAAACTTTTTCAACATTTGCAATATCTTGCCTTTTTGATTCAGTAGAAAACTGCCATTTTTGGTCCTATCTATCTGAACACCAAGATAGACCTTCACATCACCAAGATTCTTAACTTTGAAGTGTTTATTTAACTCTTTGGCTAGTTTTTTTACTTGTTCTTGTGTCTTTGAAGTATAAATCAGGTCATCTACATAAACAAGCAAAGATTCTTGAGCATCTCCTGAATTTCTGAAATATAAGCAATTGTCAGCCTTGCTCCTGCTAAAACCAATGCCTATCAAAACGTCATTCAAACACTCATTCCAATTATGAGCAGATTGCTTGAGTCCATAAATAGATTTATGTAGTTTCCACACCTGATTTGATTTACCAACTTTCAATCCTGGCGGTAGCTCCATATAGAGCTCTTCAGCCAAGTCTGAATGAAGATAAGCTGTAGAGACATCAAATTGATTCACTTTGAACCCTTTCTGAGCAGCAACTGCTAATAGTGCCCGTAGGGTTTCACTCCTTGAAGTGGGTGCATAGACTTCGGAATAATGTAACCCCTTTCTTTGCGTAAAACCTCGAGCTACAAGCCTTGCTTTGTACTCTGGTTTTCCCATCGCTGTTGTCTTTATCCTGTACACCCACCTACAACTTACTGCCTTGGCACCTTCTGGCAGTTTGGTGATGGAAAACACACCCAGTTCTTTCATAGAATTCAACTCCTTTTGCATGGCCTCACGCCACCTACTGGCCTCCTCCTGGGGTAATTGCTCAACCTCCTCAAAACTTTCAGGTTCACAATTTGCCAAACCAGCCCAAACACTAATAGCTTGGTACCTTTCAGGAGGTTTACCTTTGTTGGTACGCTGAGAACGCCTTAACAGTTCCTGCGATGTTCCTTCAGTTTCCCCCTCTGACCCAGAATCACTAGTCGTCACCTGTTTGTCACTAGTAGTTGAAGAACTTTCTGATTCTGACTTTACACGTCTCTCTTGCTGTACAGGTGAACTTTTAGAGCTAGAAGATTCTGACTTTACAGACTTGGGTGAACTAGGCGATTTCTCACCCACATCCTCAGACTCAAATTCCTCAGTCTGTTCTGGAACTAATACCTGCCCTGGGGCCTGAGTTTCATTGTTACTGTTCACCACATCAAATAGTATGTCAGGATTCCCATGAATTTTATTCCAACCATCCTGTTCACAAAATTCCGCACTTCTGCTGATTGTGACTTTCGTTTGATTGCCTTCTACATTCACAAATCTCCAACCTTTTGTGTTTGCTTGATAACCACAGAAAAACATTTCTTTAGACCTAGGATCGCCTTTCCTACGTTGTGCCCTAGGCACCAGCACATAAGCACGACATCCAAAAACTCTTAGATGATCAATTTTTGGTTTTTTCCCAAATAGCATGAAGTACGGAGTGTTGCCTACTGTGCTATTGTACACTCTGTTAAAAGTATAATTCGCATACAGTGCAGCCTCAGCCCAAAAACACTGTGGAAGTCCAGAATCAAACAGCAAAGCAGCAATGGCTTCCTGTAAGGTTCGAAATTTTCTTTCGGCAACTGCATTCTCCTGTGGTGAATAGGGATTGGTAAGTCTATGAACTATACCTTTCCTTTTTAACCACGTCTCCAGCGTGTGGTTCACAAATTCCCCACCACGATCTGATTGTATTTTACGTACCCTGGTGTCAAATTTACATTCGACTTCTTCAATCCAATCCATCAGGATGGAAGCTGCTTGCGATTTTTCTTTCAGAAAGAAAACCCAACTAGCCCTTGAAAAGTCATCCACCAAAATTTGCATAAATCTCGCACCTCCAAGCGATTTGATTGGCATAGGGCCACACACGTCTGTGTGCACAAGTTCAAAGGGTTTCTTGCTTACTCTATCAGATCTAGGATAGTTACATGTCTTAACCTTAGCATGTTTACAAGCACAACAATCCAGAAAATTTGGACAGGGTTTAATGTTACACTCCTCAGCTAAATCTGGCATCTTGCTTACATACTTAAAGCATATATGAGCTAACCTTCTGTGTAGTAGATGTGCACAACCTGTATGAGGAGCCTTATTTACACACTTAGCTTGCACTTCACCTGTTGAACATCTACCTGCTGCTAACTGCTCTTCATCCAAAACAAAAAGCCCATCCTCACAGGGAATTTTAACTAGCTCCTTCCCCTGTTTCGAAATGGTGCACACATCATTTTCAAACTCAACCTTAAAACCACTTTTTACCAGGCATGACACACTCAAAAGTCCATTCTTCATTCCTGGAAGAACAAAAACAGGAAGGTTAGTTTGCAAACAGTTAACATAAATTGTGCCTTTAAGGTTCATTTCTCGTTTACTATTGTCTGCTATAGTCACGGTTTTTGCAACTGGCAATGTCTTGCAGTTCATCAAGCGGCCCCTAGATGTCGCTGGAACTAAACTGTGACTTGCTCCACTGTCAATTATCCACTTCAAGGTTTGTTGGCTCCTTTTAGGACTCTGTTGTGCTGCCATTGCAGATAGTCCCTTATCAGCACCTGCTCCCCCTCTGGATCGTTGATTCTTGTAGTTCTCACGTCGTCTTCCCCTGTAGCTCCGGAAACTGGCCTTGGACTGTTGAAATTCCTGTTGCTTTTCTGGACACTTTGCTATCAAATGAAACCTGCTGCCACATCGAAAACATGACTTGCTGGCCATAGCAGACACTTGTGAGGCTTCCTTACAGCTCTGCCTGCTAGTTTCCCCACGCTGGGAATTATCTGAACATCCAACCCTTGGGGTATTTGAATTATCAATACGTTTTCGATGATGTTGATATTCTTGCTCACACAATCTACCAGTCACATAATTCATATTCAGCTGGTCCTCTGGCAAAACTTGTAAAGTTAGTACTAAGTTTTCAAACCCTGCATGCAGGCTGCTAAGCAGAGTATAAACTTTAATATTTTCAGGAAAAATCACACCTAAAGACGACAGTTGGTTGAAATACTCAGTCATCTGTGACGTGTGTTCAACCACACTATCCCCTGGCTTCAGTTTCAACTCATACAAAGCACGTATAATGTTCACCTTTTCTCCGGGCGTGGCTCTATGGTGAATTCGTCTAAGAGCTTCCCAAATTTCAAATGCAGACCTTAAATTTTCCACATGAGGTAATTGGGAATCGTCTATCGATACCATCAACATGCATCTAGCTTTAGTGTCCATTTTATCATGTTCCCTGTTCCGAGCATGTGCAGCAGCGTGTTGCTCTGCTGTGGCATCTGCTGCAACAGCCACAAACGGCTTTCGCCTCTGGACATAGTCAGCCCACACTTCTTTGGCTTCCAACCAGACTTGAGCCCTCTTAGACCACTGCACGTAATTAGCAGAGTTCAACTTTGTAAAGGGAACCTGGAAATTTTCCACTGCCATTCTTGGGGTCTGCTGCTACTCCCTCTATGTGCCCTTGCTTCTCTTTCCCCTTGGGATTTGTCTTACTCACTTTTCAGACGCCTCCAGCCTCCTCTGAAGCCTTTAAGAGCTGAATTTACGACCAAGCCGGTCTTCTCTCATCTGAAAGCTGCCTTCACTTTCTCTGCACACAATACAGCTGTAGAAATGCTGAAGGATCCATAACCTAAGAGAGTTTGTGTACTGGTCCAGTAAACGCTTCCGCTGCGCCACCAGCAACAGCTCTCTTTGCAGAGCATTAAGTAAGTCCAGTGCAGAGATTCTTATTGCAGCACAAGCTTCAGAGTCTCAGCAGCAAAGAAATAACGACACAGGGAAGCCTGTCTTTCCAAAGACAGGTTTATTGCAGAAAGATAACAGAAACACCTCCAGAGCTTTCAGACATTTTTGCTTCACGCCCCACCAGCAGAGAAAACAAACACTCTTTATATACTGAGCAACTTAACAACTTAACGAGCTTCACTACTTAAAGTCACATCACATTGCTAACTTGCCAGCGTCTTAGGTTTCACACCCTAACAATTTCAAGGATACATTTGCTCAGCTCCATAGCATTTTCAATCCAGTAGTTCTTGTGAATACTGTTGGGGTTGTCCAGTACAGAATTTATGGGATCTGCTTCAGTTTTTGAGACCCAATAATGTAGACAGGACCTTTGCAATTATGTGACCTGCTTCTTGCTCACTTTACCCATGTCCATCCTTGCTGGTGAAAGCCAGTTGGGGAAAATGGATTGGCAAGGTGGGTCCAGGCTGTGGTAAACATTCAATGGAGTGGTGCCTGTTGTCTTTAAACAGGCAGTAGTGCATAGATTCCTAAATAAATCCATCCTGGACCCTTTGGTTTATAACAACTACTGCCCAGTGACAATCTCCCCCTCTTGGGCAAGATGGTGGAGAGTGGTGGCACAGCGGCTACAGAAGTTCCTGAAAAATGCAGATTATCTGGAGCCATTTCAGTTTGGCCTCAGGCATGGTTTTGGGATTCAATCAGCCTTGATCACCCTGTTGGATGACCTGTATCAAGAGCAGGACAGGGGGAATGTGACTATGACAGTAAGAGCTGTTTAGCAGTGGAACAGGCTCCCTTGAAAGGTGGTGGACTCTCCTTCCTTAGAGGTTTTTAAGCAAAGGTTGGATGGCCATCTGTCATGGATGCTTTAGCGGAGATTCTTGCATTGCCGGGGGTTGGACCAGGTGACCCTTGGGTCCCTTCCAATTCTAAGATTCTATGTTCCACATCTTTTAAGACCATTGATAATGGTATCCACCGGGATCAGCTCTGTAGGATGGTATTAGGAGCACTGTTTCACAGTGGCTCCACTCCAGCTGCAGGACCATGTCCAGACAATAGCACTGGGAGATTGTCTCAGCCCTATGATCCTTGTGCTATGGTGCTCTGCAGAGCATGATCCTGTTACCAGTGCTGTTCAATATCTACATGCAGCATTCGGGAGTGGTTATTAGGAGTTTTGGGCAAAGTGCCACCAGTACACTGATGACACACAGCTTTTTCTGTCCATAACATGGACATGAGTCAGAAGAGGCAGAATGTGATCTGGACCACTGTCCGGGCACAGTGGCAAACTGGAGGAGGGCAAATAAACTGTGTTTGGACCCTGGGAAAAGGAAGGCACAGTGTGTGGGTGCTTCCCATGTCCGAGAGATGGGCCATTTGCCTGTTGTGGACAGGGATTCACTCCCTCTGAAAGAGCAAGTCCATAGTTATCCTGGATCCGTTTCGGTCCCTTGAGGTTCAGGTAGCATTTGTTCAGGAGTGCCTTTCAGCTATGGGTGCTATGCCAACTACAGCTATTTCTGGACAGCAATAGATTCATTCACTGGCAACCCAGGACTTGATTATTGTAGTATGTTCTATGTGGGGCTACAATTGGGCCTGGTTTGAAAGCTCCAGCTGATGCAAAAGCTAGACTGTTGATAGGGACAGACTACTGCCTGCCTATAACACTGGTGATTAAAAGCTTGGACTGGCTGCTCATATGTTATTGGGTCAATTTTAAGATTCTTGTTTTAATTTACAAGGCTTTTAACAACTTGGATCCAGGATACCTTAAGGACTGCCTAATCCTTTATATCCCCACCCAATCAATGAGGTCTTTGGGGTAGTCTTTGTTTATCTCTCTCTTCCCCTGCCCCCCATGGCTTAGATCCACCAGAAGCTGTGCATTCAGAATTAGTACAATTCTGTGAAACCCCCTTCCAACTGAGATTAGACTAGGTCCCCTCCAGTTTAAACACTCACTGTCTTGTTAGGCCAGTTGTACTTCTCAAACACATCTTGCACTCGATCTTCTCCTCCGTCAGTGAACATCATGATCATCTTATTGCAATTGGCTCTTGTGATGTTGGACTGCAAATGGGAAGCAAACATTTGAGTGAGTGCACAACTCAGAACCAAAGGCATTGCCCTAGAAAGGATTGTGGGAAGAGAATGCCAAATATGTCTATATGTATGTTTAATACCCTTTGCTTAAAATAAAGCATAGAGGGGCAGCATCAGCATCGTGATTGCATTTTTTTTCAGAGAAACGATCTGGTTGGATGGATGGCTGATGAGTGTGTGAGTGAAAGAGAGAGAATATGAATGAATGAGGTATGTGTATATGTAAAAATGCAGTTCTCCTCTCACAATCTTTAAACATGGAAGCGATCTCTACAGTAGATAAATCCCCACAGTTACTGGGTTTACATGCATGTCAGGGCTAGTGAAGGGAAAAGTAGGATTCAAATCTGAAGTAAATTAGTGGCAGCAGATACACACAGGTTTGTGTATGCACAAGCACGTGCTTCTTTACTTGTAAAAGGGAATGGCAGACGCTAGGCATAGATGTGCTTGCAAACACAGAGGCGTACACAGAGTAAATGCTGGGACTACAGTTTCCTGCCCTTTCCCAGCCACGTCTTCAGCCCAAGAAACTGGCAGTGAGGGATCTGTTTTCTTTAGCTGCTTCTCCAGGGGTGAAGGTGGTGCAGATGAACAGGGAGAAGGAGGGGTTGTCTGGACGGAAATTATGTTGTGGCTATTACCGCTCAGCGATTAATAGGGCTATCCGTCTTTATTTTGCCCAACGTCACTGTAGCCTGCCTGAGCCGAGCCCTCTCAGATAGGCCATGCTACCTTTCTAATGAAATGGAAGAGGCAGCTGCTGCCGCCATTAAAACTTAAGTGTCAGCCACTGATGCTTTTCATTTATCTGGGGAGAAGCAGGCAACACCAATGCCCTGTCCCAGTATAGCTCTATTCTTAAGGCACATAGACCTCCCCCCCCCAACTACAATGTCAGGGAGAATAACATGGATGCTCCCAGCCCTGCTCACCACTTTGCAGCTGCTGTGTCACTGGGAATCCAATGCCGTAAGAACAATCTCCAGAGATGGATTGTTGGTTACAGAGGAATTTCCTCCAATTCCAACAGCATCCGCTACTCCAAATTAGACTCATAAACAACTGTTTCTTTTTCTTTGCTTATGCCAATGCCTCAGAATGTTATTCATCCCATTATTATTATTTTTTTGCCCTGCTCTTCCTCTAAGAAATACATGGTTCCACTTCCCATTTTATGCTCACAACTATCCAAAGAGGTATATGTTAGGATGACAGTCAGTAATTAGCACAAGGATTCCCAGTGACCTTCGCAGCTGAGTGGGGATTTGAATCTGGGTCTCTCCCTGGTCCTAGCCTGACAGACACCCACTCACTGTGTGAACTAAGGAGCCATGAATTAGTGGGTGAGCCATAAAGGCCATTTCTCATGATGTGTGAAGAAGAATTTGGAAGGTGGGTGATGCGGTAATGTTGCAATAGTATGTGCGAGTCTGAGACACACCTCTACAAAGTCCTAGGAAGCTTCTCTGCTACTCATGCATCTCAGTGCCAAATTAGAGGAGTGATGTGAATGCATGTCCAACGTCTTCCTCTACCCCAAGCACCTGCCAGGGGAGCAATTTCTATAGAGCCTCTGGAGAAACTGAAGCCCCTTTCCCATCCCATGACGCTAATGATCTTAGCCCTGTTTACGCACCTTCAACATCTCGCCTAGTTTGGTCCTCACCTCCACAGCCCCATATTCTCCTGCACACATCTTATTTGAATTCCCCTGCCCCACTCTGAGTTTACACCCTGTGCTTACATTTTGCAACTGTTCAAAGGCATATTCAAAGCCGGCCTTGTAGTCCGTGGTTCCTTGGGCCTCCATTAAATCCACCTTTTCTTTAAAGACCTTCTTGTTGCGAATATTTGCCTGGACTAAATGCTTGAAGCAAGATACAGGCTGTGCATTTTGGTTGAACTGGAAGACAAGAGGTAAGAGAGGTGCAGTGCATTAAAGGAGGCGAGAAGGCAGTGCAAAAGTTGTGAACCGCATCCACCCCTCCCCTTAAAGCCGTGTCTTGTTTAGTTGATAACGGAACCATGGATGTTTTCAGCAATACAGATGCAAGGCTATCTTTTATTCTGTTAGCAATCTCAGCAGTCTACGTGGACAGCTGAGGAAGTTAGTTGGGAGGCAAACAAGGTCAAGCGTCAGATGCTACTGTCAGTAGACACTTGCTACTTTCTCACATACATTCTAGCTCAGTCCATTGGGACTTTTCCTAGTGACAAGGCAATTGCAGATGTCCTAACTTTGGGTTTGGGTCTGAGCGGTGGCAAGCAGAGGTCTGCTCTTCCTTCCCGAAACATTTGGGAGTGGTGATAAGCTGCATTTGGCACATCAAACTGTGAGAGGAGGTGCCTTGAAACTGCAGCTCAACTGCAGCTCAACTGGTGTTTTGGGGACCGGCCAATGGTTATGCTCCTCCAAGATCTGCTGCATATTTTTGCATCACTGGACATATCCAAACTCCAGATTTAAGCAGAATTAAAGCAGATAACCTTAGCAGTTGTATCTCTTTTGTGGGAAGGAAGGACAGCTGGGCACATCAGACAGAAATTTCTCTTTGCCTTGTCAGCTGCAGTTCACAGGATTCCCCCTTTGGGGAAAGGCAAATGAGAGAGTATATAAAATGGCTATGTTTGTAATGTAGATATGACCACAACGAGAGACTCAAAGGGAACCAAGATTCTGCCTAAATACACACCATACATTCAAAGCACATGGCTCCCCCCCCCAAAGAAGCCTGGGAACTGTAGTTTGTTAAAGGTGCAGGAAATCAAAGCTATACGAGGGGTAAACTACAGTTTCCATGATTTTGGGGTGTGAGTGGGTGTGCTTTAAATGTATGGTGTGTACACAGCCTCCAACTATCTAACAGTTATCCTGTACTTCTTCCAAGAATTTAGGGCGGCAAAGATGGGTGACCCCCATCCTTTTATCTTCTCAAAAACCCTGTAAAGTTTGTTACTCTGAGAGATGGTGACTGACTCAAAGTTATCCAGTAAGCGTTACGGTCAAATAGAAATTTGAACAAGTTGCCTTGGCATGACCACGAACCTTCTTATGGTTCCAAAAGAACAAAGGATATATGGAAGATATTTTGGGCAGCCCTCCTATGCACCCGCCCCCTTTGTGAACGCAATATTCACAGTCAGTTGTCCAAAATGCACAAGGTGAGAAAGCGAATCAAGGAGTTTGGATAAAAAGGTGTGAGGAGAAGTGAGGGGAATAAACAATGGGCATAAACATGCTTTCAGCCCCTCTGCTGAAGGACAGGGTCTTCTTATAATGAGGGCCACATTGCCGCCCCCTTCTATAGGTTTAGATTTTGGAGGAATTCATGGGAATTAATGGTATGTTGTGATTTACACACACACACACACACACACACACACACACACACACACACACCAACCACCACTCAATGCGCAACTGAGAACAGAATGAATTTGCTGAGAGAGAAAGCTGTGATTACCTGAACACCTCCAGGCGTGTTTTCTGCAGGACATTTCGGTGGCTTATCACAAGGTCACAGGCCCAGTTAAGAGCATGCCCTGTGCTAAGCTCCTGTTAGGAGAGGGCTGACTTTCCACTCAGAGTTTGGCCAGGCGGGTGAAGCGAGAAGGCATTCATTTTTGCTTATGGCTTAGTTTGCTGGAAATATGGAACATTCATTTAGGAGGCAGTGAGCCAGCAAAAGTAACGAGGCTAGACTCGTTAATTAGCAGAGCCCTAGCACAGGCATGTTCCATGCCAGACAGCAGGCACGTGACGCAGAGAATGACAAGAGCTCTTCATTTTCTTCCCGGTATGACTTTCTTTAGGCTCACAGAGAAATAAAGTTGCAGAACTTTTTTCAGTGAGCAGACTTAATTTGGGCCAAGGCTACAACTGCTCAGGGCTTAGCAGCAATACTATATAGACGCCTGCCCTATAACATGAAGCAGCAGTAAAGAAGACATACCTTTGTGTTTACAAAAATTGCCTTACCACTAACCACAACCCTTTCCAGGACAAAGGGGATGGTTTCCAAGAAGGCATTAACTCTAGCATTATAGAAAGCAAATACTGGCTCCAGAGCATAGGAGGAGGCATCAAAGACAAGGGTTGCCCTGACCTGTTCTTTGACATTCTGCCCTTGGAAAACTCATCTGAGGCAGGCGGTACACAAAGTTTATTCTCAGCCTATGGTATCACTATCTAGAGCACAAGTGGGCAACCTTTTTGGGCCAAGGGCTGTATGTGGAGGCTGATCAAGGACTCACAGGCACATATGCATGCACCCACTCATCCATCCACACTTGGCTTGCTCTCTCTCTGACACCTTAACCCCCCCTTCCATTCCCAGCAAATGTTAAACATGCACATACACACCCACAAGCTGCATGAGGAGGGCAGGGTGGGGAAGGGGAACAGGGAGGTTATGCACTCCCTTAGTAAAACAACGCTGTCCTCTATGCTGCTATTAGCATTGTGGGGATAGAGCTCTTGATTGCATGAGCTTAAAATCTCCCCCACGGCAGCCCATCCCAGTGTCTCTTTGCTGTGTAGCACTGCAGGAACAGCAGTCTTTCCCCTGCTGCGCAGCATACGGCTGCTCGGCTGTTCAGTGGGGAAAAGTGGTCAGGGCTCCTTGGAGCTTGGTGGGCCAAACCTAAAGGCGACCATGGGCTGGGTTGCCCATCTGTCTTCTAGAGCAGAACCAGGCACAGACAATTGTAGGAGACAAAAATGCTTGCTGCTGTAGCTGCCACCTGTACTATTGATTAATTAGTTAACCGCTTAATGCAGGGGTCAGCAAACTTTTTCAGCAGGGGGTCAGTCCACTGTCCCTCAGACCTTGTGGGGGGCAGTTATTAAACAACTACCAGACTTTTAGAAGACATCTGAAGGCAGCCCTGTTTAGGGAAGCTTTTAATGTTTGACAGATATTGTATTTTAATATTTTGTTGGAAGCCGCCCAGAGTGACTGGGGGAACCCAGCCAGATGGGTGGGGTATTAATAATAATAATAATAATAATAATAATAATAATATTTTTGGGGAATGAACAAATTCCTATGCCCCCAAATAACCCAGAGATGCATTTTAAACAAAAAGACACATTCTACTCATGCAAAAACACGCTATTCCCGGACCATCCACGGGCTGGATTTAGAAGGCAATTGGGCTGGATCCAGCCCCCGGGCCTTAGGTTGCCTACCCATGGCTTAATGTCATGATAGCTTAAAAATGTTTTACAAAACATAAAAATCAACCACCCAACACTATTAGGATACAGAACAATTAAAAACACATCATGATTAAAATACATAATAATAAACCACCAACATGGAAATATCTGTGCTTAAAATATGCAATAAAGCAATCCCATTGAAGCATTACAGAAATCAAAATGGGAAACTCGGGTCAAGAGATCAAGGAAATGCCTGCGTAAACAGGTGAATTTGCAAAAGACAGTGGAATGGCAATACAGATGGGGCCAGTTCAAGCCTATACACTGTTACTACTTGAAAGCCAAGGTGGGCAAGGAAGGTCCAACACAATTTCTGGTTAATTCAATTTGTTGATAAGCTACATCACTTTCCCTTGTACTGCAATGCACAGAACACCTTCCCTTTCCATCCCCTCAGCTAAAACACCTGTTCATGCTCTAATCACCTCCCACCCTATTAACCGCAACCTTCTTTTCCCCGGCCTTCTGTTGTTGCACCTTAGCTGCCACAGTCATTCATCTTTCTCAGTTCTCAGTTCTTGTGACAGCCCTCTTTCAATTCTTGCGCTGGCTACCTATTCATTCTCAACTCTTTGGCTGTGGTTTTAAAAGCCCTTCACAGACTCTCCATCCCACCCAAATTTCTCTGTCCGTGCATCTGGATATGTCACTGCCTCTGGCACCTATTCCTCCAACTCTGCCATCCGCACATGCCCAAAGGTCTCCTGCTCTTTCTTCCAGAATTCCATCCAACTCCTTTATTAGTTAGCCCAAAAGAGAAACAAAACAAGGCCTTACACAACTAAAAGCTTTTTCCTGAAAATTAAGCACAGAGAACTTTCAACAAATGACTCCTGTTATAAAGGGTTATAAAGGCCAGGACTAGCCGCCTGAAAAACAGTTTCTACGCTAATGCAATTCTGGTTCTAAACGCAGCATAAGGGGTCTCTGTAGTATAGTGTATTTTAAAATGGGGTTTTAGAGTTTTTAGGGGTTTTTGAATGTTTTATGTAGTTTTGTAGTAGTTTTATGTAGTTTTGCAGTAGTTTTATGTAGTTTTGTAGTAGTTTTATGTAGTTTTCAATTTCATTGTTCTGCAAGGGACAATGACAATAAAGATATCGTATATCGTATATATCGTATGAAATGTACAGTATGAGCCTACTATGATAGCCACCTCCAAATATCTAAAGGGCTGTCAGGTGGAAGATGTTTTCTCCAGTGGATTCAAGTTACAAGAAAGTAGATTCTCACAGTGGAATGGATACTTTCAGGTGGTGGTGGACTCTCCTTCATTTGAAGTTTTTAAGCAGAGGTTGGATGGCCATCTGTCATGGATGCTTTAGCGGAGATTCCTGCCTTGCAGGGGGTTGGACTCTAGTCAGGGCCCCTTCCTGAGGATTCCTCAGGATCCTTCCCACTCTATTATTCTATGATACTTTTCCAACAAATGAATATGTTCTCAACACAGTCCTAACAATCAATTTAAAAGGGAGGAGCCCTGGAATTGATGATAAGCCCCTCACCATGTCACAGTCTGTTCCTCTTGTCTTCTGTCTCCTTTTTCCCTTATCTAAATATTGCCAATTTTACCTGCCTGTTTAAAGCCCAGCACACCCCGTCCCTGGTGCAAGATAAACCAATCAATAACAATGATGGCAGCAATCCAGCAATGGCTCTCTCGGGCATGCAGAAGTGAGGAAGATAGGAGTTATGTGCCCACCTTTTCCGACACAACAGCTGCCAACAGTTTAACAAAATGGTCTTATGAGTGAGGAAGAGAATATTTCCCCCCAGGCATCTATCTTGAAATCTAACTGGCCAAATGCATTAATGATAATACTGATTCATAACCAGATTGCAAGATCTTCACAAGCCATTTGGGGGGCATTTGTCTGATCTTTACAGCAAATACATGTTGTATTTCTGTAATTATTTTCTTTTTGGTTTTTTTCCCAAAGGCTCTTCCCCTTGCAGGACTTCCACATGTCCCTGAAAACTCTAAAAATATATTTTTTTATTTTAGTTGGGCAGAATGTAGTGGGTTATATCGAATTCTAGGATGGCTTCACACCTTGCGGGAAGAGAGAGTGAGTTCCAGGCATTTTTACAACACAGCAGCTATTTCTTTAGCATTTGAAAGGGAGACACGCAAGCATCAACCATTCCACTTGCTACCTCAGGAGCCCTTGTCTCCTGATGAGAAGGGCTCCCAGCAGCCCCACAGGGTCTCACTAGCACAGCATTATGGATAAGGATAGAAGTAGCAGGAGAGCCAGTGTGGTGTAGTGGTTAAGAGTGGTAGTCTCGTAATCTGGGGAACCGGGTTCGCGTCTCCGCTCCTCCACATGCAGCTGCTGGGTGACTTTGGGCCAGTCACACTTCTTTGAAGTCTCTCAGCCCCACTCACCTCACAGAGTGTTTGTTGTGGGGGAGGAAGGGAAAGGAGAATGTTAGCCGCTTTGAGACTCCTTCAGGTAGAGATAAAACGGGATATCAAATCCAAACTCTTATTATTATTATTACTAGGGCTATGGACTCCCCCCCCAAAAAAAAAATGGGTTTCAGAGGTATTTTAACCCATCCTGAATCAGGGTCTACAATTTCAAAGGGTGGTTGGGAATCAAAATACCAGAGAGGGGAACAGGCCACTAACCATGCTGCTGAACATGATGTCCTCAAAATGTTCTTTATTTGAATGATTTAATGGTTTAAAGCTTCTGGCTCTGCCTGTGGCTTTGGGGAAACAAAAAGAGTGGCATTCTGGCTGCCAAAATGCTTCCTTCCCCATGGTGCATTTGATGGGGGGGGGGCACCTGGGAAGGAAGTATGACGACAGTCAGAGCTCAGCTTGTGATGCAATCAATGGAGCTGCTGGGAAAGCTGGCAGCTTTAAAACTCTTAAAACAGTAGTAGGGAACTTCTGTGGCCAATGGGTCTAATTAGGCCCACCAGGTCCCTGTATTTGTCCTGAGGCCATTTTGAGCAAACCACAACCACCTGTCAGTCACCTGATGTTCTATAATGCCCAGGGATCTGGTTATCTCCTGAGTAAGCACTAATGCCCAAGATCAAAGATATGCAATCGCTCAGCTCCAATCTTAGTTCTAAATTTCACAGCGCTAAGATAGGACAGAAGCTTCTATCCAGTTTCAGCGCTGTGGTGCTTAACCACATAAGAGATAAGCTTCTGTACACTCTTTGGCAGTTTGTGGTATGTTTACCCATTATTAATGCTAATGCCATTTCTATTGTTGATTCTAGGCTTGCCTTGGTTTGTATTTTGTTCTTGAATAGTTTTAGTTTTCCATGCAAGCTGTCTAGAAGACTTTTGGCGGAGAGATGGAGTATGCCTCACTTCTAGATCAGGTATACACCTTCAGAAGGGAAACGGCAAACTTCGGAGGTAGAGCACATGCTTTGAATGCAAAAAGTCACTGGTTCAGTTCCTGGCATCTTCTGGTAGAGCTGGGAAAGACTCCCATCTGAAGCCCTAGAGAGCCATTGACAGTCAATGTAGACAATACTGAGCTGGGTGGACCAATGGCCTTAACCTGGACACAAGGCAGTTTCCTATGCTTCTATCCTCCCCAAGACACATTATGAATAATGTTCGAGCCTCTCTGTGCTTAATGTCCCTGACCCTTCTGCCCAGCCTGCCTCAAGACTTTTCACTCATGCGTGCAGCAGGCCTTGTGTTCCTTCTATCTGTCCCCCTGAGGTTTGAGGTTTTATTCTGGAAGCATTTGAGCAGTTGATGTGATGCAATTTGACAGCTGATTATAGTATTACCTCTCTATGCCACTTTGGCAGAGCAGATAGGGAAGACTGAACTTTGCCTCCATTTTCCTGGCCTGGGAAGGATAATGGAAACAGACTGCCTTATGGGTGTGTAAACGCCTCACCCATATGGCCTCAGTCTTAGGTGAGGGATGGAAATATGGTTGGGTAGAGTGAGGCTGCCAGATAAGGGGCTGTACTCACCAGAAGATTCCTTGGGAATCACAAGGGGAGAGAGGGGTTTTGTGCTTATGTCCTGCTCGCAGGCTTGCCATAGGCATTTGGTTGGCCACTGTGGTAACAGGCTTCTGGACTCGATAAGCCTTTGGTCTGATCCTTCAGGGTTCTACTTCATGGCTTAGCCCAGCTGGCCTAGACAAATTCTCTATCCACTATGCACAACAGTGATTCTCCTTGTATCATTGAACCTGGTATATATCATGGGCAAGTGATCAAGGGCCTTAGCAAGGCAATGGGCAAGTGATCAAGGGTCATCAAGGGCCTTAGCAAGGCAAAGGTGAGAGAATAGAAACCTGTGTGGATTTCTTGAGGCATTTAAGTCCATGGAAGGAAGTGTGAATTTTGGTGCTATTCCTTAAGACACTGAACAGAATATGCTTTATTAGCTGTACAGCAAAAAAACCCACAACAACCCACATGTTCACTAACTACTCTGGATTGCTTAAATATACTAATATACTGAAGGACTATATTGCAATATCATTACTTGTACCTAAAAATATATCACTCTGAAAGGAGCCCAGCTCTGCTAATGATGCCTATTTCATGCATCATCTTGCATGCTTAAAAACCCCAAAGAATCTTACCTGTGTTTAGTCTAAGCTTGCTACAGCTCAGGCCCACTGAGAAACATGGTCTCCAAAGTTAACTGGTCTTCTGTGGCTGTATGCCTCTTTGCCAAAGCTTTCCTTCCCCTCACCACCAACCTGCCCCCCACAATAAACACCTCATGCAAACAGAATAGTCCATCAAAGCTGGCATGGGGGAAATGGCAGTGGAAGGATGTAATTTATTTCTTGCAGGTGTGTTTTGTCATTTGCAATCGATCAAAGGCACAGAGCAGTCGGGAGTGCAGGAAAAGGAAAGGTGACAGAAATGGTAAATTGGGCTGCAGGAGCTGCATGAGGCAGAGGCCAACGCCTCTGACGGGCGTTTCCCTCTTCTTTCCCATTATACAAAGCAATAAATACAGCAGAATAAAGAGCACACTTGTTTTCACAGGGCTGATGTGGCATTTTGTTTTGAGATGCTTTCAGAACTCATTTCCTAGAGAACCTGTTGTTTAACTCCTGGAGGCTGGTAAGTGCAAGAACATGGATTGAAAACTCCATATAAACCCTGGAGAACAGCTTTGCTCATTATGCAGTTCACTTACTGGTGATACACTTTCTTCTGAGTGGCTGTCATTCCACTCTTACCTGCCCCTTGCCCAGCACCATCACACTTGCCTATGATGAAACTGGCTTTAAAAAGTCTTGAGCAAGTACCATGCATATTCAGATTATTCAAAACGGTGCTCATTACTAATACAAAGGAAAATTAATTAATGAAACACTCTGTCTAGGAAAAGCAGTAGATTCTCAGCCACTTATAGGATGATGATGACGATGATGACGATGATGATGATGATGATGATGATGATAATAATAATAATAATAATAATAATAATAATAATAATAATAACTCTGTGCATTAGATTATTTCTATGTAGAACTTTTGCTTTAGTTCTATCAAATGTTTAAGAATGCTTGGATTAGGTTCATATTATGCCCCGGTTTCTATCAGATCAGGGAAGCAAGGAAAATATAACAAAAAGGTTCTGATTACACATTTAATTGGACCAACTATCTTGACAGGATGTGGTAGCAAACATTCCTCAGTCCAAAATAACTCAAAAGCTGTCTTCCTTACATGGCAATGTAGTTGAGTTCTATGAATCACTGGGCTAAAGATCTGGGACAGAATGTCTACCTGATAGTTCCCTAAGGCAATACTAAAGTGCAAGTCTGCAGGCCAGGCAGCCATAGTCAATCTTTCAATAGATTTGGCAATCAAATTAGAATGTCACTGGACAATACCCTCCAGCCCTCAGGACAGATATGCATATTGCCTTGTGGCCATAAGGATATCAAGAAGTGTTGGACAACTTTGAACCTAGTCCTGATCACTAAAGGAGATGGAAGATGACACATGGACAACATGCCAAGGATGTGGCAGAAGTAGACCCTTCTGTCTCTTTCTAAGTAAGAAGAAGAGAAGGAGAGAGTGAGTTGATACCTACGCCAGCCTCTCTCACTCAGTTACATGTGTCCTGACACCCCCATGCCAATTATTTGGCATAATGGTGTCCTGTAGCAATGGCAAAGCAACTTACTCACTGATTATCATGTAGCACCTTCACAACGACAACGGACCCATGCACTCGGTTCTTTTGCAGTGAGGAAATAAGACTGCAATTAGAGGGCACTTAAACTATGGTACATAGAAATTACCATGTAACGATACCTTATAGATTTGTACACACAGCTCTCATCTCCGTTACAGTTATTTAGTAGCTCAGCAATCCACTGTCTCATAGCACAGAGGAGCACTGAGGTTAGTTGTCTATACCGCAGATCTATCTGCATAACAATTATGGTGTGCTGGTTAGCAAGAAAGAAAGGCTACAATATAATTAGTGCCACTCGATTTATCTCTTTCCTAAACAACAATATATACTACGAGACATAACTAATAGAGTGTGCACACAACAAAGTCCCCAAGGACTGAATTAGGTGCGGAATCTGATTTTTACAGGTCTAAGCTATCCTCAAGTGAGGGTACAGACTGGAATTTTGTTCCTAAATATAATAGATTCTACATCATGAAAACCAGTCTTGGATCACAGGATGCAGATCTGCAAAGGCTCTTACTTTACATGCATTTTCCTTTCAAAAATAGTAATTGTTTCTTCCTAATTTTTCATCTTTATCCTAAAGACCACTGACTGGAACTGAAACAACTGGGAGCATAGAGGTATATATGCTAGAGGGATGTGTGTGTGCATCACCACTGATATCCATGGGGGATATTAGGTGCCATGAAGCCACATAAGCCTTCACCACTTTCATTTCCTACATCTTTCATTCTACCTCCACCACCTGCCTCTTGTTCTGCCAACCACAAATAAGACACTCACTGAAGCCACATTGACATAGTCGTCATCTGAGAGAGTGTTGAGCATGTCATGGACTGACGTCTTCATCAGTTTCAGTGTCAGGCCACTAACGCTGCCACTCCTGTCAATAAAAGGAAGAAACAGCTCATGCCGCCACTTTATGACAACAGGGGAAAACATTTTAAAACAATTAAAATCCACTGCCCTCCCATTTTGAAGAACCCTTCCCTGGTTTCTGAGCTGGGCCCCATGACAACCCCCGGACTCCCACATGTCTTTGAAGTGTAGCAGACTTTACAGTAAGACATAGAATTATAGGACAAATCATGGCCTTTGGACTGAGCAAGTACAAATGCCACTGAAAGTGGCTGATTTTGAGGAAAGACACTCACACATCCACGATGATCACCATGTCCTTTGGGGATGAGGCGCCTTGAATGTACCTGCATTAAGGAAAGACACAGATAAAGTGAGAACCGGGCATCCAACAGCCTTGATGATCCCACAGAGCACCACAAAAATGGCAGGCACGCCATGTGGCAGGCTGAGGCAGCACATCCAGGGGGCCAGTTTTGGCATATGGTTAAAGGTAAGTTAGCTACCAGTGTTCTTTCGTTTATTATTCAATATTTACCACTAGGATTTCTGCCTCACGCACCAACATGACTTGGAACAACTCTGCGAAAGGAACAAGTGGCCTTAGCCTAGAACTTCCTAGGAAAAGAAACAGCACCAAACCGGCTTCAGGCCCTCGCCCTGCTTGGTTTAGGCTTAGCCTTCCCCCGACCATCTTCACTGTCTGGTGTACCACAAGGATGTCAGAAATTCTTTTTCTGTTTTAGATTAGCCACCTTGCAGGATGCCACCCAATCCATAAATTGCCTAATCTTAACAGGTGAGCTCCCTGTGCATTGGTGGAAGCAGTGACAGCTATGCGCTGTCTTCATGGCCAGAGGCAGTAATGCTTCTAGATACCAGGTGCTGGGCGGGGGGAGGGGAGGGAGAGAGAGAGAAAGAGAGAGAGAACGCTCTTGTGTTCAGGTCCTGTTTGTCAGTTGGCCACTGTGAAAACAGGATGCTGGACCAGATAGGCCACTGGCCTCATCCAGAAGGCTCTTCTTATAACCTGCCCTGCCCCAGGCCCATCCAGGTAGGCTTCAGCAGTTCTGGAACTGAAAGGTTGGCTCCATCCCACCAGCCACTACTGCTTTTCTTGGTCTTGAGATGAAAAGTCTTACAAAATCTAGTTTTCTTTTATGGAATAAATCTGGACATGAAGGTTAAAGCTGAGACTACTTTTGTTCTTTGGACGAACAGAGTGATATAAAGCAGAAATCCACCCAATGTTGTTGCTGTGTTAGCTATTAAGCAATTTTGTAAACATTTAAATACTGTACTTAATAAATGAATATTTTTCTTATTATGTAACCATGAGTATAGTTCAGTCACAGGTAAAGCCTGTGGCATTTGAAAAAAACCCCACACATAATGTAAAAATGATTTGATCATTTAATTGCTATGTTAACATTTGGCAGATATCCATGTATTTCTTTTAATAACAATCTATCAGCTATAACTCCGAAACACACATTTTCTATAATACCTGTGAAGTTAATTCAATAAATGTACTTGCTGGGGTTTTTTGTGGTCAGAGATTGACATGTTCTCTACATCTATAAAATATTACTGTGAAATCAAAGTTATACATAATGTACAATAAAGCGTCTGTGAGATTATTAAACTACAGGCTTTGTTTTCCATCACGAAACATTCAGATTCTTCAGAGATGACAAAAAGAAATGCACTATTGAAGTACATCTAATGTTAGTACAGTGGTACCTCAGGTTACATACACTTCAGGTTACATATGCTTCAGGTTACAGACTCCGCTAACCCAGAAATAGTACCTCAGGTTAAGTACTTTGCTTCAGGATGAGAACATAAATCGTGCTCCGGCGGCGCAGCAGCAGCAGGAGGCCCCATTAGCTAAAGTGGTGCTTCAGGTTAAGAACAGTTTCAGGTTAAAAATGGACCTCCAGAACGAATGAAGTACTTAACCCGAGGTACCACTGTAGAGAGAAAGGAAATATAGGTTTACTAGGGACTGCACGCCTGCTTGCTCTGCCTACCAACCCCTTTGCAATTCCCCCCACATTAACTCCCTCAAACTTCCCCTAACTACCCGATACAAGTACTAAGCTTGCTTTTCACCTTCCCAACCCCTTACCTGAAACCATATCTTTCTTGTATTCTGCAGCCCTGTTTCCACCTTTACCCCCATGTCCATGCCTCTCCCCACTCCTTTTATGCAATAAGCCACTCCCATGGTAACCTCCTGCATTCAATGCCCTGGCAGTCTGCAGTCTGCATTCAGGAAATTCGCAGAAATGAAGGAAAAGGGAGGGGAAGCATTTTGCTTCAACAAGGGCAATCTTTAACATGGCACACCTATTAAGACCAGCATACAGCATGTGAGCAAATTATGCAGAAATGGATACTGGGTTCATCATCCTAGTACTTCCAGAACTTCATCCTGGCAATTGAAATCAGAATGTAGTATGCTGCACTGATTCTAATCAGGCTTGCACAACTTGTGACCTGCCAAGCTAAAGGCAGCCCATGAACAATATATTATGTGGCCTGCTGGGTGCATGGCAGCCCCCCTCTTTGTACCTACAATCAAGCATCAAAAACAGAAGGTTTACAGAGTCTCCGATGCATTGACATAGCTGGTCAGCTGTGTTCAGCTTGGTGGGGAACAAAGTATGCAGGCATGTTCTAGCACGAAGTACCCCTCCATGAAGTGCATAATTAAACTATGGAATTCACTCCACAATGCACCAGGAGAGCCACCAACATGGATGCCTTTAAAATAGGAATAGGCAAAGAGGAGAATGAGGTTATCAGAGGCTACTATGGTCTGCATTTACTGTCAGAGGCAGCATGGTTCTGAATACCAGCTGCTGGAAACCACAGGAGGGGAGAGTGTTCTTGCGTCCACGTTCTGTTTGAGGGTTTCCCATAGACAGCTGGTTGACCACTGTGAGAACAAGGTGCTGGGCCATTGGCTGGATCCAGCAGGGTCTTCTTACATTCTAAATACAAGGCACCAGTTAGAAGAAGAGTGTTGTTCTATGGCCATTCTTCTGGCTGAAGAGAAGCCCATTCAAGGCCCATTCAACTGGTTGTGAAGCAAGGAGGGCTTCAGAAGCAGTTCTGTACATTTTAGCCTGCTGGCATATATAGCCACGGGCATCTGAGGCAGAAGATTTGGCTGAATCAGAGATGGGCTTTGGGGATTTCATTAATGGCCCCCAAGCTTTATCCCAAGAAGTTGAGCAGAGAGAGAGAGAGAGAGGGAAAAGCAATGTATTCTGACCACAAATTTCTAGAGCAGGGTGAGGCATGAGCTATGAGGGCAGAGCATTCAATATGGTTAATGTAAGTGGATATTGTTATAACCAATGTTTTAATAATTACAGACACACAAATAAAGAACATATATGAACCAGATAAAGCAAGCAAAGGAGAAGAAGGGAAGTGGAGATTGAGCCAAAGTGAGAGTTGGACCATAAAGAAGGCTGATCGCCGAAGAATTGATGCTTTTGAATTATGGTGCTGGAGGAGACTCTTGAGAGTCCCATGGATTACAAGAAGATCAAACACATCCATTCTTAAGGAAATTAGCCCTGAGTGCTCACTGGAAGGACAGATCCTGAAGCTGAGGCTCCAATACTTTGGCCACCTCATAAGAAGAGAAGACTCCCTGGAAAAGACCCTGGTGTTGGGAAAGACAAGGTGAAGGGGACAACAGAGGACGAGATGGTTGGACAGTGTTCTCAAAGATACCAGCATGAGTTTGACCAAACTGTGGGAGGCAGTGGAAGACAGGAGTGCCTGGCGTGCTCTGATCCATGGGGTCACGAAGAGTCGGACACGACTAAACGACTAAACAACAATAACAAATTCCTCAAAAGCTTTTCTTCGTGGAACTTTGAGGGGAGTCGTGAGAGGTGAATTGGTGTTGGTGGGGTAGGAACGTACTTTTTGGAGGCAGAAAAATATCAAATCAGGGACAGTCCCTGGAAAATGGGGTCACTTGGAGGGTCTGGTCTTCATGTTTATTTTAGCTGGCTGGTCAAAACTATCTGTCCTTGAGTACTGCATGACATATTTGTTTTAAATTGTAACCTGCTATGGCAATGAATGAAGAGCTGTTTCAAATTAATAATTACATAAACAAACCCCCGTGTTGCAATGTGGTGTCATTTCTGGTGTGGTGTTGCAGGGGAAACATCTGCTCCCCCAAAACAACGTACCAAAATGGCATTCGGTCATGATGTAACATCATTCAGAGGAAGTATTGTGGGAAACAGTGCTGCAAACTCTGCTACAGCAAAAAAGAAAAGCAAAAGTGAAAAAAAAAGAAGGAAGGAAGGAAGGAAGGAAGGAAGGAAGGAAGGAAGGAGAGGGGAAACCTCTGTTGTCGCTTTTCAAGTGAAGCACTTCACCTTTCTGAAAATGTCATTGTTTCCTCCTGCCCCCTCTGAAAAATACAGAGAATGCTTTCCCTACCCCACCTTTAGTGACCTGCACCTGGGCCTATGAAAGTGAGAGGGTATTTTTGGCGCAGCTCTCCAAAGACACTGATAGTGACCTGACTGCCACTCAACACTGTGTCAGCTTAACGAGTTCTAAATGCAAAACTCTTCCATAATCACAATCCCTTTTTAGTAGCGGTGATTGTGCTGACACAGGCGTATATGTTATGATTTTATTCCCCCAACCCCTGATGCTTTCAAAGGCCAAACCTGATTAGGATATTTTTAGCAATTGGTAGGAGAAAAGAGCACCTTCCTTTGTAAACAGCAAATAAAATCTTTTAAAATGACATCCATTTTTAAAACAGTGTACATTAAATCTGGCTATATGTTATGGTTTTCCTTGTTTGTTTTGACCTTTTTTCCATTTTGTTATGTCATGTGAAAATATGGAAAAGAATACACATACAAACATGAGAGACCTGAGTTCAACCCCTCGTTCTACCAAGAGTCTCACTGACCCACTTTGCACCAGTAATTAGTTTCTCAGTCTAACCCTGGGGTCCCCAGAGGGTACCATGGCATTAACCCTTTGACACTCAACATGGTCTTTCGATGTTGGTGACAAAGTGTTGCCTGCTGTGTTTTAGTTGGGTTTCTTTGGTGTGTGTGTTTGTAGGTGTTTGCCCTGTTTTTTGGGGTGGTTCTGAGCATGAACAGTTTTTCTACTGTGAAATTGGTGGTCCCCAATCTAGTTTCTTAGATTTCTATCCATGTCCACTGGGCCATAAAAAGGTTGAGAACCCCTTGCCTAAGCTATCTATGATGGCAAACTATGTGGAAAAAGCTGTTGTGTGAACGGGAGCCCTATGCACATACATGTTCTGGGCTTTATCTATACAGTGGTACCTCGGGTTACATACGCTTCAGGTTACATAAGCTTCAGGTTATAGACTCCGCTAACCCAGAAATATTACCTTGGGTTAAGAACTTTGCTTCAGGATAAGAACAGAAATCGTGTGGTGGCAGTGGGAGGCCCCATTAGCTAAAGTGGTGCTTCAGGTTAAGAACAGTTTCAGGTTAAGAATGGACTTCCGGAACGAATTAAGTACTTAACCTGAGGTACCACTGTATATAAAAGTGTAAACTATTTAGGAACTTACCTGGGGTTTTATGGGGTGTGTGTGTGCATTTCTGTGGTGAGGACAACGTATTGTGAACAGTTCTGTTGTGAAATGTCATGAACAAAATAAAAATTAGCTATTATTTTTAACTATAGGGGAATTAACTGTGAACAGTTCTGTTGTGAAATGTCATGAACAAAATAAAAATTAGCTATTATTTTTAACTATAGGGGAATTAACTATAGGGGAATCAGCTTACTCAGAAAATAGTTCTTGATTCTCACTCCCTCACTATTCAATTTTACTGTGTTTTTCCAGCATAACCTCACACTCACGTTTTTCCAAAATGGATGTCTCTCACTGCTGCCACCAGACTGGGCACCCACCTGAAGGCGCTTTGCTGAGGGCCACCTCAAAACTAGAGCCGTGACTGGGTGATAGTAAGAAGAGTTAGTATAATAATGGAACGCCATGAGCAGGCCCTAAGGAACCAATAAAGGTGGATGGGATTGGGAAGATTAATAGGAAGCAGGATGAGGAGAATACAGCAGCATGGCCACCTGTTAGCCAAGTTATTAGTATATATCTTTTCCACATGCTAACAATGTGGCCTGATTTCTGCTCCGAAGAACAACGTGGGACCATCATTCTACTGAGCTCCATTTAAAAGGCTGCTCCAGTTTCCACACACGTTGTAGCCTGTCTGGTAGATTTTCTTTCAGCTGAATCCTGTAACATGCTCCCCAGCTTAACCACTTCCTCAGGGTAATAAGGGGTGAATGTGTGCAAATTCAGTGGAGTGGGGTGACAATCAGGAACGGTGGCTCTAGGGGACACATTTTTCCTTTTGATGCTCAAAAGTAACTGACAGTCCAAGAATGTGTATTCTTTTTCACACTCTCTGGTTCGCTCTTACACTCAGCTCATCCCTCTTTTTACAGCTTCCTCGTTTTTACGTGACAGAAGACACCCTCTGGAAAGTTGCTCAGGGACCGAGAAGCATACAGTAGTACTGCTAGCCTGCCAAGCTGAGTTACCTTCCTTTAGAGCACTCTCCATCAGAGTGCAGAAATGCATGGAGACGGAGGAAAAAACCCAGCCAGAAATGGCACACAACATGCAAAAAGCAATGTGTGCACAGAAAGTCCAGGGGAGGATTTTGACATCACGCTAAGGCGATCATTCCATCAGGACAAGCATTTCAGTGTTCTAGATGGAATGGTCCCCACTCTCCTTGCCCCCAGTACTTTTTCAGGGGTTCTACTGACTTGATGTTTAGCCAGTTTGGGGGAGGGGGATAAGACTCACTAGTTGAATTCCTCCTAAAATATGTGGAACATACTCAAAGCTACACTGAGTGTCAGACTAGACAAGGGATTGAGCAATCTGTAAGATCTCCAGTGTTTCTTCCTTAGTCTAAAGCAACTGGCAGGAGCCTGAGTTGATCAGGGAAGCTGCACTGGGGGACCAAGTGTCAGTTTTCTGATCTAAATCATTCCTGAATCTACTATTTGCCATATGGGAAAAAATATAGTTTGGTTGGTACCACTAGATACTAAAGGTAAAGGTAAAGGTAAAGGTACCCTTGCCCGTACGGGCCAGTCTTGCCAGACTCTAGGGTTGTGCGCCCATCTCACTCAAGAGGCCGGGGGCCAGCGCTGTCCGAAGACACTTCCGGGTCACGTGGCCAGCGTGACATCGCTGCTCTGGCGAGCCAGAGCCGCACACGGAAACGCTGTTTACCTTCCCGCTTGTAAGCGGTCCCTATTTATCTACTTGCACCCGGGGGTGCTTTCGAACTGCTAGGTTGGCAGGCGCTGGGACCGAACGACGGGAGCGCACCCCGCCGCAGGGATTCGAACCGCCGACCTTTCGATTGGCAAGCCCTAGGGGCTGAGGCTTTTACCCACAGCGCCACCTGCGTCCCTATAGATACCACTAGATACTAGCAATACTTAAATATTCTCTCTTTAGCTGTCAGTTGGAGCAAATGGCAATTTAGGTTTTATCCAGATTGACGTCTGCTCCAATTTAGCACTAAAGAGTGGGTTTTCCCCAGGAAAGGAGTGGGTCAAAGGGAAAACCACCCCGACCCATACCTAGAAAGTGCACGTCAAGCGAAAAACCGCTTGGAGCTGTGCTTTTTAGGCATGGAAAGTGTGGCTGAGCCCATTCTCTTCAACTTGGCAGCAATGAGATGTAGGTTGGAACATTACCCTGAATCCACTGGACATCTCAGGGTGTTCACCAGGCTAGCTGTCAGGGACCATGCTGAGGAGGGCTGCACTGAGAAAGAATAGTGGGAGTCACCCCCTCCTCTTGATCCTGATCCTGAATCTTCCCAGGAGCAGGAGGACAGTATAGATTTGGAACAGTGGTTTGCAGAAGGGCATAGTTCAGAAAGCAGAAGCTGAGAAATACTGGAAAGGGAACAGCTAGCAAAAGAAACACTAGAAGAGAGAGAGTTAACAGATTCACTGTCTCTGGATAGTATTCACCCCCCTTTTCCAAAGTCATGGAGAGCTCAGAAAGTATCAGAATAGAAAGCGCAGAGGTTTCAGATTACAAAATGTAGGAGTGACGTAGATTAATAGGGACGGAGGGGGGAGTGACCCTTAATTGAGAGCACCGCCATTCCAGGAGATGTGTTCTTTGTTCTCTCACTGTGATTATTAAAGATTCTAACTGGTAAGATGTTACTTTCGTTTGATCCTTTGTTTACTGCCATGGGGGAGGAAGCCAATTTCCTGAAGCCTGACAGTAGCCTAACTTACCAACTTAGTTACTTTCAACACCTGACAGTTATGACCACTGGTAAAGTCAATTAACTCAAATAAAGTTTATTTACACCATTCATATAATATGGACTATGTGAAAACAAGGCTATCTTATAGCCAATTCTTAGAAGCCCCCTCCCAAATCTGCTCAGTTTCTAATGGAGTGACTGGCTAATCCCATACTGCCAACAGGGCAGGTGGGTGAGTTGCCACACCTGAGCTGAAGAGACTTCCTTTAGAGTGGTACCACCTTATGAAGATGTGCATCTTTGTGACCGCATGCTGAGCATTGGTGACACACACAGGGCCACATTTCCACATGTCTTCATCTTTGCAAAGAGGGAGGAGGAGGACAAATGGACTTCCTCCTAATATTTGGAAGTGTCAGTGTCATGAATATTCAAAAATGAATATTCAGAAATGCTAGAAGCAAGGGAGAAGAGTAGTTTTGAGGGACAGGTGGTACCCACCCTTGCAGTGCTTACTGCTGTCTATTACTATGTGTTATTTATTTCCTAGGAACTACAGTTGCCTGAGCACTGACCATCAATAGTTCATTTATTATTATTATTATTATTATTATTATTATTATTATTATTATTATTATTAATTTCATAACATTTCTATACTGCTTGACTGTAGAAAACCTCAAAGCGGTTTACAAAAAGACAGTAAAATCAAGAAAAATTTATAACCCTCCTTTAAAACATACAAAAGTTAAAATACTTAACACAGATTAAAATTACCTCATTTACTTCTTATCTAATATGAGTGCATTAGAGGAGGGTTAGGGTAAGGAAAACTCCACTTAGCTGTGTTAAAAATTCATTACGCTGTTAAATTATAAGTAAAGCTTGAGACATAACTGGCTGATGTTTCCTCCGATGTCTACACAGAGCCTGATCCCTCCTTCAAAGAAGCTAGAGGGAGATTTGGTGGCACTGGCTGGCTCAAACAGGATCAGTCCCAGCATGAATTAATTAGTGCTTAATTACTGTCAATTACTCAGCATTACTGGGAATTGCTTGCAAATGGACAGCCTTTGATTGCTAATCCCAATTACTAATGTTATCTAATTGGGAGTGATTATATTTTCTTTCGGTGTGATGCGGGGCTTTATGCTTCATGTGCGGCAAAGAAACACATTGCACTCTCTTCATGCACACTGGTATATGAAACAGACCTCCCCACCATGCCTTCCCTCTGTTTGTCCCCTTCTGGGACCAGACTGCAGTGCCACAGACCATGTGGGAATTCATCTGGAATCATAGAAGCAAACGCTGCCCAAGGTTTTTGACGTAGCCCCCAAAGGACGCATGTAACCTGGGCTGCTTTCATGGTAGAAGAATAGCACCCCTGAGACAATGTATGGCCTTCATGCAGCTGCCTGATTGCATGGAAACCTCCGCACCACCTTTGCATGATTTCTTTCCTTCATTTTTCTGAAGGAGAGAAATTCCATTAGCAGGGCTTCTGCATGATCAGGCAGTTTGTGTGGAGGCCTGGCTCATACTGCTTAACGAAGATGAAGGGGGGTGGGGGTGGCAGCAAGCAACTCCTTCATCATGCGAATGCTCTAGGAAATGTTTGATCTGGAGAAATAATTTGTCCTGCCTGTTGAATTTAAGCAAGAAAAAGAACGATGGCAACACCTGAAACCAGGAGTTCAAAGCTATGTTTATAATTTTGTATAAAAGGATGTTCCCAAGTTATTACAACGGACAGACACAGCACTGACACCAAATGTCCTCCTGCCCAGATTAGAAATGGAAGTTAGGATATCAGCACAGCAAGTCTGGTTAAGAGAGAGCAACTCTGTTTCTGGTACTGCTGTAATTTAACTCTGACCTGCACTGTAACATTAGGCTGATTCTGGAGTTAGCAGAATTGGCTCTTCTGTTGTATCTGGGGAAGATAAAACCAGATGAAAAATAAATGTAGTTTAAACAGGAACAGAAAAACTGGATTATGTTCCCCTGTGTGTATATTATCTTCAGGGGAAGAGGAAGTTATTTCTGTCTTATTTACCACAGAGAACCTCCATAAAACAGTGCAAAGGAATTAAGGTTGTCCACATTAGATCAGACCTTAATTCAGTTTCATGTGACTGAGCCAATCCCATTTCAATTAGACACAGATCCAGATCATTTTGCACTCTATCAAATCCATAATTCTGATGTTGTGTGACTTCTCCTTGCTGTTCTCCCAGCGTCACTGGTGGGAAAACATACAATGCACTAGAAATATTTCTGCTTAAAACACTTAGGATTGCAAATAAGTCACACAGTAGGCTAGCACCAGAATGTGTAGAGAGTGTTGACGGTTGGCCAGAGATTGCAGAGAATGAGAGTGAGCCCAGCCTCTGGGGTTGGTGGTATATGACAGAATCGTAGCATTTTAGAGTTGGAAGGGTCCGTGAGTATCATCTAATCCAACCCCCTGCAATGCAGGGATATAAGGTAAGGAGGTTAGGGCAGCAGGCAGGGAGAGAAACCTGATTATTAATGATAACTAAGACCACTTGAAACAGGAGCAGAGAATGAGGTTAGGGCAGGGTGGCAGCTGTCTGCTGCTGGTTTGTTACTGTCCCTTTTGCTCTTATGGCCCAGCTAATCCCCCTCCACCGAGATTCAATGAAGGCCTTAGCATCATAATGGAATGCAAGGCCTGTCAGTCTTCTCTCTGCTCTATCCCTAATAACTTGAGGAAAGTTAATAATTAATGTGGAACACTCATCAACAATTAACCAGAGTGGCAGAGTCATTAATTTTCTGACAAAGGAAGTCCAATCACTGCAAGCACTCAGCGCTATTTGTCAAGGAGGTGACACAGCATGGCTTAAAGTAAAATTGCCCGTTTGGTCAGCTGATGTCTGAGATTGTAAGACAAGTGAATATACAGTGAAAATAAACAATTGAATAATTGTTTTCTGTTTTTGCTGGTGCCTATTATTTGTAAGCTTATGTATCATTTCACATGCACTCTCTGCTCAAGACAACTCCATTTACACAACTCCCCCCTCCCCACTGTTCACACTCTCTTGGTCCATTCACACATCATTCATGCAACAATATGATTCACACATCCCATTCACATGCTCAGTAGAAAAGAGGGCCTAAGAGCCCTTCCTTGATTTTCCACACAGGATGAGGTTGCCAGAGATCCCATGAGAGTAGCCTGCAGCTGCACAATTAATCTGAACCAAGCCATATTCTACTTGGTCTCAAAGTCAAATAATCACCTCAACCCCGTACTTATTTTTTCCTTCAACCAATAACTATGTACACCCCCTCTCCTAGAGAAGCTGAGCAACAGGATGTGGCAGAGAAAATGATCTGCTGTCTCCTAGAACCTGTTTTGCGGCACCTCCAAGGATGGTGTTGATAAAGCTAGCCTTGGCTTAAAAGATCTGTGTTGCACTGTGCCAGAGTGGAGGCCTTCAGAACAGAGGCTGCAATATGCCATCTTTGTCAAGGTTCTTTAACAAAATCTGCAGGAAGCTGCCGCTCCACAAATAACTGCATTAGATGTCTTTCTGTTAGAACGGCACATAAAATGAAACAGACCACAGTGAAAGGTAAACCGGGGAGGTATTTATTTATGGCTCCTAGGCAGCAGTTTCTCAGAAAAGGCAATTTCTTTAGTGTGCTCTTAAAAGAAGGAATGTTTTTTTAAAAGCGGTTTTCACTTTTTAGAAAAGAGGAAGCATCTAGTCTGGTGCTTTGCTATGTGTGGCATATGCCAAGTGCCCCATTCATGTGGCTGCCTATAGATCTTCTAGGGTCATTTGTCTTCTAAGCAAATATAAACACAAATGCAGACAAATTACATGTTCACATGCACAAGATACTACTACTACTACTACTAATTTATATGCCTCCCATCTGACTGGGCTGCCCCAGCCATTCTGGGTGGCTTCCAACAAATTATATAACTACAGGTGGAAGGTAACAGCCTACCCCATATGGCACAGATGGAGAACCTGTGGCCCTCCAGCTGTTGTTGGACTACAACTCACATCATCACTGGCTTTGCTGGCTGGCTGGGGTGGATGGGAGTTGGTGTCTAGCAACATCTGGGGAGGCCATGGGTTTCCCATCCTTGTAATAGGGCCTAGCCCACATTTCCTTATGGAGAGTGGTTATGAGAGATTCATGCTCAAGACCACAGATATTTATGGCTAGTCAAGGCCTGCAGTGCTGGGACAGATTTTCCACAGGTCCAAGAACTTGGGGGACTTATTCATTTATTTACACCCCAGTGCAGGACTCATGGAGGCTTGCAACATGAATGAAAAGCAGATACAATTTTTAAAAACCCACACCAATTAGTTATATTTGTTAAACAAACAAGCAAACCGATAAGTTACCATCTCTAAAACAGCACTGAATCAAAACACCAAAACATTTAAAAGCATAGCAAGAGGAAAATAATAATAACAACAACCCCACCAGTAAAACATCCTGCCACAACAACCAGTTAGAGGCCAAAGGTCAGTCTACAGAAAGTTATTTGCCTGCTGGTAAAGGGAAAGCGGTGGGGTGGGGGTGGAGAAGCAGCCTAGCCTCCTGTGAGAAGGAGTTCCACAATCTGGGAGCAGGCACCAAGAACCAAGAAGGCCCTCTCCATAGCTTTCATTGGAGCTTAAATGGAATGAAGCTAAGCTGTTTCAGAAACTCAGATCCATCTCTTTTGAGTGGCAGGTGCAAAGATCCACCTGCTAAAAGAGAACATTTTCTTCATAGGTGATGTGCAGAAGAACCAAAATAAGTCCCTTCTTGAGACCTCTCTGCCAGGTGCCTCTGCTTTCAGCTCTACCACCATGCAGTTGCATTAATGCATGTGCAGAATGGAAAAGATCAGACCCACATTGCACACGCAGAGAGAGCCTTATCCATCCTGCAGGCAGCCCTGTGGCGACTGTGCTTTGTCTGTCTCCCGATAAGCGGGGACCTGAAGTTTAAAGGACAGACTTGAAAGGAGCTGCTGCTGTTTATGTATATGAAGGCTAAAGGGAAAAAAGAAAACTGCCTCCGACTCAGATATTTTCTCTCTCTTTGTTGCCCAGCCAGGGCTTCCTGCTCAAGATCCCCCATTCCCACCCCACTGTCTCTGCGTGGCTGGTAAATACTTCTTTGAACTTGTTTGAGCAGCCTTTTGGGTGGGAGAAAATGCCGGCAACAAAAGGAATGCCATTTACCCCATGGGAAAAAGAGAGAGAAAGACCCGTCTAGGACACGGGCGAAATCAATGTAAAATAAGAACGATGTTTACCTACAATCTAAAAGTAGCATGCTACAAAACAAAGGCGCCGTAATTTCTCTTCCACCCCCCTGTGTATGTTAAGAGCGTGCGCACACATGAATATTCTGTATGAAGCAAAGCCATACCTGTTCTGCTCATATACAAGATCTCCAAAATAAATGGAGGAAAATTAAATCCTAAGCACCCTGCACTTGCACAGGCGTAATTAGTGCTGCCAAGCTAGTGCCTTTTACCTGGGCTAATCGTAACTGATTCAATCATGCTTAACTTGGTGTGTGGCTAAATTGACGCTTGCAGCTTTCACTTAAATGTAGTCTGTCGCCGTGTGCCACATTTATCTTCCTGTCCTTCTGGCTCTGCTTCTTGAGAGTTATTTGTTTTTCCTTTTCCATTTCTCTCTCTCCTCCCTCCCCCTTACAGAAGATGAGAGCCCTACCTAAAGCTGTCTGTGAATAAGGGCTAAATTTACAATTGCAACTTCAGTGGGGAGGGCGGAAGAACCCTGCCCCATTTATCTGTATCTAAGGTTATAATCTATCTATCTAACCCCCTCTGCCTCTCCTCTCCAAAGATATACAAAGGGAGGGAGGGGGAGGAAGCTGATGAGAGCCGCAGCTTGGATGCCTCTGCCTGTGTTATTGTATCCATTTTCCAATGGCAACGATGTGTGAAATGAAAATTGGACAGAGCTGGCTGCTCACAGACCTGGAATTTCATACAGACTAGTTGAGGGAAGGAGGGAGCAGAGACACAGAGAAGATATCGGAGATGGGAGGGAACGGGAGAGTCTGCTGGATGGCTCCATGCACCCATGGTCTGGGTAAATCCCGCTCCAGTTTAATAGACCCTCGTAGTGGCAGTGCTGAACATACTGTGCTCATTTACATTTCATTACTCAGAACGCTCTGTTAGTTTCTGGTAGCTGAGACAATTTACAGGGGCAGAAAGGTTGAAGACAAACTTGAAGGCACTCAGGAGTTATCCCCTCCCCACCCGCAATGCCTTTTGCTAAGCAGAACGCTGAGGCTCTCTGCCACCGCCTGCAAGCACGCATCTAAAGGCCACCAAATGGGATTCTGTGTTCGTATCTGGTCTCCACCATTTAACCAACAAGTATGGGATGATCTGCCACCCAGATGCCACCCAGAGCCGATATGGTCTGGCCCTTTTCTGAGACAGCTGCTCCAAAGGCCTGTTCAGATGCTTGTTTATTTGCACAATGAATAAATGCACACTTGATGCTCCCTTGTTGAAGGGGATGTAGATGCATTCACTCCAGGTGGCACTTTTATGGTGAGGAAGATGTTGCACTTTTCTAGCACTTAACGTTGTTGCCGGGAAATGGAATGTGTGGGTTGGGGGAATTACGTTGCCTCAAATAGCTGTCTGCAACACGCAGGCAATCACCTTTAACACAGTAATTGCACAGGCAATAACAGCACTAGCTTTGGATGGGCGCATTACTTTTTTTTTTTGTGGCTTCCCCCCCTCCGTTCTTTGCTGTTTTGGCATTTCACAAATCAGAGTCCTCATCTGCATCTCTGCCACGAGGTGCTGTGTGTTTCTGCCTTCCCTCCCTTCAAGCACTTCCAGCATTTCCAGTTCTTTACAGCATTTCCCCTCAGCTCTGCTTACGCGTTTTTGCCCAGTGAGAAAAAGATGTCCTTCCATGACAAAGCCTTCTCTCCACTGTGAGTCTATTGCTTCTCTCAGGAGCTTGCATTCCAATTTCACAACTATGGATGAACTATGCTATTCAGCCCTACCATTAGGCAGAGGGAGAAGGCTGCCTTTGCTGGGGAGCATCAGTGTCAGCTTTCTGAGCCATTCCTCCAGAGCTGGTACCTGAGGGTGGGGTGGGGATTCTTGGTTTTCGCAGGAATGGCTGCTTGCCTGTCTTGATCTGCAGGCCCAAAGGAGGGCCTGTGCAACTAGTCTGATGCAGGGATACTAAAGAAACATGTCAAAAGTGCCAGTTCTAGTGCTTTATTAAAGAAATGTGTAAACTTACCTGCAGTGCCCTGCTGCCCTTATAGGCTCAGGATGGATGCCGAAGCAGCAAGCAGTTCTCATGACTTTCCCACACGCAGGAAAGCATTTAAGCATTACTTATACATAAAGCAAGCTATGAAAACTGGCATCAATAGCCCTTTCCAACTCCCATCCATCTCCCAGAAAAGGGAGTAGCTGACAGTCAGCCAGTATGCGAAGCCGCCCCTCGCCTATGCATCCCAAACCCGCAGATAAATATACCATCAAAGCAATCAGCATATATCAGAGCAATATATCAAAGCATGTGCAGCCATTCTTGCAGCAACAAACAATTAGTCTCAGGGCTATCTTGACTACCAAGATGGCGTTTACAGGCCTTACAAAACATTTTCATCATTTGGTTCTACACACTGCCACCTATTTCCATAGATGGTCCCTTGGACCAAGTGAGCAGGCTGAGAGCATTCTAGCCTGGACCGTGCAATTCAGCAGGTATCATGTGTGCGTGTGCATCCACTGCTCTGCTGACAAGAGTCATGGTGGCTCAGCTATTCCACTTTGGTTAAGGCTTAACACTGAATACAGTTTGCTAGAGTGAAGCACTTTTAAAGATCAGCTAGCACCAGAGTAAGAGGTGAAAGAACAGGTGCAACTGTAATTTGAAAAACATGCATGGGTGTAGTCAACTAAGATTTACTCAGAGTAAACCCTTTACAATCAATGGACCTAAATTAGTTATGATCATAAATTTTAATAGGACTATGGTGAGTAAAAGTTAGTTGAATGTGCTTAGGTGTGCTTAACTCAACATTTTAAATGATAGGCCCCCTGTTATCAACTCTGAGACTATTGTTCCTGTGGTATGCAACCCAGGATCCACCTACTTCAGTGCAACTCTTCACTTACCAAGGTCTTCGTCGGACATCGTACAGGTCAATCTTATTGGGCATCCTCCAAGGAGTGGCTTCAATTAGAAGAGACAATTAGAAGTAATATTAGAAGTAGCACAGCTGATGCCAATACAGGGAAATACAAACAGTGGGGAAGGAAGGCAGCAAAGGGTACATGTGGAAGCCCACCTGCTACAAGTCAATGGCAACAGAGATGATTATGCAAAAAGCGTTATCAGTGGCTAATTTAGGCTGATGCAGGTGGTTTCTCTGCATAGGGCACCCAGCTGAGGGGACACAAAATTGAGAAGACCCATAACCGAGAAGATCCATTTAGGGGAGCCAAAATTTGGCCTTGCACAGGGTGCCATATTATCAGCGGCGGAGGAAGCTGCTTGGGTGCCTGGGGCGGTGTGCCCAGGTGCAGTGCCAGCCTCCCATAGGGGCACTGCAGGGCCTCCGGAGTCTGCCTGCCTCTTCCCACTCAGCTGCCCTGCAGCTGGGGGGGGGGAGGCAGCGGGTGGACCATTTGGGCAGTGGGGAGCCTGTGCGTGCCCAAGCCACCATGTCTCTCCTAGGAGAGATGCGTGGCTCAGGCACGCTGCAGGCCCCATGGTGAGTGCTGCCTGGCATTTTGTCACTCCCCTCAGTGGTGACACCTGGGGCTGCCTGCAACCCCGCACTCCCCTTCCTCCACCCCTGCATATTATGAAAGATTACCAAAGTCTGCCCCTGGTGTTATCTGGCAACAGGAAACAATACTACAGGCCAGTGAAGATGAATTCATATGGATGCTATTGAGGGGAGGGGTACATGGAGTTCTAGGGGCAGAGGACTGTGGTCCACAAATCACATTAAACACATCTAGCCATTGGCCCATACTGTGAAATCCTGGATGGAATAGGAAGACAGGAAAGGAAGGGATGTGTAGCTATCACTATCCTCCATCCTAAGCAGCTCCTGTTAGTACTGAACCCAATAGTGAAATCCAAACAGGGCTAATATTCAAGGACAAAGACACAATGGGAAAAGCTGTTCCCCGCCACTTCCTCTACTCCAACTACACCAGACACAGTACATGTATAATTGTGGTGTCATTGCTCAGGCCCAAAGCAGTAGGTTTCCCCCTCTTTCACTTTAGAATGGCACAAACCTGGGTAGAAGCGAGTCACGCCTGTGGCACTCCCAAAGACTTGCCATAGCAGAGATGGATCTTCTTTTCGGTTTTCAACGAATACATCCTCCAAGGCGTCAGTCCAGTTGAGTTCATTAAGGATTACTGTGGCTGCAAGAAACAAAAAGAAAACAAGATCAGTGTGCCTAGAATTTGGACACCAAAGGGCAGATTCTCTGTAATTTAGAAAGAAAACACACACAAGATGCTTCCACAAAGCTATATGGCCACAGAGGTGCGGAACTTCTTTCTACACAGCCCAACTGATGGAGTTGTTGAGATGCTAATAATTTGCTGAGTTGTTGATAATTCCAGTTGAAGAATTATGATTGACAATGCTCATTATCCCTGATTGTTGGGCTAACTGTCAACAGTCCTTTCAAAAGAAGCAGCTGCACAGGAATTGCATCAAGTGTATTCATGACCACACCTTGCCATTACTACCTGTGCTACAACTGCACTAGTAGGAAGACCAGCCATGTTAATAACTTCATGAGTAACACCTATGAATGTGTCTACACCACTAAACACCATCAAATGTATTTATCTGTAGTACTGGAAACTAGCTGATAGTTGGGTGTTAGTTTTAATGCGTTACAGGTGGTGTAAATCATGGGTAGTCAAACTAAGGCCTGGGGGCTGGATCCAGCCCAATCGCCTTCTATATCCAGCCCATGGATGGTCCAGGAATCAGCGTGTTTTTACATGAGTAGAATGTGTCCTTTTATTTAAAATGCATCTCTGGGTTATTTGTGGGGCATAGGAATTCATTCATTCTCCCCCTTCAAAATATAGTCTGGCCCCCCACAAGGTCTGAGGGACAGTGGACCGGCCCCCTGCTGAAAAAGTTTGCTGACCCCTGGTGTAAATCATGACATTATCTGTCCCATCAGATTCAATAAATAGCACAGAAAAATCCCCAAATAGGACTAGAATAAGACTAAATTGATAATATTTTGTCATTTCTTCCTCAAAAATGGAGACAAACCCAGTCCCAGTAGTGTTTACACTTAGATCAGTGGCAGAGGGGTTTTTTTTTGGCCGCCTTTTGTAGCATGTGATACACAGAGATAAGCAAACGGAACGATGAACTCCTTATGCCACTCACACCAGTTATTAGGAATATGAACTCAATTGTACTATTGAGACTGAAGATTAGCTTTGGGTTGTCCCTTAGCACCTTGCAGATATGCAGACTGCCATACCCTGCTCATGTGAAGCCACTCCACAAATCCACAAGTAAAACACCCACCCACCCCCTGACTGGATGGAAATTATATTCCAGGCATGAAGAATATCAAAGCCTTCTGAAGAATAAGAGTCAGCGCACCATGAAGTGCATATGTCCCTCTGGCCACCCACAGCAGATGGGAAATAAATTGCCTGCATCCCCTTTAGGAACCACAGCCCAGTTTCTCCCCTCTAAGCCAGTTCCAAAGAGACATTGAATGAAGTGCGGGGGGGGGGGGAAAGAGAAAGACCCTACTGGGGTTGGTCCCATTCTGCATTCATGGTGGCCCTCGTGTCTAATGCAAAAGCAATTAAGACGCCAGCAAACAGAGGTTTTAAATTATTCAGCTATTAAGGAAAGTGATAAGCTCAGAGCAGCCTGACTCTGTGATTAATCAGCTGGGGCCAGGATTTAAGGAATGTGCAAAAGAACAGGCACTTGGTTACTTGTCGCTGCCAGCCTGCTCTTTCTTTCATTTTTTAAAAAACCTCTCTCTCCTCCAACATGCCTCTATTAACAGCACTCAAGGGGAGAAAATCAAGTGGAGAATTTCCTGGAGAGCTGCAGTCAGAGCTGAGGTGGGGGAAGTAGATCTTTGAGCACAGGTTGGCAAGATGAAAAAGAGGTGTGAGCCCCACCAGTCATCATCATTCTAGTCATCCTCTCATATTCATTCTTCGAAGATCACACATTCTTCTGCAGCAGAGGATTTCAGAGCTTTCTATGAACAATTCAGGAAACACACCTGAGAGCAGCTGAGTTTGTGGCATCTCACAGCCAAGAAATCAGGGCATACAGGCAGGCTCTGAGAAGGGCTCAAAGTATCACAGAAAAGCACCCCAGCATGCATTAGCAATTGCTAGAGTCATGGTCAAGGTGATAGATGCAAGACTTATGCTATGACTTTGTCAGTTCACACTTATAGCTCTTTTTTCCAACTAGACTTTTGGAAAGGTTCAAAGCACAGGCAAAACAACTCCTTTCCTGCTTCCTGATGCAGTTCCTGTGGGGGAATACTGGAGTTTATTGGGTGTGAGCTCTGGCCTGATTTCCTAGATGTACTCATGTACATCCAGCCGCTGTATCCATTATTATGCACATGCATTTCTGGGGCTGTAAAGGCATTCCCTCTGCATGCACCTTTGAGATCACGCTCCCTAAAGAAGGGGAAATGGCTTTGACCTTCTCTCTTCAGTGCTTGGATGATGACTCAGAAGGGATTTCATAAAGCTAACAACCATGCCAGAATGTTAAAATAAAACGTAAGAGATACTCCTTTCACTAGCTAGTGTCAAAGAGTTTATCTACGGAGCTGTAGTGTGGTGACACCTGAACATGGGCGAGCATGCCACACCGTCCAGCTCTGAAGAGGGCTTTAAGCAACGGCTTAAGAACTGCCTTCTAAACAGTGGCAAAAACCACAAACAACACACTGCTGGAGAAATGGAATGAGATGAGTGGGAAACTAAGCATTTTTATTTGTATGCAAAGGCAGGCTAAATGGTTATTTCAGGTGTTCTCTAATGCAGCCACTACTTAAGTAACATGCTGCTATTTCTGAGGTCAATGGAAAAGAAGACAGCACACTTCAAAATGTAGAGCAACTGCCAGCATGGTGGATCAGAGTGTAAAGCCAAGATCAAACGTAGCTAGTTACAACTTGCCAATGTTGTTGCTCAGCTCACTCTGCTTAGCTTCTACTTCAAAGGTGAACTACCGGCTTCATGCCCATCTTTTACTGGTTAAAAAGAAAAAAGGTAAAGAAAAAAAAGAAAAAAGGTAAAGGATCCCTGGACGGTTAAGTCCGGTCAAAGGCAACTATGGGGTTGCGACACTCAGGGAGCCGCTGTTTGTCCAACAGACAGCTTTCTGGGTCATGTGGCCAGCATGACTAAACCGTTTCTGGCACAACGGAACACCGTAACAGAAACTGGAGTGCACGGAAACGCCATTTACCTTCCTACCACAGCGGTACCTATTTATCTACTTGCACTGGCATGCTTTCAAACTGCTAGGTTGGCAGAAGCTGGGACAGAGCAACGGGAGCTCACCCCTTCGTGCGGATTCGAACCACCGGCCTTCTGATTGGCAAGCTCAAGAGGTTCAGTGGTTTAGACCACAGCTAGCTGCCAACAACATGTGTATCATCTCCTGCCTTTTGACTCCTTCCTTGTGCAAAGCAGTATGGCTAATTTTCATTCTACAATTCCATTCTGAAGCAGTGCTATGAACAAGGGGGGGGGGACATATGTGTGGAGAGTTCTGATAGGTTGAGGACCATTTGGTATTTTCACATTTATTGCTAGAATAGTTTTTGACTACTCTCAGTTTGTTCTGTTTTGCAATCTCCTTCTCTCCTTCCTTTTATGCCCATAAAGGTTCCAAGGCTGTGTTTATCTCCCAAGCTTGAGCCTGGAATCCTGCTAGAGAAAAGTGGTATGGGGAGTCTTAGGATAAATGTTGCACATGGCCAGGACTTTGTAGTTCCAAATCACTCCTTGATGAGAATGCTTTCAAAGCAGAGAAGCGTCCCTCAGGCTACTGCTACATGTGGCTGTGTTTTAATGTGTAGTTTATATGTGTAGTTAATTTATATCTATATAATCAGGAAAACTTTACTGAAAAATTAGGGGAGATCATAATTTGTTTCTTACAAATGACATCTCAGTTGAAACATGAAAATGGAGCAATTAGAAACTATGTCGTAACTGATCGCTTGGGATTCAGAGAATTTTATGTTATCTGAAATATTTTTAACCCATTCTTCATTGCAAAAAGCAGTTCTTGAATGGGTTACAAAAACATACACCCCCCCCAAGTGTGGGACTGCTTTATTTTTCCATGTCAATTTTAAATATGCAAGAGGAGCAAGTGTGGAAGGTTTGACAAAATTAAACAAGGTTGCCCCCTTCTAGTTAAGAGTCTTTTACCAAGAGTCATCTACCCCACGCCCACTCCTTACATGCTGCAAGTTATATAACTTGTCTTTCTTCTCTCAACGTCATGTACCATCCCCCAGTCAACGTAAAAACCCCTTACTTGTCCAACACATGGTATGTGAAAGATTTGACGAGACGCCACCTGCAGCACTGCAGCGACTGCTGCCATCTTGTGCCCTGGCCCCACAATGCTCAAAAATGCAGAACTGCATTTCCCCTCATTTTAATCTGACAACTACAGTCTTGGTTGACACATCAGATGCTAAACTGATGCTATACGACTGCACATAGTTTTGAGCTATGAACCCAGGAGCGGTATTAGACGTTCTTTGCTTGTGTATCAGGCACACATTGTTGTTGTTGTTGTTGTTTAGTCATTTAGTTGTGTCCGACTCTTCGTGACCCCATGGACCAGAGCACGCCAGGCACTTCTGTCTTCCACTGCCTCCTGCAGTTTGGTCAAACTCATGTTGGCAGCTTCAAGAACACTGTCCAACCATCTCGTCCTCTGTCGTCCCCTTCTCCTTGTGCCCTCAATCTTTCCCAACATCGGGGTCTTTTCCAGGGAGTCTTCTCTTCTCATGAGGTGGCCAAAGTATTGGAGCCTCAGCTTCAGGATCTGTCCTTCCAGTGAACACTCAGGGCTGATTTCCTTAAGAATGGAGAGGTTTGATCTTCTTGCAGTCTATGGGACTCTCAAGAGTCTCATGCACACATGGAGACAATCTATTAGCTACATCTTTTCCATTTATGGTGGAAATTTCCCTCCAGTGTCTAAATGCCTCCCAGAAAACCTTTTCCCTCCCAAATTTCAAAACAATAATTGAAACAGTAATTCTCTACGGGGAGCTGGCTCCAGCCACCAGGGCCATTATAAAGATGTTGGCAAATGTGACATGAAGGCTGGCAACATCAATCCCACCATGTGGGAATTCCTTGCAGATGACTGCAGTGCCTGAAGACAGACAGTCAGGTTGTGTATCCATAGCAATAACCAGAGGAGGAATGACCGCTGGGAGGAATGCAGAGAGAAGAAACACCATGGTGTATCTGCAGTAGCACAACCAGACGCCTTCATCTGCCCCAGCTGCAACAAAACATGTCTCTCCCTTATCGGTCTCTACAGCCATCATAGAAGCACTGTAACTCTCCCATGGTCCGATTTCACCCCCAAAGGTACACTGCTCCATTATCTCCTGAGACATATGTATGCCAACCATTTAGATGTACCTTTCATTTTTGTCTGATTCCCAGAGTTTATAATGCTGTTTTTTTTACTGAATTAGTTATTCCTTTTAAATTCCTTTACCTTTTACTATTATTAGTTTTTTTAATGAGCTGTTTTGTGGGTGCCGTATAGGACTGAAAAGCAACATATAAATATTGCTATGAATAAATACCCAGTTTTCCAATCTGAAGATAAAGCTGCAATTTGGCTGATTCAGCATGAAGTAACCTGCAGAAAGACTCAGTGGTTTGTTGGCTGGCTGATTAATAAGCACACTATCCTGTAGGATTTGGATTCAGAACAAGGCAGCACCAGCAAGATTATTCAATTTTTTTCCAGCTTGGACACTGAGTGGGACACACAGCCCATACAGGAAGAGAAGGCTTTGGGGACCCTGAGGAGATAGGAGCAAATCCGTCCAAGTATGATTCCTTTGGTGATATGAGCTACAGATTCTTAATGTAACTATTAATGAAGAATATGGTGTCATAGAGTTGTTCTAAAAGATACTGACCTCACAGGCTGTTGGTGAAACCATATCAACAATAAAGCAGCTTCCAAACAAAAGCAGCCAGTATCACAGTGAATAATGAAAATGCTCTTAGGGCCAGTCACTTTCAAATGTCAGTGCTGTCAAGAGGATGGATTTATGGAGAGGGTGACAATTGCCCAATGCGATTCTTTCACACAGCTTGCTTGCTGCAGGAGTTTGAGTGCATGAGGTTGAAAGCATCTCATGTAGCGAATAGCATCAATTCTATCTGGCTTCTTTGAAAGCTGACACTTGGAGGGCTTAGCCTCTTGGCACAACGGATCCTCCCCTTGCTTCAAAGTGGTGGTGGAGCTCTGCAAGCACATCTTCATTGCACATACATCGGAAGCCTCCATCAGAGCACACACAGAACCTGGGATTGGGGGCAGCCAATCACCATCACCATCATCATCATCATCATCATGTCATTCTTCTCTCAAAACCCTGAAAAACCCATGTGAAATTGCTTCTTTGACAGCTGGTTAGCAAAATGCTACTGAAATAAAGGACATGCTATTGCATCATGTTTTGTTTTTTTGAGAAACAGCCTATATTTAGCACTTCCATAAATTCTTCCTCCAGCAGCCTCTCCTCCCTTGATCTTCATTATTCTTGCTACCCTTTGATCAAACCCCTAAGGATCATTACAGACAGATGAATCACACTTCAGATACTTTTACTGAATTCTGCTTCTTTACTCAAATAACTTTATTCTGATTACCACAACAATTCTGACAATCCTGGTGTGCTGGGCATTTTTGCTTTCATGTTCAGTATAGTATCAGGGCTACGTTCCTGGTGATACCGTTTGCAGATCTCTCTTTAGGGTTCGGGTTTTTGTTGCACATTGTCCGAAAACATTTTAGAATAGTAACAAAGATAAGGTTGATGCCTTCTTATCTGGACTTTTGAATACAAATCTCCAAATTTGATGAGTTGTAGAAGGCCCTCTCATAATGCAGCTTAATGCCTATCAAACACCTGGCTGTCACAGCCAAGTGCAAGTTAGAGTCCAGAATCACTCTCAGCTACACAATTACTGAAGCCAAACAGCTAAGCAGGCATTGGGAGAGCAGGTATAAGGCAGGGCAGTGCCGGATTCACGTATAAGCTAACAAGCTATAGCTTAGGCCCACCCCCCAATTTAAAGGGGAAAAAATTGGATGTACATTTCCAAAATATAAGATAAAAATCAAATAAAACCTACATACAGCAACAGTGGCAAATGGCCTTAGATACCTATTAGGTACATAAATTACCATACAGCATATATTCAACACAAAAAACAGTGACAATTTGTTGTTGACAAAGGACAGCTGGACATATAAAGGGCCCCATTATGTTCAGTAGCTTACGGCCTCATCAAACCTAAATCCGGCCCTAAGGTAGGGGCTCGAGCAAAGGTGAACTAGGGCAAAGGACTGGTGTGCCCACAAGTTGCTTGGTACTATAGAAGAGGGAACCTCAGAAGTCAGGCAAAACAGCTCTGATCAGAATGCTGAGGATTGACCAATGACCAATGAATAGGAAATTGATATAGGGTTTGCAGCCTATCAAAGGTTAGGCAATTTCAGTTGCCACGTATCAGAGGAAGGATCAATTAATCCACTGATCTTGCACCTACCCGTGCATCTGAAAAATCTATGGATACATCTCCCAGTTATCTGAATTTCTGATTTGGGGGCATAAGGGACAGGTACATCATTTCCCCATCTAAATGAATCACACCTGATTTCTGTTGGAAAACTAGTGCAGCAAAATGTTCATTAAATTTAAGGGGGCTTGTTTTGTTTTGTTTTAAAGAGGCACTTCAGACACAGTCTGTTGAGAACTTGTTCTGGAAAAATCTCTTTTAAATGTTTGGGAGTTGTAAGAGTTCTGTTCCCTGGTGAATTTTGCTTCGGGCCTACAGAGCATCCATAATAGCAGCTGAAATCTAAGAGCGTCTGCAGGTGTTCAGAATTTCTGAAATGAGGCTTAACATATCTCATGCTGCATCCTCAAATATTAGTGGCCTTTTGTGCCTCATTTCCCTTAATGACTATAGTGTTTTGCCTCATAGGCAGGATTTGATTATAAACCTGTTAATGTTAGGTTCGCAGCCCTTACAGTGTCAAGCACTTTACAAAACCCCTACAAATAAATAAAGGAAATTCTTCCATTTAAATAACTCCATAGGCACATTTCTTGCTACTGGCATAGTAAAATTTTAAAATAATCACTATTTAATTCAAGTTTGTTCAGGCATGCAATACACATGCACATAAAGCATTTCTTCTCCCCCCCCCCCCCACTTCTCCTTCCTTTCTAATGCTGATTTATCTGCAAGTATGGGGCAAGAGAAACTACTCATTCATTCAGGTTTCATATGCCCCAGCATCTCATTCAAAAGCATTTCTAACCCTGTGTACTGTTATCCTCTTCATCTGCAATGTTTGCAGGTGCCTGATTTATGCCAAGAAGGAGGCCACTATTGTGTGTGGATGCCACATGCTAAAGAGCTGGTGAACAACAGAAACAATGCCAATGGGAGTTTTCCTTCTAGGGCTAACAGCAGCTTCTCAGGGCATGTGAGTGACCGGGGCTATGGTGGTGGTGGGGGGGGAAGGGTCCATTTCCAATGAAACAGCCTCTCTGAATACCTGCTCAAAAGGCTTTAAAAGCCACAAAGACATGATTCGCTAATGACAAGTTTAGTATCATAGCTAGTTTGGGGCCAAGTGAGTTTTTGGCACGCTTGAACTCTACGTCAGTAAATGCTCTTGTCCACTTTGTGGCTTGTACAAATCAGTCCCTAGAGAAAAATGCACAGGCGCTTCCCCTCTTGAGTGTGACATGCTTTAACTGTTTTCTATATATGCAATTGCTTTTATGTGTGCTTTATTATATTGTGAATTGCTTCAGGATGCCTCATGGAAAGCAATCCATAAATAAAACAAATGGATGCTTAATAGAAAGAGGACTTCCTAAGATCCCCAACTGGGTAAGCTCAAAGGCCTCTGCAAAGGTGTGGCATTCTGCCAGGCTCCTTCACCCTTTCCCTTCTTAGCACACCTTCTCTTTCCCCCTTTTTTGATTTCCCTGCCTCCTTGCAGTCAATCAATGAAACATTACATGGTATAAGATTCTGCATTACCAAGGCTGAGAAAAATGCTTCATGTATTGATTTCCTTCAATCATTTTATACAATGGAGTGGAGAAGGGAAAGCAAAATATTAATCTTTCCAAAATCTCCAACAGCCTCTCTCTCATTGCATCCAGTTAGAATGGGCAGTGACCACTGTGGCTTGTCTCCAGCGAAGCAACACATAGTGTCAGCCTTGTTTCAGCTTTCTAATGGACTTGTGTGATCATGCTGGCGGTCCCTACCCACATGCATGCATGACAGCAGTGTGCTGGAAGGCGGCTGTGCATATTGACTCACACACATAGACCCCCAAATTCATTGGCTTCGATAGCATGGAATGTCATCACAAAACTAGAGACTTGGCAGTTCTTAAAACAGGGGCAGGGAACCTGCAGCCCTTTCCAGACGTTGTTGGACTCTGACTTCCATTAGCCCCAGCTAGCATGGTAGATGGCCAGGGATGATGGGAGTTATAATACAACAGCATCAAGAGTACTATAGGTTAGCCTTCCCTATTTTAAAAGGTAGCCCCACAGAGAGCACATTACAACACTTCAAGGCTGGACATAATGGACAGCAGTAGCCACCAGGTCACCTCTCACTAGGAATGGCCACAACTGGCATATAGGTAGAGTTGAGAAAAAGGTGGCACATGGGCCTTCTGCACCAGATTCAGAACAGGAAAATAATAATGAAGAAGGAAATGCAGGGCTGCCTGTGTTAAATTGAATCTGTTAAAAGCGATATATTAATGATTGGGGTTTGTACTTTTCCGAGCACAATTCAAAGTGTTGGTGCTGAGCTTTAAAGCCCTAAATGGCCTCGGTTCAGTATACCTGAAGGAGCATCTCCACCCCCATCATTTTGCCTGGACACTGAGGTCCAGTGCTGAGGGCCTTCTGGCGGTTCCCTCCCTGTGAAAAGCCAAGTTACAGGGAACCAAGCAGAGGGCCTTCTCGCTAACGGCACCCGCCCTGCAGAACGCCCTCCCACCAGATGTCAAACAGAAAAACATCTACCAGACTTTTAGAAGACATCTGAAGGCAGCCCTGTTTAGGGAAGCTTTTAATGTTTAATCGATTATTGTATTTTAATATTCTGTTGGAAGCTGCCCAGAGTGGCTGGGGAAACCCAGCCAGATGGGCGGGGTATAAATAATAAATTATTATTATTGTACATTTGGGGATTTCTATTTGCCATAGAAAGCAATGCAGGCCATGTACCTGTGGCTTTAGATCAGAGCCAATATATTTTCTTAACACAGCTGCTTTTTGCAGGGAACACCTTGGCTGCATATACAGTCTAAGGACACATTCCTTATTGAAGGCACATGAGCAAACATTGTTTGCCAAATAACATCTCAAACAGGTTGCCTACAACAATAGATTTTGTCTGTTTTAGGGTCCAGGTGGTATAACCAGTGAGATCAGGGCTAAAGAACATGCAACAACAGCCTTGTAGAGCAGGGGTTGTCAATGCAGTACCCTCTAGGTGTTGTTGGACTACAACTTCCATCATCCCTGGCTTTGGTTATGCTTGTTGGGCTGACGTGAGCTGTAGCATTTGGAGGGGACCATACTGGTTACCTCCTTGGCAACTATCTTCATGTGAAAAGCAGCTCAGAAAGGCAATGTTCACCATTTAATTGAAGACCCCCCCAAAGTCTGTGATGATGGAGAAATTGCTTCCCATGTGGCTTCCCATGTGACAAAAGCTGAAAGGTTTCAGCTGCAAACCCCATGGAACAATCCTGATATATTAATATCTTGTTCCTCCTGTGTGGTCTCTGATATACACAGTGAAGCTCAACTCTCCTGCAAAGGATTTCCCCAGTCATTTCCATGGAGGGGACAGCTCTGCCCAATGAATGGGGAAGCCTACACAGGTGGGAGTTCCAAATGGACATTTGTAGACATACACTGTCTGGTTTGGGGTGGCAAAATATAGACAACCCTAAGTGAAGTGCATTGAACACCACACTCTTTTTCTACAGCTTTAAAAATGTGATCGATCATGTCTTTACTTACTGTTTTATTCTTTACCTAATGACCATCATATATTTTTATTGACTCAGAGATGAAACCCATCCCGACACAGAGTTTACTTAAACAGTCAGTTCACATTTCTTTCAGATCTGCTCCTGAATCTTTTTCTTCTTTAAAAAACTATTAATGTATTACAGTGGGAAGAGGCTATTGTATTTCTGCTGACAGATGCACCTCTGATCAGTAGTTTATTGAGTCACTATCTCAGTAAATGTTTCTTAGAGAAAAACACACCCTTCCCTAGGTTATCAGCCTATGATTTCCTGTTTATCTTATTTTGTGTAAGTTTTCATGAAACAAAATGGCTGGTTTCATGAGAAAAGATTAAATGTATTAACAGTTTACAGACAGATATCAAAGCAACATGGCTTTATAGTATGTCAGACTATTTATAACGCCAAAACCGAAGAAACACATAAGGAATTGACATTTACTCTTGGCTTATCGACCCGGCATTATGTGACTAATACTATTCTGACAGCATAGCGGAGCAAACAACTCTGGCATTCATACTCGATGCTGAGCATACTTTTAGGCCACAGTAAAAACAAGAACAACCAACCTGGGGTAAGGCAAACTGAAGCCAGTGGAGCTCATGTCTGAATAGACATGTACAGGATTGCACTGTTAAGTAATGCATACAGGCAACCTTTCAGAAGAGCCCAAATCTACCTGTGCAAAAAACACATTTAAAAAATAAGCCAAAGGAAAGTCCCTTCTAAGGAGAGTAAAATCATGTGAAAAATCTAGCTCTAATTGCCCAGTGAGTGTGATCAGTACATTTCTCCAGTAACTCATGCAAGTTGCTAACAGTGCAATACACAGACACACGTTAGCTAGACAATGGTGGGTGGGGATAATGCCGGTGTGGGGAGATACTATAGCCTTGCACAGTTGCACTGGGAGCACAGCTACGCGACTCTTTACACTTCCCCTCCCCCCAAGAAACCTCCCCGCTTTAAATGTTACAATCCGTCTCTTGGGAAACTCCTTTTAAACAAAGTCATCCTTCAGGCTAAGAGCTATCATGCTCAGTCATCATCATTGGCTGCTTCTAATCTAGTATCACTAAAAAAACACATCTGAACAGCAAGATAATAAACTCTCCAGCCTGAGATGTCGCTCGAGAACCTTGTTTCTTGCAGCCCCTTTCTCATCCAGACACATCCCAGGTTTTCCTCTTTCTGAATGTTTTTGCAGTTGGATTTGATTCCTCCCCATCCATCTTGTGCTCTTTCCCTTGGAAGGGACCCCATTGTGGGCCTAACCTGGAAGGCTCAAACCAGCCCCTCCAGCCAGGCAAGGAGAACAAGAGTCCAGGCCACGCCCTCTCCCCACCCTTCCCTGGCAAGTGATTACAGATTTAATTAAAACTGGCGCAGTAAATAAAAAACATATAAAATGCAATTTGTGTGTGTAGCGACGGGTGACTATGGAGGGTGTATTATTAAATGTTTTAATTAGCATGCCAGCTCGCGATAGTGCCCCTCGATTGCTTCAGTGCTGAAATCCTCAGACAAGGGTGGAGGACTAGGAATGTGGCATACAAGCTCTGGGTTGGCAAGTCAAGAGGAACAGTTTGTTCATTTCAATTCCATTACAACCTCTGCTTGTGTCTCTTGCAAAAACCACTGCTGCTTCCTACCACCCAGAACGGCGAATCAACGGCCGTTGATTCAATCAAAAATATCCCTAATCAAATATTAGGGATATTTTGCTTTACACACAGCAATGAGAGTTTTGAAAACTCCATTCTCTGTGTAAGGTGGCTTGTCTTTACAGAAGTGAAATCAAAATATAATATGCACAGCATATTATATTTATTATGGCCAATATGAAATGTATTTTTCATTGCTACAGATTCCGAAACTTTATTTACAAAGTCTCTATCTGCCAATCAAATATTTAATGCATTTGCTTACAAATCATCACTTCTATTTCACAAAAAGTAATAACTTTCAACTGTTCGCATGTTAAAAAATGTAGCTGAAATCTTTATCAAGCTTTGACAATGTCAGTATTTTCATACCCCATATTTCAGATGAGGGGGTGGGGTTGATAAGGACTGAGGATGAGAGAGAGAGCGAGCAACTTGCAAAAGGCCATCCAGTGAGTGCATGGCAGAGACAAGATTCAAACTTGATTTGAAGTTCCATTTCAACCCCGAGTGCTTCTTGATTTGCAGCTCAGTTTCTTAGCCACTATGCTACCCCAGATCTTATAGCCCTGTCTTCCTGTCTGTGTTGTGGGGTCACATTCCCTGCCCCTCTCCCAGCACCAACTAAGTGGTCAGCTTGCATGTATCACTTCTCTCCTTTGTGTTAATTCAGCAGTATCAGGGGGGTTGGACATGCATGAGAGATAGCATCACTGATATGGCTGCGTGTAGTTAATACTTCATGCCACATTCTTTTATGGTACATTCTGTGCAGCACTATGGAGAACCTAGCATATTTGCAAATAAATAAATAAATCCTTGCCTAGTTGCAACTTTCATAACTCTTTTCTGGGGCAGGTTAGAGTACAGTACAAAAGAAGGGGCATTCCTTCTTTGCAATTGTGGTGAAAAAGATAGAGGAAGATTAAATAGGTAGGGGCTGTCCTTGGTGCTGAAAAGACAGCTACAGCCTGTAGACGGAAAAGCACTTTCCTTTTCAAATAAGATGAAGTTTAATGAGGAAGAGCTCTGTCACAGGCTAATATACTCACAATTTTCAGGCTCATTTAACCCCACTACTTAGAATGTCTTTGTGGATAAATGCTGAATACGGCCCACACAAACTTAATGTCGTCTGGCCAGTGACCCAATTCCCAAGGGCTAGAAAACCAGCAGCTTTCAGGTGTTCAGTAGAAGCAAACTGGCTATCTCAACATGGAGGAAACCTCATCTGAAACTTGCATAAATGATGGAGCTGAGGAAACATGGGAAAAATACTTCTGCTCTCCCAACAAGGGGGGCTCCTTTCATCATTTTTGGGGCGTAGGGGTTCAAGAGCTCATATAAACCTTTGTGAAGGGCATCCCCATTGCCAAGACTTCCATGTCAATGCGCCTTGTTTTGTTGTACTGCTCTGTAAATGTGGGCAATGGAACAACCACACTACAGCCCAGCCCAGCATAGATGTATTTGACAACTAGGACATAGTTCCTTCTCCACCCATGGAGAGTGAGGGCAACATAATTGACTTCATTTGCCCTCAGTAACGTGATTATGCAACCCAATCTGATTAGCTGCATAATGCTGTTGTGAGGTCACTGAATTTTCTTCATGTTCCCTGATGGGCTCAGACCACTTGGGAAAGAAGAATGCTGGGGCAAAAAAGAGGAAAAGAAGAACACTGGGAATGGGGGGGGGGGAACAAGCAAGTTGCTTCCGCTTAAAAGCTACCTTTTTGGAGTTTAGGGAGGAAACTTTTGTACCCCTCTGAAAACCCCTCCTTTGCCTCCAAAACATCTGAGAGGAACAATTTACCACAGTGCTAAATATATTCCAATTACCATTCTCATATATAACATTTTCTTGTGCAATTATCTATAAAGGACCATAACAGCATTCTGTATTTTCCTGTTCTTGCTGAAGAAGAAAAAGTAGGTTGCTTCTGCGTAAGACTATCATTCAGTATGTGTTGCCTTCAAAATGTATAAATTTCACATTATTATTCAGGCACAGTAGTACCAGAATAATTAAGGTTGCATCAGGAATATAATGGGGGCTAAAACATTTAATATCTCAAAAAATACACGATCAATCTTAATGAAACTTTCTAGGGGGTTAGTTCCAAGGACTTTTCAATTTTCTAAACAGTTATGGTTTACAGCACTTGAATGTTAAGGGGCATGTGTTGGGTTTCTTTTTTAAAAAAAATGAGAAATGTGTCCCAACTCTCTTTGAAGCATATTTTTGCAAAACGCTTAAAGAAAACTCTCAATCTGCTTCACAGGAGCTTTATTGCAATAGCTTAATATACAGGTGGCTTAAATGGATTTTAAATTGCCCCAAATGTCAATTATGGGCATTTGCTGAAAACAACGGAGCATGTTCTTCAGATCTTTTCTATGAATAGTTTCTATGGCATTATTCTTTGAGTGGATACCATGTGGTAGCAGCTTAAAATTTACTGCTGTGGTGACTTTGGCTGCATGGAAGAGAGTATAATCTGTAGCCTCTGATTCAGCACCCCCCTCCTTCAGAAATGTAGAGAAGTGACAAGTGGCTGAACAGTTCTGGCCTTACAGTGTGGTCAGAGGCTACAAAAGAAGCAGCTCCCAATTCAACAAGTTTCTAAACCAGCTATTATACGGGTCACAGCTGCCAGTTCCCATAAGAGGGTGAAGCAGAAAATGGAATCAATCTCCTCTGGTCTCCTGCAAAAAGAAACCCTGATGACTGCAGTAATGCCAGGTTCTGGGGGTAGGAAATTGAATGCTAATGAATCAAATGATGAAATGGCAAGAGATTCATTGTTCTCATTAATTCCTCTCTTCCCCACAAGGATATTAACATTTTGCACAACTTGCTTTTTTAAAATGGTATTTTTATCTTAAAAATAAATACATTTACAAATAATGAGTCTATTAGAAGTAAATTATGCTGCTCCTAATGCTCTGCTTTAAATGCCATTATGGATGTATACTGAATTGATCATGAGCAAGTAGTTAACTTCTTAAGTGGAGCTCTCTTTGAAAGTTATTTTCAATTATCTCTATGAGTTAACACAGTTCTGGAGGTGCACCCCACCCTCTGCCAGATCAAACCGTGAGGGGAAGAACAACACAAAAAGTTTATGCAGCCCATACAATACACCATCACTTAATATGGGGGTTTGGGGAGGTGGAAAGGAGGAGTTAGATGGAGTAAGATGCTCTCCCCCTCAACACAGTTATTCTAAGACCCTCGGGGACATTCAGCTCTTTCTTCATCTCTCTTGGGCTGGTCTGATAGGTAAACAGGTCCTGGCCTTGGCAGTAGAGATCACCTCAGCCATTGTCCCCAACTCCCCCCTTGCCTCACTGGACCACCATTCCCACTGAGCTGAGATTTTTGCCTATCAACTTCCATGCTTGCAGGCTGTCCTCTAGAGCACAAGCTTAGCATTTTCATAAAAACCCCAAGTATTTTTAAATCTCATGTTTTAAGAGACAAATTGAAAACTATCATCCCTAAATGGTTTAGCTACTTTATTGTTCATATGTACTGCTTTGATTGGAGGCTCTTTAGTTCTAATATATTAAATCCATTTTATTGCACTGTGACTTTTAAAGTTGTGGATTTTGAATATTGTTATGTTATCTCGGGTGTGTTTGAGTGATTTTGCAAGTGTTAAGGTGGTCTTTCCACATTTTATAGTTGTTTACCTTTTTTTACTGCAGTGCAGTGCAGTGTGTGTGTGTGTGTGTGTGTGTGTGTGTGTGTGTGTAGTGTTTGTGTATACACACACACTTGCACAGAGCCCTTCATCCTATTTAGTATTTCAGGACGCTATGCAACCATACAAATACTGCAATAAAGCAGCAGGGTAAGAACTTTAAAACAGCTAAAATGCCCCCAAAGAGCTAAAATTACAAGTTAAAATGCCAACATGAAGAGCAACGTCTTGTGTTGAATAGACTGATGCATAAGTGCCAAGCAAGCCTCTTCAAGGAAGGCATTCCACAACTGGTGAGCCACTACTGGGAAAACCACCTCTGACAAAGAGAAAAGAGACTTGGCAGATGATCTCAGAACACAGGAAGACTGATATTGTCAGAAGCACTTCTTCAGGCTTGTGGGACCTAGGCTATTGAGGACTGAATTGTGTGCTTTTAAAAAAACTGGCATGACATCCATATACAGTACCTGGCTGTACTGGTCAATTTTTAGTTGCCATATCCTGTACCAGTTGAAGCTTCTAAGTTGTTTTCAGAGGCAGCCCCATGTATAACACAAACCAACTGGGAAGTTAATATAATCTTAGAGTTGGAAGGGACCAAAGGGTCATTTAGTCCAACTCCCTGCAGTGCAGAATTCACAGCTAAAGCATCCAAGTTATCAGAGCTTGGATCACTGTGGTAGACTACGGCCAGAGGCAGTTTTAGGGTGACACGACCGGTGCGGTTACTGGGGGCCATGCTGCAGAGGGTGCCAAAACAATGTTGTAGAACAGAATGTGAGAGGCAGGGGGCACCAAATTTTAGTGTTACATGGGGTGTTGCTGAAATTTGAGAGGCCGGAGTCCATCACTGCTACAGCATCTGTCCAGAAATGGCTGCAGCTGATGAGCCAGACAAAACTGATGAAAGACATTCCATATCACAGCTGCCACCCGGGCTTCTAAGATTCCCTAGATCAGCAGTTCTCAACCTGTGGGTCTCCAGATGTTGTTGGACTTCAGCTTCCTTCATCCCCGAGCTCTGGCCTTGCTAGGGGTGATGGGAGTTGTAGTCCAACAACATCTGGGGACCCACAGGTTGAGAAAGGCTGCCCTAGACTGTGCTATCAGCTTTCAGGGGTGGTGCAGCCCCGTCCAAAGCAGATCAAATAGGAATAATCTAGGAATAATCTCCACACTGTGCCCCGTCTTGTCGGGATTCAGTTTATTAGCCCTCATCTAGCCCATTACAGCATACAGGCACTGGTTCAGCTCCTCACAGCTTCACCAGACTGAGAGAACAAGGAAAAATAGAGCCAAATGCTAACAGCCTGCTGATGGTGTGTCACTCCACATTCCCAGAGGAAACCCACACAGCAACTTCATATAGATGTCCAAAATCATGAGGGATAAAATGGAATCACAACATGCACCCCCCAGCCCCCATGCTGGTTCACCCAACAGTTTGCTAGGTAAAGTAGGATTCAGCATTCAACAAAGACTTTTGGCTGCGATGAGAAATTAGCAATGAACACATTTGTATCTGACTCTTTGCATTTTTGCAACCAGTCCTTCTTTCTGATTTGCTATGTTGTTTAGTTTACTAAGAAGTTTAGTTGCCACATGTTGATTTTGTTGCTGCAGCTAAAGTCTATTTTGTCTCTTACTACTGCCTAAGTGATTCTCCCTCCTTGATACTTCATAGTTCAGCATGTGAACTGCTTCCGTTTAAAAAAGTTGTGTGATAATTGATAACATAAGCACTCTATAGTGTTTGTTTTGGGAGAGCTCTTTCATACATGCAAGTCATCACTATCAGTTATCAAATAAGGAACATGCATGTGTGAATCATCCTCATTATTTCATATACACACGCAGCCTCCATGGAAATGAGGATTTTCTCCTACTCATCAAGCCACCTGACTGTACTGTAAATGCTTCCTCAAAACCTTCATTTCTGCTGTGCCTCTTTCTTTTCTGAAAGATACCTGATCAGTTAATTTGCTTGCTCTGGAATGCAGATCATAGTTATTGCCTAGGCTTCTTACAGGCAGCACATTTTTCACTTTAAAAATACCAGCAATTTACCCACTCCTCCCCTCTCTTAAATGCATTTGCCAGATGTGACGAAAGTGACAGGTTACCATTGCCCCTTGAGAATTTGGTACCTTTTGCCTGGGAACAAAGCCAGAAACACAGCCGCTGCCTATTTTCAGTTGATATAGCTCTACTGAAACTAGTGGAGCTACTTTGAAGAGCAGTTGCTCTTCAATAATAATAATAATAATAATAATAATAATAATTTTTTAAAATGATATTTATTGAAATTTTACAGACGATAAAAGGTTACAAAATAAAATAAAATATAAAAAATAAAAAGAATAACAATAATAAAAGAAAAAGAAATACAAAAATATAAAGACAGAATACATAAAAAGTAAACAAAAAAATTAAAAAGAAATCAATATTTTCATGTCTTATATTTCATTTACTTGTTTCCTGACCTCCTCACAATTTAATCTATCCAATTAAAAGGTCACACAAACTTGTCACTTCTGTAAGTCTTGCTTGTGATTTCTTACAAATCTAATTCCAAACTACAGTGGTGCCCCGCAAGACGAATGCCTCGCAAGACGAAAAACTCGCTAGACGAAAGGGTTTTTCGGTTTTGCGTTGCTTCGCTAGACGAATTTCCCTATGGGCTTGCTTTGCAAGACGAAAACGTATTGCGCTTTTTTTTAAAGCCGCTTGAAGAGGCGCAGTTGCGACGGACCGTGCTTCGCAAGACGAAAAACATCGCAAGACGAAAAGACTCGCGGAATGAATTATTTTCGTCTTGCGAGGCACCACTGTACAATAAAAGGAAGCTAGTGCTGGGAACAAGCCACACCCAAGTCTTTTCATATGATAGTTCATCTTGCATCAGTTGCCACCTGCCCTCCAAAACTCAATCCATCTTTGGACACCCAAATCAGCTAATAGTCAAATGATGGTTCTCCATTGATTGCTCTTGAATCTCCTCTTCACCACCACTTCCACCAATGCCTTCCTTTGAGCTACAACTTGCCAACTCTTAGCTCTGAAAGCAGCTATAAAGGAGAGAGTGCTTGGAAGCATGTTCAGAATGCTTTTGTTTTATCCACTGAGTAACAACAACTAGACTTCACCATTTTTGAGTTTAGAGAGACAGGCTTCTTTCTTTCTTTCTTTCTATACAGTACCCAAGCCCAGCCAGAATATCTTGGCACTTGGAGTAGAAAATCCCACAACTGTCTCTCTCCATGGCAACAAAAAAATCTCCAACCCCCTGGTAATGTTAACAACAATATCTAACCATTTGCTGCCTTTTCATGATATCAAAGCCCTGCTGCCTAAGGTGGCCACCTCACTCTGCCTACCCAGGGCAACTGAGTCAGATGGGTGGGGTACAAATAATAAAATTATTATTATTATTATTAGTAGTAGTAGTAGTACCCTGTTCTGAGCCAAGTAGCCTTGTGTTGCAGTACCTCTTATTTTAGAGACTGCTTACAGCTTGCAGTGTTCTAAATGGGATATGGTTATATTATAGACAAATGAATCAGTTATATGCTTCCCCCCACCCTCGGAAAATTTAATGGCTGTCTTTTGTGCAGTTTCTTCCCTGCCACAGCTCCAAGTCTCTTCTTCTTTAGTCCTTGCTGTAGCAAGCCCTGTATACTGTACAAAAAACTCATCATATTCTCCCATGAGACAAAGTATGGAAAGCTACACCTTTAGACCTCTTACTTTGCCTTCTAGCTTATACCTGCTGCAGGTGTGATCTATGATGGTTTCAGGTGAGAAAATAAACACAGTACACACACTGCAGAACCTTCATCATCCATCTTGGTAGTTGTTTATATCTTAACCTCTACTGATGAAGTGGGTTTTGCACCTTCCTTTCTTCACTTACTGCGTGAAGGTTCCCTGAGTTACTATGATGCGCTGCTTTTTTGGGCCAGCCAACGGAGAAAACGCAAGGTGGCAAAAGCCAAAACCCCAGTTAGCTCATAGCAATCAGCTCTATGGGAGTTTTGAATTGAAGGAGCTCTCATGAATAAGAAGATAGCCTTAGCAACTGACATGCACATCATTCACATCAATGGCATCAGTCTGAATGGTCCCAATGAGTATATGACAGGCTTCCTCAAACTCAGCCCTCCAGATGTTTTTGTGACTACAATTCCCATCTTCCCTGACCACTGGTCCTGCTAGCTAGGGATCATGGGAGTTGTAGGCCAAAAACATCTGGAAGGCCGAGGTTGAGGAAGCCTGCTCTGTGAGGATGCAAACCCTTGACAGTCAGGGTTCCCATCCCCATTGAGTGAGCTTTGTGTACATCCTTGCCCCCATAGGCCCTCTTTCAGTCTGATGCTGATTGCGCATTGGCAAAGGAGATGGCCAATGTCTACAGTTCTCTTATGCATAGGGCTAGTGCATTTAATAGAGGACTAGGGCATTTCCTGAAATTGTGATACTGTATTATTATTATGATTGTTCTGGATTATTATTCAGAAATAATAGAAAACACCCCATAACACATAATGTAACGCTTCCTTTCCTTCTTCAATTATATTTTCTTACCAATTTCCTTGCTCACTTCCTTATTTTTCATTCCGGGATTTCCCAATGTAATAGGCTATATGCCTCTCAGGGTCCACACTCCTGCTTCAGGGCACTAATCAAACACTATGTAAAGTTATATGCACAAGAAAATGTTATTAACAACAACAACAACAACTGTATTCATGGGATCTTGAGGCCCAGAAAAATTAATATACATGGAAAAGCAGGGCATGAACAATCGATTCTTGTAATAGCCTTATTCCTCTGACAGTTCCCTACTGAGGAGAGGATTACAATAGAGTGACACACATAGCACTAGAAACAATGGTACTTGTTTAGGGCACTTCATTCTTGCATCCTTAACTAATGTATGCAATAATCATATAACCAATGAGGGTTTGGAAACTCTGGTTGGAAGTTCTCAAAGTGAGGCCTACAAGATTCAGAAGATTCTGCCTGAAACAGTCAGTAGGAAGTAAGCTTCCTTACTGCTCCTAAAATTGAGTGATTGAAAGTGTACATCCTGATCTTAGGATGCACACAGTGGAACAGTAATACCAATACTAGGCTGGCCATTACATTGTCATCCATAAAAGCAAAAGTAGGGGTTGGGGTGAAATGAACTGAATATTTGCCCTATCCCTAACAGAAGCATACTGGCAACTGCAGGTCCCACTCCTGCATATTAACTTCAAGGTAAAAGGTAATGTGGATGGCGCTGTGGTCTAAGCCACCGAACCTCTTGGGCTTGCTGATCGTAAGGTCAGTGGTTCGAATCTGCTTGATGGTGGAGAGCTCCTGTTGCTTTGTCCCAGCTTCGAACCTAGCAATTCGAAAGCATACCAGTGTGAGTAGATAAACAGGTACCACTGTGGTGAGAAGGTAAACGGTGTTTCTGTGTGCTCTGGCATTTGTCATGGTGTTCTGTTCACCAGAAGCGGTTTAGTCATGTGGCCACATGACCCAGAAAGCTGTCTGTGGACAAATGCCAGCTCCCTCAGCCTGAAGCGAGATGAGCACTGCACCCCATAGACGAATTCGACTGGACTTAACCATCCAAGGGTCCTTTACCTTTTATTCACTTCAAGATGGTACTTTTCTCCAGCTGGAGACACAATCACCCTGTTTATTTGATCTCTCTCTCTCTCTCTCTCTTTGAGTATTGGAGAAAACATTAGCCAAGTGGAATCTAGCAGCTTTTAGGTTCCACCTGGCTAATGGTTATTGTACTAAGCATTTTATACAATACATTATTGTTTAAACCAGCAGAGGAGCAAGAGGGCGCTGCAAAGTCAGGATGTGAATACTATGGGTTCACATTAAGGTAGACATGGAGGTAATTAGGTAGCTTGACGAAGCATCTGATATAATTCTCAGGAGAGCTTCTCAAAATTAATTCAGCCTGGCATAATATCAGCATTATTGTATGAAATGAAAAATTAAAGTGATATATCAGAGCAGCACACAAACCTTTGGTCGGTGACAAAGGCTTGTTGGAATCATGGGTGATTCTACTGATGAGATAACAACTGCATTAGCAAACCAGCAGATAACTTATACTGTGATTCACTGATAGTAACAACTTGGGAGGAACTGCAAACACTAATGATGCTGAAGAAGCAATAGAAAGCAATACAGGTGCCTTAGAGGTAGCTAGCCTTATTAACAGTCTCTGGGTTCGACCATAAGAAATGAAACATACCTTGCCACCCTTGGGGATGAGGGGTCGTCTTATTACTACGTTTTTACCCAAGATACCCATTGAGCCAAATACATTCACCAAAAAAAGTACCTGTGGTGACCATAAGATATCAGCTGCCTTTCCATGCAAATTCATCCCATAGTAGGCAGCATTTTCAAGTCACCAGCAGGAAATGTCTGGCAGTGGAGTGGAGACCACATTTCAAAGATTACCCATACTTCATGTAGTGGAAGTAATATTTATTTTAAAAGCATTTTGAAACCATTGTTTCCGTATAGTAAGATGCTTTCCCCATAGAAAATCCACCCCACACCCTTATTTTCCTCCATCATATTATTATTATTATTATTATTATTATTATTATTATTAAGCAAGGCATAACACCCCAGAGTGAGTTAGTCTCCAATTTGATTTTGTTCCATGGCACTGTGTGTTGATTTATGTGGCTTTGGCAGGGCACCAGTGCTTGTTCTGCATTAGAAGCAGGAGGTTGGAAATCATGAATATTTCATCCTGCTCACCCACCCCAAGGTCTCCTCCCCCCATCTCATGATTCGGTTCATTAGCTGCTCGGCCCAGACTAGGTAGGTAATAAAACTAATTGCCATTTCTAATCCACTGGTGCCGGTGCAGTGAAATCATTCTACTGATGTCGTTCTCCACACATTTACGAGCCAACATAAGTGCATGTTGGAATACACTGCCAAAGGAACAATGCAAGCTAGATGTTGGGTGGCACAGAGGCAACCGTTGTTGAAACCCCCCAAAATGTGAAACCACCCAAAAATATGACCCAAAGAGCCAGTGAGATATTGTGTGTGGTTTCCTGTTCTGGGGAAAGTCACAAATGTGTGTGAGGTAGATTCATAAGGATTAGCGGCATTCTTTAATGTAGCAGCAATCAAAACATTTAGAACATGCATGTTGCATCAGGAGACAGACTTTCACATTCCAGTGAGCTATCACACATTATACCGTGAGGACAGGCAGCTAGTTTGACTCAGCTTTCTAAGGTTAACTCCATGCTTCCTATTTTGCTGTTAAGTTAGGTGGAATTAGTCTCTCTACACAAGGATATTAACAAGAGTTTCAAGCGAAAACACACCTTTCCTAGCTCACAGTCTGGCTGAAAGGCAGTAAAAGTTAAGCTTCTATGTCGCTTTTGATTAGATTCCTAAGTGACTTAATGGAGAAATTTTCAAAGCATATTAAAGTCTCAAAGCAAGCAGGTGCCAGAGACTTAACAATGTGGATATTCAGAGCGGCCACTAAAGGGAGACCGAGAGCTGTACTTTCTAGTATGTGTTATATGCACAAGACATGGGAGCCCCTCTGAGCTCTCCCCAATATACGGCCACAAAATGGTTGGAATAAGGAGGGGCCATGTGGGCTCAGGGAGTATTTGTGCACAAAAAGTCTTTAGAGCACACATGGCAGGGGAGCACAATTCCACCCTGCTCATAGGCTGTGCAAACACTGCTCCTTGCTGCTCCTTGTTCCACTTACCTGCTCTATGCCTGAATATAAGGACCAGCAGCATAGAGATATATTCAATGCAAACTATGCTGTGGCTGCTGGAGAGGTCAGCTGCAGGGCTGAGGAAAGGGGCTGCATTTCTTTCAATGTAGGACTTCCAGTGTATATAAACAGCAGCACAGACCAGCTCAGATTCACAGCTTTTCTGTGGAAGAGGGCTGCTTGCATTCCTCTTTGATCATTGTTGTGAATGGGTTCAAACAAACACTGGCCTTTTTTTGAAGAGGCCTGGAATTAGGTTGCATCTTTCTATTATATTTTTTAACACTATGAATGCATGGCATATTATCCAGTCTAGATTTCGCCCAGAAAAAGAAGCTTCTGCATTTGAACCATCACTCCACATTGCCATACATAGGAGTGTGCATATCTGGGCACAGTGCTTTCCCTCCTCTTAGATGGGCTTGTGGAGGCAAGTGTCCACTTGTCAAAGTGCCTGCATCCTACCCTGCTTTCATTCACATTTGTCGCTGTCCACGGAGAATGCAAATTAAAGTAGCTTTCAAAAATCTAAGCATAGTGCTAGGCTTTTACATTGCGTTTCAGTGGATGCTCTGAGACCTCCTTTTGTCTGCCAGCAAAGCTCCCTCAAACAGAAGCAAGTGCAGAGGCAGAAAAAGCCTTCGTGAGCCCTCAGCTACAATTTAGCTGAGTAAAGCCAAGTCTTAAGAACAGCTCTCCCCTCCCATCTTCCTGTGGCAACAGAGAAACTAGTCCTTAGGGGGGTAACAAAGAACTCAGAGCTCCTGGTGAAGATTTGAGGCTTTGCTGTGGCTGCTTCAGAGCTAGTGAGAAAGAATGAGTTTTCTACCCAGTGATGAGCCATGCAGGGACAAAGCACTAATTGGACTGCAAACAGGCAGCATCACTAAGAGCTTTTGAAAACACCTAGGGCCTTTTCCCACCAGACCACAAATCTGTTGGAAGCATTTACACAGTGAAGGTTTTCTAGAATAAAAACCTTTAAGATGGGCAAGACTAGATGCATATTGTAATCTCACGTGCTTGTGCAGGAATGTTATGATCCCAGCCACCTCGACAAATCTCTCTTTCATAATCATACATATATGCACATGGATGGGGCATTTGTGAGAGAATGTGTATGAAAGACTATAATTTAGAAAGGACCATATGAAAACACTTCCTTTCAACTTATCCCTCTAAAAATGCATTTGGACTGGACTCCTTTTTGTTGGATGTTACAGAAATCATATGCAGGTAGGGATGAATGAATCTGTCCATTTCAGCTTCTCTTGGTTTTTCATTTTTTCAGCTCACCCCATTTCCACATCAATTTGTGAATTTTCCTTTAAAAGTTTATGTGAAAATCTGTATGCATTCTTGTTGCATTTTTCTTAAAATATACAATTTTGTATGCAAGTTCACCTTACACACACATCTTTGTAAGAAATTATTCCTAATATAATTTTGCACATTGTTCTCAATGCATTTTTGTGTCCACTTTTTGGTTGGAGAAGTGCAAATTTTGAAGAATGGAAAATATTTCATTTTGTTTACTGGTTTGGGAAGTGAGAATCAGGTTTGTATTTTCATGTAACCTGCCTAATTAATTTCTTCCTCATCTCTACCTACAGGTGGGGGTTGTCATTGTTCACCCTTCTTTTTTCTGCTCCCCTGATTCAAAAGCTGTGGCTATTCTGGGATAGGCCACTTACTTTAAATTACATGGGGGGGGGGAGTGGGAGTGGGTGTGTTATAACAGCAGAAAATCAGAAATAAATGCAAAAAAGCAATGCAAATAAATAGTATCAAATAGAAATTTGATAGCCTGTAGTGCAAATTATGCACACAGCAAACTGTTCTGTGACTGAGCATTTGCAAAGACGAACTTGACGTCTTCTCTTCTGCAAAAAGGAAGCAAAAGCCAGAGGGAATGACAGAGACAAGGGCAAAGCAGTCTCAGATGCAGCGTAACAACCCTGATGGGCATGTGCACCATCAGGTGCAGCGCTGTGACACGCAGGAAAGGAATCTTCAATATGGTGCTAGAGAAACTGCCCGTGCCCCCACCTTAATTAGAATGGCAATTGCACTTTTCAAAAGCCAGAAACCATTATTTGGAAAACAACTGCCCAGGCGAAAGCTGTTCTCTGTAACGTCCACGGGAAGGAAGGCTCAGCACGAGAGTGCGACTGTAAAGGCGAGGCTGATCAATACCAACTCTCAGAGAGGATCAAGCTGCAGAGCTTGCCAAAGGGCATGTAGCCCATCACAAAAGCGATGCAGGCAACAGCAGCAGAATAAAAAGCAACAGGTGGTTTTGGTGCAGTGCAGCTACACAGCAAACTGGCACCATACCTGCACCAGGTTTAGGCTGGTGCAGGCAGTTCCCTCACACAGGGCACCAAGCAAAGGAGGTGCATAATTATTATTATTTATAATAATACCTATACTGTGGAACCTTGGTTCTCGAATGCCTTAGTACTCGAACATTTTGTCTCCCAAACGCCGAAAACCCAGAAGGAACTGTTCCGGTTTTTGAACATTTTCCGGAAGCCAAACGTCTGATGCGGCTGTCGGCTATTGTTTCCGGGGTGCCTGCACCAATCGGAAGCCACGCCCTGGTTTTCGAACGTTTCAGAAGTCAAATATACTTCTGGAATGAATTATGTTTGAGAACCAAGGTCCCACTGTATTTAGATGAGTGGCTACTCAAAGTTGGGGTGTGCGCCCCAAATTTTGTCCTTGCTCATGGCACCATATTACCAAAGTCCGCCCCTGACCTTACCATACTAAGGAGCAGCAATGAAACAATCCCAGATTACTCTAGTGTAGAGCAAGGCAAAAATACTTTGATTTTGTGTGTGTGGATGTGTGCTCATTTTTCAGTGGAGGCTGGGCTATTGTTTGGGGAAGGGCAGATCTGGTTAAGCTCAGCTATAGTTTATCTAGCATCTATGTGCAAGGATAAATTAACCCAACTATATTGTCTATTATGAAGCTTGAATAGTTAATCTATGGGAGAGGTGGGGAACTTTTTGGGGGTGGCATTACCCTGGGAGAAAGCTTTCATGGGCCACATTCCAGCAGTGGCTGGCTCAGATCCAAAAGGGGTGGGGTGAGATGCACACAAAATCACATACCCTTAATATGCACATTCACATAGACACACAAGCAGTTACTTCTCATGGAAACAAAAGCATATATTTAATTTGCAGTAACTCTAGTCTCACCTTTCATTTTCTCTTAATTTCATGTATTTCATAAAATGTATGTACCACTTGGTTGCAGTAAAACCTCTGAACTGTTTACAATAAATATTAAATTTATCAGTAAAAACAGTCAAAAACATTTTTTAAAAAATAAGTAAATTTAAGAGAAAAAATGATTCAAATTCCTCAGACTCTTAGAAAAAAGTTTGAAAAGGAAAAGCTAACAGCCTTTGTCTCTGCTGACTATAGAAAAGGCAAAAAGAACTCGGTAATCCCAACAGAAGATTGCAAATAACACCAATGCACAGCTGAACTGCAAGCCCTGCCTTACAGCCAGTCAAAGACTCAAACTCCAAACTGCAATTGCTTCCCCAAAATTGCATGCGTGCAACTGCATATTGCATGGATGCTTGCGCTCCTGGAAATATGCAAAAAGTCTGCCTCTCTGCTGAGGCACTTCTCCCTTCTTGCAGAGAGAGGAGTTGCAATCATACACACTTTGCCCAACATCAGAACCTCATTTCCCTCTCAGCTGCTTCCTGCTGAACAACAGGGGGGGTGGAAGGGGCTCTAGAAGGCCAACTGTCCAGCTGCATTTGGCCCACAGGCCAAGCGTTCCTCACTCCTGATCTATGGGGGTTGTCTCCAGACTTAAAACGAAGAGTTCTGTGAAAAGGGGCAACTCACAGCCTTTGTAGATGTCTGTAGGTATCTGCACAGCTGCATAAGAGTAGTTAACCTTCGTTTTGAAGTTGGCATCTTCTGTGAACTCCAGTTTCAGGGAGTTGGACTTTTCTTTTTCAATTTCTTCTCCATCTGGATCTTCCTGGAGAGGAAAAAGAGGAGGCAAAAGTTCAGGTCAGTTTTATACAGAAGCAGCCAGCAAGCTGGTGCGGCAGATTGTATATGGCGTCTGCGGCTGAGTGGCAACCAATATGAAGAGTCCCCATTTTATCTGCTGGAGGCAGATAATATAGGAGGAACAGGATGGATAGGACTGTTTTTGTGTGGGCACACAGCTGTTGATTGACCATCATCATCACCCAACATAGGCTGCTGACATCATTGGCTCATGCCTGCATGGGATGTAACTGGCCATTCAGCAGCTACCTGCTTGCTCAGTGCTGACCTTATAGTGTGTATCTGAAGAAGTGTGCATGCACACGAAAGCTCATACCAAGAACTAACTTAGTTGGTCTTTAAGGTGCTATTGGAAGGAATTTTTTTATTTTGACTATGGCAGACCAACACGGCTACCTATCTACTACTTATAATTCCCATAAGAGCAAGGGCTTCATCTCACTTGACAGCAGCTCAGCAGAGGTAGCAATATATATGCTACCTGCCACAACACCTTACTGGCTGCTGTTTGTGGTATTGAAATAGGTCCCACCACAGTTCTGGACACCCCCCTGGTTGGTTATAGATGCCGTCCATGTTTAAAAAGAAAATGCTAGTATTTTCAGTAATTTCCATTTGAACATGGCAGCTGTGCAGGAAGATCCACAGCTAACTCTCCTTGTTCAGCAGGTAGATATTATTTTTAGTGCAGTCTTCTCTTGAGCATGAGAAATCCGGTTCTTTAGTTCAGTTCTGAATTGGACACACTCAACTTATAGTTCATGGACTTGATCACCACAGGACACCGCTGCTAGCAGTTTTTCCCTTGCAGCCAATGGTCCTGGCCCATTCCCTGGAGTGTGCGTTGCTGGGAAACCAGGACATTTATACTTCTGAGCCCTCTTCAAGTAAACTCCATAGCAACAGCAGGAGCAGCAGGAGCTGTGCCTGGAAGGGGCTGGGAGTGGAAGAGCTGCTAAATCTTTTTTAAATGCAGCCTTTGTGCGTCAGGTTGAGGTGGCTTGTAAAGCAAACTGGTTGAGAAGATGCACTGATTCCTGGCTCATTTCTTGGCTCTGTTTAACCTTGCCTCTCTGTTTTCAGTAGCATGGCAGGTATTAAATCAGACAAAAACCCCTTGAAAATCAATTAGCAGCAAAAGGCGACTATCAAAGAACAAATTAAAACTGAGTGGAGCTTAGTGCTTTGTCAATAAGCAATGCAAACAATATTTAATTATGGTAGAGAGAGATGGCAAACTCCCTGCTGCTGAGACTGGAATATGCGCAGGTTCTTTCACACTCCACTTCTCTCTCCCTTCCCTGTACAGATTGCCACAGCTTTGGCAGTCAAATCGAACAAACTGAGGGCTCTTTTGTTCTTTGTATGAGGCGATTTAATCTGTTTGGAGAAGCAAACATGCTTTCTTCCTGGAGCAGTAGAACTGAGAAATCTTGATCAGCCAGTGCAGGCAAGAAGAAGATGTGCAGGACATGGCACTTCCGAATCCAGCCTTTCCCAACTTCAGCTTGTTTGGACAGGGTATGGGGGGAAGTGGCTCATGGGAGGAGCTGCAGTGGGGAAGTGGCTGGCAGTGAGAGCTAAGCACACCTCTTATCCAAACACTTCCCCTCTGAAAGATGCTTTCTTCTAAGCAACGGTTTGTTTGTTACACATGTTTGGTGTGTTAGACACAGAGGTGGGTTAAAAAAAGAGAGAGTGAAACTTAATAATTCATTGTGGCAGGGTCAAGAAGGTCACAGGGTCCTCACCTTTATTCTAGTCAATGTTTTTAGTGGGCTAGAGGAAAGCCATGGTTTGGCTATGATTCTATGGAACAAGAGATGGAGCTTTAAGTTGCTATTAGGAGGCTCCTCCTTCTCCTCCTACGCCAATAATTCAAGCATTGTAAAGGACAGTTCTATCAAAAGCCATTAGCTATGATACCTAACTGGAACCTTCAAGTTCAGTATACTTCTGAATACTAGATGCTGGCTGGAGATAGGTAACAGAGGAAAGCTGCTGCATTCAAGGCACACTTTTGGACTCCCAGCTGACCACTCGGCCAAATCAGACACCGGGCTAGATGTTCTCATACTACCCACAGTGGGCATTTGCAAGAAAGCCCTTCTACTGTGACTTTTCTGACTCAGAAAATATATCACAGGAATTTCTGTAGGTGTGAAATTCATTTTAACCCTGAATAAATTTCTGTCCCTAGCAATTATGCCACCTTGCTATCCAATGTTTCCCTCCTCGTATTATAAGTGGGTGTATAAAATAACTCCCTGCAATAAAAATGAACCTGGCTACTAGTCACAATGGCTGCAGGCTATCTCCAGGATGAGGGGAGGCATGCTCGCAATCACCAGTCACTTGGGAACAATAGCTGAAGAGAGTTATTGTCCTTGCCCGCGGGCTTCCCATAGGCATGTGGCTAGTCCCTAGGGAAAGTAGGGGGTGGTATTATGTAACTGTTACACAGATTATACCCATTAAAATTAGTGGGTTTCAGTTAGTTAAGACCATTGACATCAGAGTCTATTCTAAGTAAAAGAATACAACCCAGGATGCTGGGCTAGATAGGCATTTGGCCTGATCCTGCATTGATTTTCTTAACTATTTATCCCTTTCATTCATTTCTTCCTTGGCTTCTATGTCCCATTCCACTCATGTCATGGCTGTGGGCTGCTGGTGAAGGAGCATGTGTGTTTACTGTAATAGATTTAGCTGTATGTTCATTGTCACCTTCAAACAATTCTAAGAGGAATGCTTTCTATTTACAAAAAGCATGCCTCCTCCCTAGCATATGGCATTTAACTTAAGAGTTTGCATCACCTATCATTTATTAGAAACTTTACTCATTTATCTAGGTATAGTATACAGTGGTACCTCAGGTTACATACGCTTCAGGTTACATACACTTCAGGTTACAGACTCTGCTAACCCAGAAATAGTACCTTGGGTTAAGAACTTTGCTTCAGGGTGAGAACAGAAATCGTGCTCCGGCGGTGCGGCGGCAGTGGGAGGCCCCATTAGCTAAAGTGGTGCTTCAGGTTAAGAACAGTTTCAGGTTAAGAACGGACCTCCGGGACGAATTATGTACATAACCAAAGGTACCACTGTATAGGCCTGTAGGTCTATCCCTTTCAAAAGCCTGTTGTTATCATAGCTTCCTCTCATAGTCTTCTCATGCAGTTGCTGAGTTTAGTAAGAAAGCTACATATTGCAGTTAGCTATTTTGCAATTTCATATTTGAGTTCCTTCAGAACTCTCAGATGAATGCCATCTGGTCCTGGTGACATATTACTCTTTCATTTATTTGCTCTTCTGACATGTCAATTTGTGACAATTTCTTTTGCTGCTGGTATCTCCCTGATGTCATCTGCAGTGAAGATTGATGCAAAGATTTCCTGCACCAGAGGTTCTCTGCACTGACCATAACTTTCTTTAATGTGCTTTTACCCTAATGGCTCTAGCCATTTCCTAGCAGACGTTCAGTTTTTTTATCTGCCTTGGGAATATTTTTTTCTGGGGTGGGAAGGGAGCACATAAAGGTTTTTTTGAGCAGCTACTCTTGAAATGTGCTTGGCTGATTTCCCTTACTACAGATACACACTGCCAAAATTTGTCCTTTTGGCTGTTTTTATTTATGCATTGCATTTCCTTCAACAGCCTCATTTCACTACCATCGATTCCTGCTGGGATTCTTTCCGATTGTTTGCAGCCTTCCTTAAAATTGGAAGTGAATGCTTATTTAAATCCAGGGTTATGGTATATATGTATAGCTCCCATGCAACTTTTATTCATTTTGCATCTGCAATGCATTCCTTTCAGCTGCCGTGTGTGAGGCCAAGTGCTGTGGCAGTGCCTCATCTCATGCGCCACACCTACTTACATGGAAACTCTCTGATAATTTGTAACAAAAGGCTTCATCTGTGACACTGAAAGCTAGATATATTTTCTAAACAATAGCCAAAACCTTCTTAGCAAAAGAGTACTTTTGTGCCAAGTAAAAAATGGAGGCACTGTTTGCAGAAGACTAGCATTTCTCTAGGACTTTAAAGACAGCAACTGAAATAACTAATGGGGAGGAAAATGTCCCTGTACGTATATAAGCTTGTTTTCTGCTTCTGCATGCCAATTCATAGCTTCAAGATTTGGGTTGGAGAAATACAATGGGACAATGATTGCATATCAATTAATTGTTTGGGGGAAGATTTCCGTTTTGCATATGCCTTTCCTAACAGTATCTGCAAGCACTCATTTGCATCTGCCCTCTTGCTGAATATGCCTTGAAAAGATTTGATCTAGGACCCAAGAAATGAAATACAGATGAATTTTATCTGCCCCCTTCAGTTTCAATACTTTTATAGTTCAGTACCACATGTTATGTGTGTGAATCTGCAGTCACCAGGGCTAGAAACTTTACTGTAATTCTATATTGTATTCATAACCAGTGGCTTACAAGGAGCAATCTTCCCTGCGCTAAAGCATCATACAGGAAGAGGCTTTACTCCTACACTGTGGAGCTCCTTATCTGTACAGCTTTGGCAGGAACCATCCCTGCTACTTTCAGGCATCTTCTGAAAGCTGTGCTGCTTAGACAGGCCTGCATTATATGAATTTTTCTTTAAACCAACTAGTGTCTAATGTTTTTAATTGTGTTTAATATATATTTATAGATTGATTTTATTGCATTTTATATGTTGAATGCCTCCTTGTTATAGTCTATGAAAGAGCAGATTATGAATTTATTATTATTAATTTCATTTCTACCACTTTATATTTTTAAGGGAAAAAATATTGAAGTGTTTTATTATTATAACACGTTGAAACATCAAATAAAACAATGCAGAAAAAAACATTACGGAGGAAAGTCTGATATAAAGTATACATTCATAGCAACATTAACAGGAAACTAAAACATTTACTAAAAAAAACCAGAATAATACATTACAAAGCAGGTCAACTACAGAACACACATTTAACACAGCAAAATTAACAAAAACAAATTATCTTCGACATTTTGAAGGAAAACATTACCATTCCAGTTTGGTATTGTCTACTCTACACCAAGGGTAGGCAAACTAAGGCCCAATCCGGCCCAATCGCCTTCTAAATCCGGCCTGCGGACGGTCTAGGAATCAGCGTGTTTTTACATGAGTAGAATGTGTCCTTTTATTTAAAATGCATCTCTGGGTTATTTGTGAGGCATAGGGATTTGTTCATTATTTTTTTCAAAATATAGTCTGGCCCCCCACAAGGTCTGAGGGACATTGGACTGTCCCCCTGCTGAAAAAGTTTGCTGACCCCTGGTCTACACTATCTGGCAGTGACTCTCCAGGGCTCATGACTAGATTATTTACCAGCTCTTCCTGGAGATGCTGGGGATTGAACTGAGGACCTTTTGTATGCCATACATGTGTTCTACCACCAAGCTATAGCCCTCCCTCTACTATTTGTTAGAAAGCTCTGGTACCTGCTGGAGCTCAATATGTGGCCAATGGATCACTTTCAGTTTGGAAAGCCATAAATTGTCGAAGCCTAATTTAGATTCTCAGACGTCAGGGCTAGGACCTGTTTTATCTATGCACAGTGCCTAGTTAAGTGTTATACACTTCTGAAAATATTGTATCATAACTGTTTAGCAGCAAGATGTTCAAGCTTTCTTTGCTGGCAGAAAGCCAGGCTAATATTCTGTTGTATTCTGTCATCATCTCTCTACTGATGCTCTGGACACAGACTGGAATCATAAATGACATTGAAAGCATTGGAGGAAAGGCTAATTTTAGCCCACTGAAGTATAACTGTGTAGCTAGCAGCAGAGACCTCCTTCCTGGATGCCATCCTCACAAACAGCAGGTTAGAACAAACTTATTTTTTCATGCTTTGTGTCAGAATGAAATAATTTGTTAAAAAGAGAAAGGTTAAATTAAGTTATTCTGGACTCTGTGGCACAGAGCAGAACAGTCAAATTGTAAGAAGAGCTAAGCTTTCTTTAGTTCTGACCCTTTGCTGTGAGAAAAGAAAGCACTCATTGCATGACCCATTTCCCTCTGCATAGCTTCTGCTTTATAGCAATCTGCTGTATGAGACTGCAGGTTTGTCCACACTTGAGCATTCATTAGCTCCATTTGAATACACACATGTATTTGAATTTGTATACGAGAAGTAACTTTGGTCTTTACTGCTCACACTGTCATGCAAACTATGCAAATTAAATAGAGGCACACACAGCTGCAAACACACAGTACAATGCAGTGTGGACAAGGCCTGTGAGAGATTTCCAGGGCAATTTGGCTTGCATCTGACTCCTCAATCTACACCAAATCTTTTCTGTTCCGGAACAGCTCTTGAAAAACTGGAGTGTGCTATATGATCTGCGAATTCTAACTGTTTGAGAGTTAGCCTCCCAACAGGTTGGCTACTGCCAGAGATCCAGCCAACGGTGCCATAAAGGAAAAAAGAAAGAAAAAGACACACAAGTAATTATTATGAACTAAAATGCTCATCTGATTTCAAAAAAGTTTTCCCATTGATTCTAACCACTGAATCTTTGCAGTCAAGTAGAAACGCCAAGAGGGGCTTTAGAAAGAAAAGTCCAGATAATACAGCTTCTGCTCTCAATCTTCTCCAAGCGTATTTCACACCTGATGGTTCTTTCTGATTGCAGCTGCAACAATCAGATGCATTTGAGACAACAGAAGCAGGCCTCAGGTCAGGTCTTCAAGAGAAGAACCGCTTTGTTTGATCTGGCATAAAGCCCATCTAGTCTTCTGTGGCGGCTGGACAGATGACATCTCAGACTGATGCTGCGTAACAGGGCAGGAAGCAGAAAGCTCAGAGACCTCCAAGGCTATACAGTAATACTTGCTCTGCATTCTGATGGTGATGCCTCTCAGAAGCATGACAGACAGAAGCAAACAAAATGTTCCTTTAATACAGTGGCCGGAACCAGCACTAGCCCCGTGGTAAAGGGGGATAAGATTTGGACAAAAGTATGCAAAATCAGTTGTGGATGGTGTGTTGGGACTGCGCCCTCACCTGGCCTCCTTCTGCCTGAGTCGCAGCTGCAAAACAGGTTGGCAAGGGTGGGGGGCAGTGAGGTAGGCATGGTGAAAATGTTAGAATTCCTGCTCCGTGGTTGCAGTCATGGAGTTGTTGTCTATCACATGACGGTATATGTTTTGACTCCACAAAGTGGGAAGTGACAGAGACAGGACGTTTGTGTTACTGTGTTCCGTGAAGTGGGACTATTGTCCTTTGTTCTTTCTCTTTGCTGTCTGATGCTAGAGAGAGAGGGAGCAATGTTGCAGTGCTCTGTGTGTGTTTATATGTAAATAAAGTAGATTAGCCAAACTGCTGAGTTGCTGAGGTCTGCCATGCAAGCTGTGAAGACTCTGTAGATCCCTAAGTGTGCCAGTGTCTGTTGGCATTGGTCGCTGTGATGTTTGGGCAGAAGAAAGCTTTTGAAGCTCCCAAACAATCGACCAGGAGGGAGGGAACATGCCAGTCGGGCATGTGTCTCTACAAGGGTCCTACTCAAGTGTAGGATGAGCTCCTGACAGAAAACATGCCAGCAGGAGCAGCAGATAGGCTCTCCCAGTGCATCTGCACCTTGCCAACCTGACCACCTTTCCTCCCTCATCTCTCCCTCCATCCTAGCATGCAGCAGTGACTTAGCCAAAGGGCAACCAGGTGAGCAACGCAAGACTGCTGCTCTCAGTATTAGAGATGTAACATAGAATCCTCTGGACTCCCACTGAGCAGCAGGTGTAGCAAAGGTGCTCCACAGAGCAAAAGGCCCTACAGAACCGTACTATCATATAGACAAGTCCAGGGCTGTTAAAGGCACAGCTCAGCATTTCTGAAAGGACAAGCACTGACTGCTTTGGGGATCAAATACACTAGTACTCTTTGGCAACAGAGACTTCATTAGGGACCTCATCCTCTAGGGCAGTGCATTTGCATTGTGCAGCGGCAATCAGCAAGAAGACACTTATGAGCTAGAAGGTGTAGGGAGTTTTAAAAGTTTCCAATCTAGTAAAATCTAGTTATATTTAATAATAATAATTAATAATAATAAAAAATTATTATTTATACCCCACCCATCTGGCTTGGTTTCCCATAAAATAGACAATGGTATAGTTTATGAAATTATGTATAAAGTCAGTTTCAAACTGAAAGCTTCCCTTTTGAATCAATGAATGTAATGAAATGGAAGATAATTTACGGCCTTGAAACTGGTACACACCAAGTATAAAAGCCGCATAGTAAAAGTACAGAAGGTTATTTTTGTGTGCGAAAAGAGCTGAAATAGGATTGTATGAATTCATTAAATACATGTTCCTCTGAACAATGCCACCTGCACAAGCTTGTGTGATTGGTTAGCTATCCTAGACTGCAGAGTATTTCTGTGTCAGGTAGGTCCTCTTGTTGCTCATAATAAAGAATTCATCCTTACTTGAGCATTCAGTTTGCAAAATGATTTGGAAAAAAAGTGAATGATTCTTGCATCCCCGATCAGGGATAGTCCCAAAACACTAAACCTAGGGATGGACAAATAGGTCAGCTTTGGTTTCTCTCAGTTTCTCATCCCCCCCCCCCCCCAGTTTCAAGCACAGTTCTCCCACATTTCCACATCAGTTTCCTCCTTGCTCCATATGTGCAAAAAAGCTACACAGTGGTGACCTGAATCTATGGAAACACTGGTAGGGATGTATGAGGGGAACCAGAAGTGGACTGGTGAGAATACAGATTGGAGCCAGGAGGTGGTAATCCAGTCATGCAAGCCTACAGCTTCTTTCTTCTGTCCTGCTCCTAATAGTATCTAGCATGCACATAACACCCGAAGAAGCAGCCTTGGTCAACGCAGCCTCCAGGAACAGGCCAAATGATCCTGCACACCTGCCCCTCCCCTGCTACCTGTGTGGATCCACAGCTAAAGCACCTCCATGCTTGCAAGCGGCTTATTTATAGCAGATGACATTTCCTTAGGTAAGAGGTTGCCACTTACACCAGAAGGAGCGAAAGCGTTACATTTCTAAAATCAGCCCCTGCCCTCCCTGCCACGTCATGCCTGCCCCTGACAGGTGCCAATTATGGCATCGCACCACTGTAGACACAAGCAAGGGAGCAAACCGCCCACTCTGCAGTTCGTCTCAAATGACAGAGCCTAACGATATAATTGGAGTGATGTTGAGGAGGAGAGCAGAAAGATAAGAGGCAGCAATTTAATCCTGCAGGTGTGTAAAAGGGAGAGTGTGGGGAGAGCTAAAGAGGATAAGTATTTCTGTACATTGTTTCTGTGCTGCAGAGAAAACTGCACAGACACTCAGTGCTGCCACTCTGCACCCCATAATAGGCAGTGGCCATATCTGAGGCCAGCTGTGACTACAAGCAAGGCAAGATCAGGCATTAGAGGTGGTTCAGTGGACTGCAGCTTGCATGGCCCTGTTTCTGAAGAATGGATGGGGGAGAAATTTCATTCAGTTCACATTTAAAGGGGAATTTGTCCAATCTGCACTTTCCAAAACTATAAGCAAACCGAAACCCAGAAAATGTGGGTTACTCTATCTGAGTAATGTGCATAATGTGTGCATAAAAATGCATAAAAATGCATATACAGTATTTTCTAGCGTATAAGACCCACACCCCCTGCCACTGGGAAGTGGAGCGGATTTCCGAGCCGGACTGTAGACTGGTTTTTTTTTTTTAAAAAAATTGGTGTGCGTTGGAAGAGGGGTAGTCCTTATATGGCGAGTATATCCCAAACTCTATATTTTAACTGGAAAAGTTGAGGGTCGTCTTATACGCCCAGTCGTCTTATACGCCAGAAAATACGGCATTTGTGTAAATGGATAAACTGTATTAGAATGGACAAAATTGCACACACAATTGTATATATTAGGAGAAATCTGCACCAAAAAGTTGATGAACTTCCATGAGGATTTTCTTCTTCTTCTAAGAATAACCACTGACTGATGGGGAGAACTTAACTTAAGTCTGGCAAAATGAGAAACTGAGAGAAACCAAAGTTGACAGATTTGCGCATCCCTGCTTAAAAGCACCACTGGGCTGGCACTATGTACCTCTTGGCTTCTTAACATTTTACATTTTTAAGGTGGAAATCAAGGCCACAATAGACATAATGTGGAAGATTTTTCATTGGTGCTCAATAAAAAAAATAGCAGTCACAAAGTACTTCAACCTTCACCAGAGCCTCAGCACTAGGACGGAAGATCAATCCTTCTCAGCCTTGCCGTTTTCCCAGTGAAAATCATCTCATCCCCATGCAGCTATTAGCTTTGATGGAGGAAAATTCAAGAGTCTGTATCGTGTCATATATCCCCAGCAATCCCCAGCAGAGCTAATAGCAGCTTGGTAGAAGGGGGTGATTTAGATCGGGAAAATGGCACAGGATTAAAGGGTTAATTATACCCATCCTCCAGTGTTACTGCCAAAAAAACAAAAACCTAAAAAACTGACTCCCTGCTCTGAAGTGGTGATGGTGGGGAATCCACTTCAGAATTTTTGCATATCAGATCAAAAATCTCCTGTGTCCTTTTGGGATCTCTTTGCAAATACATGCACCATAGAGGCAAACTTTTCAGAGAGCTGATTGGCTGTGGCTCCCTGCCAAGTATAAACCAGTTTTTTCTGTTGAATAATATGTGAAATTACCTTTAGAAGAAAAGACTAAAGTTTCAATCATTAAGCATATTGTTATGCTCATCTGCCTTTTTTTTTAACATTAGCTTCTTTATTTATTAAATTTCTGTACAGTGGTACCTCTGGTTACGTACTTAATTCGTTCCGGAGGTCCGTTCTTAACCTGAAACTGTTCTTAACCTGAAGCACCACTTTAGCTAATGGGGCCTCCCACTGCCGCTACCCAATTTCTGTTCTCATCCTGAAGCAAAGTTCTTAACCCGAGGTACTATTTCTGGGTTGGCGGAGTTTGTAACCTGAAGCGTATGTAACCTGGAGCATATGTAACCCGAGGTACCACTGTACTGCCCTTCATCCGAAGATCACAGGACAGCTTACAATATAAAAACACAGAATATGTAGCATAGCAACAAACAAAAACAATAGCCCCTCTACAGTTTAAAGGGCCATCAATTGTTTAATTGGCCATTAGTTCCCTGCAGTGATTATCTCATTTCGCCAAACAGATGGAGTGACTCTGCAGAGCTTCAAGACCTACTATCACTTCAAGTTGTGACATAACACCGTGTCCAGGCACATTATTGGTTGAGGGGGAGGTGACTACCACCACTGGGTATCATGGGGCCAGCCAAGAATGCCACTGGGAATGATATTGTATGGTGAAACAGCATCATTCCCAGGGGTGTTCTGTCCCAGAAATGCAGCAGGACTGCTAGAGGCACCAAGTTGCCGCTTGCCATGTTGGAAAGCCTTTTTTATTATTATTAAGAAAAGGAAAGAAAGGAAAATAAAAATGCTTGACCAAGAGTCACCCTGAAAAGTTGCCAAAAATTCTCACCCAGTTTTGTTGGGCGACAGATGGTCTCACCTGGTAAAAGGCAGCTCCCGAAATCCCATTCCAGACAAAAAAAGGAATGAAAAAAGAAAATTGAGGTGGGGGGAATATTTGGCCCCGTTTGAATCAAGAGCAAAGAGCAATCTCCCTAACAAAATATGTACCTGGCGATTTCGTCACCAACTAATGGAGTTTTAGCAGTGATTCTGGCTCCATTAATCCTCTCTGGTCTAAGCTTCCAATTATACAGTAACACTCCTTTGGAAGCAGTTCCCACTGAAATCAAATTATTTCCAAGTAAATGTAGGGTTCTGCTTCTCTCCCACAAAGAAAAGAATGGGAATTTAGTGTGAAATGAGAGATTGCTTAAAATGCCGAACATTCTGAAGAGAGGGGAAGGAACTTCTTAAATTTGCTCATTCTGTGAAGCTGAAAAAAAGACCCAGCTACCCAAATCCTGAAATGAAAGAGAGTATTTTATATCATTTCTTTCCTCTAGATCTTTACCCTTCATCTACACTCAGCACTCCCAGAGAGTCCACAGACTTTTCTTCTCCAGTTGTAAAATCCAGCTTGCCAACAGGGAAGATTGGTCAGGAAGAAGAAGAAGAAGAGTCTGGATTTGATATCCTGTTTTATCACTACCTGAAGGAGTCTCAAAGTAGCTAACAGTCTCCTTTCCCTTCCTCCCCCACAGCAAACACTCTGTGAGGTGAGTGGGGCTGAGAGACTTCAGAGAAGTGTGACTAGCCCAAGGTCACCCAGCAGCTGCATGTGGAGGAGCGGAGACGTGAACCCAGTTCACCAGATTACGAGTCTACCGCTCTTAACCACTACACCACAAAGTAAAAAAAGCTAGTTTTAGTCTGCACGTATGGCCTGCACAGATGAGTTATGAAGCTGTTGTATTCCTTATCTCTGCACCACTTCTCAGCTGTTACTGGGCATTCCTGTAAGTCAACAAGATGAGTGACCCGCTGCAGTCTGTCCAATACACTGCCAGGGCTGTGCTGCTGAAAATGATTCAACTTAGCAACACGCCTTGCAATGATCACACTGCCCCTTGTTGAAATTGTCATTTCATAAAGAAGTTGCATGTTGTTTTCCTTAGAGTAGAAATGGGCCAGAGCCTGGCCCAATAACACTGAATAACCCTTAGTTCTTTACGTTGTGAATGGGCAAAATCAAGGAAAGCAAAATGATTATTGTGAATGCTACCTTTCCCACTACAGAGATCAATTAACTTACAATTGCCAAGTTGACAGTTTTATCACCTATCACTATTGTTGTAAATGGTCACTGTATTTATTTTGCCTATGTTCTAGCTTTTGTTGAATTGTCTCTATTTGTGCTTTCTGCATTTCCCTCTGACCTCACAGTTTCCAGCCCCCAGCTCCATACCTAGAACTGAGAGTTACACTTTGTGCATGATGAAGTGCACTCCAGGTCACAGAAGATTGTGCTAGAATTTGTTAAGTCTTTGAGGTACCACAAGACTCTTTGTTGTTTTAATCATGAACAGAAAGCACACATGAAATACTTGCAATCTGTTTTGGACTGAGTTTGGAACTGGCACATTAGAGCTGTGAACACTTAGGATTTGCTCTTACCAAAACACACGTGCACTCATTTATAGGAAGTCATGTTTTTATTCAGGACCTTTCCATCTAACAGAGTCCGAAATGTTAGGGGTGGGAAGCAAGAAGTTTTGAGCCAAGGGCAGAAGACTCCTTTGCACAATCACTGGTGTATTTCTAGCATCATTTGCAGAGAGAGGGGACCAATCAACGCTAATTTCTCTTTAAACTGCACATAATAAAATGTACGAATAAATGTCCACCCGCGCTCACACAAAAAAAGCTGTTTTCCAGCGCAAATGCTTCCTCACAACTCCTTGTTGCAATGAGGGAGACACAGACCAAATTTCCCTCGCAACATATTTTTTCGTTGGGGGGCCGTTATAACAGGGACTGATCTCTTTGGTAATTCTGAAAAATGATGGGCCTCTTTGGGTCAGTGCTCTGAACAGCGCAGGATCTCAGAGCAGATGCTGCAGCAGGCGGCTTGTGAAGTCCTATCAGATCATTGACTCTCAAACTTAACAAACCCTAGATGTCAGGGACTCAATATTCTCTAGGTCAGTGATTCTCAGTCACTGTTTTGTGGCCTGCAGCCAAGTTATAGGAGGATTCTTGGCTTGGCAGGCACATATGTGCTTCAGCTCTATGGCCTTTTCAAGCTTTTCTGTTAACTGGCAGGTACTCTTTCAATGAGTTTGAAGCATGAAGAAGACTGAAACTTCCCAATAGATTGTGATACAGAGACTGTGTACACACCAGACATTGAAAGCACCTTTCCTGATCTCCTAAGAATCCGGCGAACTGTAGTTTGTTAATTGTGTTGGAAACTGCAACTTTGTGAGGGTAAACTGCAGTTCCCAGGAAGCTCTCTCTCTCTCTCTCTCTCTCTCTCTCTCTCTCTCTCTCTCTCTCTCTGTGTGTGTGTGTGTGTACATGGATGTATGCTTTGGATGTATGGCATGTATGCAGACAGTGAACAAATATGGTAGGGATATTTTTGCTTATCTGTTCCTAGTTGCTCAGGAAGGAGGAAAAGTCGTCTTTCCACCGATATTAATATGAAAGGAGAGCAGGAATTATTTGTCCAGAATTTTGTATTCTGTACTGAAGAAGAAGCCAATTTCTGTACCATGGTTTGTATCCAATGCTAGTCCTATTAAGATTAATGGATCAAAATTAGTCATCTCTATTAATTTCAATGGGTCTCCTTTGAGTAATACTAGCATTGACTACAACCCCATATTTAAGATTTAGGGAGAAGTGCCAGATATTTTGCACTTTGGGGTATTTTCTGTTGTTTATTATTATTATTGTAGTTTCAATAACCATGGAAATTTCTCCTGAAAAACACTGGTCTGAAATGTGTGTCCATTGCTTCCTTGCTTCCCTTGACTACTGCTTTTTTAATACCACTTTGTACCTCACTGCCGCTTTCCTTTTCCTGGGTTTGGCACATGGCTGTTTGCAGCTAATCAGGAACCAGGTTGTGAACAGGAAAATGTCATCACAACACTATGTAGCCGATCAGATCTGGCTGTTTGAGAAGGCTGCTGAAAGTGTGATAGAAACTGAAGTTAAAAAATATGCAGGGAGTGCTGGAAAACTGTTAAAGAGGGGAAGCTGATTGGTTCAACCTTAAATGAAACAATTTCAAAGGGGAAAAATGCTGGATATCTGTAGTCAAGTCAAGATACGTTAAGAGGCCTCCCTCCCTCCCTCCCATCTTATTTTATTTTTGTTCTTAAGACCTTTGTCTGAGAAGGGGCCTTGTGCAGATTGACAGCCTGAACACTTCTAGGCTGACTTCAGTCAATAAAATTTATCAGGCACAATCCATCAAGCAGTGCTCCATTTAACATCAATGGGGCCACAAAAGAATCATTCTTGGGGACTTGAACTCATCTTGTTTATGTTTAGGTCTCTTGGCTGTCTTTTTAAGGCTGCTTTCTTACTTCACTTCAGATGATCACCCTCAGATTCCACTAGAACTCAGCAACTAGTCACTTTTGCTCCGGGTGGATGAATAGGAGAGGGGGGAAAACCCTCTTCTTGCATTATAGCATGCACAAGAAAGTGTAGAAATAATGCTCTCCCAGCACTACAAGCCTAGCAATAGCTTTTTCCACAGTAAGGGAGAATAATAGGTTGGCTATGCAATGTTTACTTTTTAATTCCAGCAGATGTACTCAGTGTAAACGCACCATATACAAGGGTCTTAATGGAGCAGCTCTAGTGGCATGGAAAGATTCAGAGCCCAATTATCTTTTCGGGAGCCTCTACCAGTATACAACACAGCTGCAATTCCCTTTAAGGGGCAACTCAGTAAGCTAAATCTGACAATGTAATAACACAGAGCTAGATTCTCATCTTTTCTATATTATTGCATTGCATATTTAGAGACGAGAACAACTTGAGATTTCATGGGCAAAGGAACCCCTAGGTTTATCTAATTTGCTGTCCTCCATATCAGAGGTTACACCACTGTATTCTGTCATTTGCAGCTTGAGTTGATAACAAGCCAAAGAGAGAGAAAGGAAACGAGCTGAGCAGTACTCAACAAAAGCACACACTCAAAAACTAAAGATTCAAAAGCAAATCATTGGTTAACAGAAGAGCAACTCCTTAAAAGCAAACTACTATTTGCATTTTACCAGAGTCAGGAAGGATAGCATATTTTAGAACGTTTTACTGTTTTTCTTGCAACATTTTATTATTGTCCTGGAAAGACAATACAGTATGTATTTGAAAATACTGGATCATCTATAATGCTATTGCCATCTTAGAAGCTTGCAACCTTTTCATTCACTTTGATATTCAATATTTCTTATGGTATGATTCAGTTTTAGCCATATGTAATTATTTGTTAAATGTAGTCTGATTTTAAGACACAATTTTATTTGTTTCTATATGTTCAGTTTTGTTGAGCATAACTCTGTTGGGTGCACTTTTACATGCGCTACCGGAAGCATTTTTATTTACAAAGGGAGATACCTTTTCTTCTTCTTTTTTTGCTTTAAAGCAGTGATAAAGAGCCTGTTGTTCTCCAAATGTTGTTGGATTCCAACTCCCATCAGCTCCAGCCAGCTCTGTAGCTAGAGTGGGGTGCACTGTCCCCCTTGAGCTAAGTCCCCCCCCCATTTTTTTTAATGGTAACATACATTTATAATTTATGACATGACAGACAACGACAGATCCATTTAAAGAATGGCAGCTTGTTTCAAAAACAGGAGCAATGTAAGAACAGGACCCTCTGAAAAAACACACAAGTAAAGAAGGGTGCGTGCACAACAAAAGCCTTCAACCAGGTTGTGGAACAGTTGAGAGTATCTTTCTTTGGCCTTACTCTTGATTCTTTCTGATGATGGAGACTGAGAAAGTTTAGAACAGGGACAGATTTATCTAACAGGCTATTCAGGTCCTGGCCCTGGCCTAGTGCCTGTGAGCTTCATAGTACAGAGCTTACAGAAACATAAAAGAAACAAAAAACAAAGCCTACAGAAGCAGGCACATCTTTCACATTGGAAATGTGTTGTGACATCTATTGAACTCTATTAAAACACATGAAGGACACTAGCTTGGGAAAGTTGGGCATATAATGAAGTATTTGAATTAGGTGTGACTTGTAGAACACAACATAAAAAGTTTACTAAGTAGCCTGCTGAGACCCCAAGTAATTTTTGTGTGGTGCATGAAAAAAAGTTTGAGGAGCACTGATTTTTGCCATAGACCAATAAGCCACCCAGCTACTTTCGCCTCCCCATCTGCCTGTGTTGTTTCTAGCACCCATGCACTGACACCCCTTTCCTACTGTTTCTTTTTCTTTTTACCATCATGCCTCTTTCATGGTGGAATGTGCTGTTGCTCTTGCCTTCAGCTCTAAGAAGCAAATGTTCATTAATTTCCACCCAACGTTATCGTTTTTATTCACTACTTCAAAGTGCCGGAACCAGTGTGTGTGATTACAGACCCCCCCCCCCGTTTATCATTATTCTGTTGCAACATTCACTTGTGAGTGGTTAATTTGTATTCTTTAGGACTTGGTACAATCTGGCTGTCTCCATTCATATGTGAATATAGTTACGCATACAAGCTGAAGGTAAACACTGGTGGAGCTCAGCTGACGCACCAAGAATCTTGGTTTCCAAATGGAATCGTGGTACTTCAAGGGAAGGGGAAACAGCCACTCAAATTCCCAATTGATCTAAGATAGTTTATGCTCTCCTCCACAGTGGCTTTTTTGGACTATCTCTCCAACACGACGTAACAGTACAGCTCAGGAAGCCCTGCACTGTATCATTTCTCACCTTCTAGAGCAGCCTTTACTGCACGGACAGGAATTAGTGACCCTGCAGATGTTGCTGGACTACAGTTCCTAGCATGGCTAACTATTAGCCTTGCAGGCTGGGGCTAATGGGAGTTGGAGTCCAACAATAATTTTTCTCTTAAAAAATAAATAGAGGGAATGGTGATAGTCTGATAGCCCCTCTCCCTGAAATATATGTATTTTGATATATGAGATTTATAAGGGTGATATTTGGCAATGCAATATTATGTTTCTGAATCTCAGTATCCTTTAAAAAAAAAATGCTGTTCCAATGTCTTTGCAACCAAAAATACTTCTCGAAAACCATGAAGCTTAAAATGAAACCACAATACCCATCCGAATTACTAAACACACACATGTGCGTGAGCGTGTGCATACACACACACACACACACACACAGAATTCTATCAAGCTTAATTAGGCTGCTGGCAGTACAGTTGTAAGATGTTTGACAGCAGCATCACTGAAAAGTTGTATTTCTCTGATGCTTTGCAAACTACCTGGTCTTTGTCATGTATAGATTTCTACTAAGTGATGAGCATCCTCTTCACTAATGAATTAGTCCTGATCCTAAAAGTGTTCTAATTTGTCTTGACGCTGCCTTTGATTTTGACATCAGAACAGGCTTTCCAGAAATCACCTGTCTCTTCTATCACAACTGTATTGCCAGGGGAATCCCCGCAGAGAGGCACTGATGTTATTATAAGAATTAATTTAAGCTAGTAACGAGGAACTGAATTCCAAGTGAGAAACGAAACAAGGATGAAATTTGCCAGGTGTAAATTGAAGATTGCTCAGAGGGCTCAGTCACACGTTACACAGCATGGAGCAAGTGGACAAAGATACATTTTTCTCATTCTCTCATTATATCTTTTTAGAAGCCCCCCCCCCCCCCAAATATGTGGAATGCTCTCCCTAGAGAGGCTTGCCTGGTACCCACTTTAATGTCTTTTCACTATCAGTCAAAAGACTTCTTTCCCCCTCAGTCTTTTAAACATTTTTTAAACATCTCTTAATATCCTTTAATATCATTGATATTATAATTTCCCACCTCTGCAGAATAGCGACAGTTTGGCTGTTTTTTTTTAAATTTTAGAATAGCTTTTGTAGCTTAACTGAACTTTATTGGATTCATTGCTGGGTTTTTAATTTGCGTCACTCTCTGTTGGATTTTACAGCTGGATTTAATCTGTTTCTGGGTTACTTCTATGGATTTATGGTTTTATTAAGTTGTATTTTGTTGCTTTTATTATGTATGCAGCCAAGAGAATATATTTTGCTAGGGGAATCAGAAACGGAATAAAATAAGACTACCCTATAAAAATGACTGGTGGTAGATTCAGGAGGTCAGACAAAAGGAAGTACTTATTTGCACAATGCATAATTAACAGGGATTTCCTTTGCTGCAAGTGTTAAAGGCTGTTAGCTTAGCTCTAAGAGGAAAACCCTGTTGCAGTTGCTGCCTATGATGCAAGGATGGGGTGCCAGGAGGACTGAATGCCTGGCAGTGTGACTGCATGCATGTCTACACAGAAGAAAGCCCAATTGAGCCAGTGGCACTTACTCCCAGGAATGTGTGCACCAGTTTGCCGTCTGCCAAGGATTTGGGTTTTCATTCTTGGGTCTCTTCACCTCTCCCTCACTATACCTCCTTGCCTCTGTGTTCCCTGGCACATGCAAGCAATTTTAAGGCAGGGCGGAGGGGTGTTTGTTTGTTTATATAATATCTAATTTGTCACATTTGTTGTTTTTGAGTTATACAAGATGATAAATTGATACAGAAAAACAGGTGTCGGTGGGCGAGAGTTAATGTGCGCATAAACACATGGGTGGGTAGGGAGGTGATTGGTCCATGCACTCTTATATGGTGAGCCCTGATCAACCTTTACTAAGAAAGCTGATGAAATGCTAAGGCTCATGCTGGTTTAGGCACATGAAATCAACTTATGTCTAGCCCATCAACTTGCTATGCTATCCATGGATGCAGGGCAACTGATTATGTGCTGTTGTACACTTCAGGCCTACACGGCCACGCTGTTTGCAAATCTAAGAACAATGTTTGTGGCCTGTATTGACCTAATTACAACCATCGAGTCTGAAATCATTGTGCCTAATCAGGGGCGTTGCAGCCCATTTCTCCACTTGAGGTGAAACGGGAAGTGCCACCTTGCCCTGCCGCTGCTGCCACTGCAGTTCCTCCACTCACCCTGCTGCTTCTGCCACAAGCGGAGCACCAGCACTGGTGTTGGAACCAATTTTGGGTGGGACCTTGCCCGACTTTGGCGGGAATCTTGCTTGTTCTGCAAGCTCTCATGTGACTTTGGCTGATCCCAGTGCCACTTCTGCAGAGCTGCCACCTTGGAGGCTTCTGTCACCTGAGGCAGCCGCCTCAACCTGCCTCATGGCTGAGCCAGCTCTGTGCCTAAGGGCCAAGGAGTGCTCCAGTTCATCTCCATGGGGTATTAAATCAGAGATAATGGTGCCCTCTTTAGTATCAACACTAAAGACAACTGGTTGAGGGTTATGTTAGCAGAAACAAACTCTGTGGAATGCCTCCCCTCCATTTCTTCCAACACAGCCTTCCTCAACCTATCACCATCCAGATGTTTTGGACAGCAACTCCTTTAAACTGTGCTGGCTGGGATCGTGGGAGCTGAAATCCAAAACATCTGGAGGGCACCAGGTTGGAGAAGGCTGCACCTAGCTTCAGAGTGTGTACTGCACTGGAATTTCAGGTAGTTGCAACAATATGCAGAAACAAATGAACAAGAGCCTGCTATTAGACTGCCGCATCTCTGCTTTTATAGTTGCACTGGTTATAAATAACAATCAGTCTCCTTCGCTTGTTTGCTTCTCTTTTTTTAAGGGGAAAAACACACACTTTGCCAAAGGTACTGTTTAGAGATCTTTCTAGACCATTTATTTTTAAATTACCAGCCAGAGGAGAGGAGGGGAAAAAAAAGGGGGGGGGGGAATCTCAGACCGATTGCTTATCAGAATGAAATCCAAATGTCACATTAGTTGAGAAAGTTGGGAGATTAAATTTTCCAATGCCCTTCATCTGCTGTTGACATTTTGGGAGCTTTGCTCCCCCCTCCCTCCCTCTAGCGCCTGCTTTTCAGCCTTAATATCTTAAACACACACACACACAACCCAAACAAACCCTGCACAAGAGAGATGGCTCTGCAGACTTGAATGTTAGAAAGCTTCTTAGAAGTGGTCTTTTTTGGTAGGTTTTAGTTTTGACCTGAGGATTGCATCTGGCTCTGTGACTGTGCATGCAAGGTACTTGTAAGCTTTGTGGGATAAGATTTTGACTGGAAACCTTGCTTTTTTTAAAAAAAAGTCATTAATTTAAGCAGGTCCACTGTTATTATCATTTAATGAATGTTTGCTGGCTTATGGCCTGCAGTTCTTTGCTTTCAGCATGTTTTCCTCCATCTGTTGAGAGCCACAGTATTATTAGACACAACACTACTGTCAGGGGTTCAGGAGCAGAGACGCAGAGAAGGGAGGAGACAGAGAGCGAGGGGGAGGAATACGAAGGAAGGATGAGTGGGGATGACGACCCGAGATCACCGAGCCTGTCTAGCGAGTCCGAGGATTCCCAGAAGGGAGCGCCAGCAGCCAGAGCAAGGGGGGAGAGCAGGGGGACACCCCAGGAAGAAGGGTCCAGAGAGGGATCAGAAAGCAGCAGTTGGAGATCGGGACCCACGTTCCCAGCCGGGAGCAGCGGGGAGAAAGGGGACCAGATATCGGGCTCCGGAGACTTTCAGAAGGAGGGAGGGCATGAGTCAGGAGTAGTCACGCCCACCTCGGGGAGCGAGGAAACGATCAAGAGGAAAGTGGAGAGTTGGGCGCGCGCGCCAAGTTCAAATGTAACGGAAGCTGGCGCAGCCAGCAGCCCAGAGAGTGAACCGGGTCCCAAAGCCCGCCGCAAGGAGGCGGAAGGGTCAGGGGGGTCCGCGTCAGAAGAGAGTAGGAAAGGAGAGACCCAGGGGGGCAGGAGGACCCAGAGACGGAAGGAAAGGCGCAGGAGGTGGAGCAAGGCTAGGGTATTAAGCTGGTGCGCTAGAGGCGGAGACTCAGACGGGTCTTCGTCGTTCTGACCTAGAAGAAGTAGGGCTGCACGTTGCAGTTTGGAAATGGAACCTGTAATCCAATAAAGACTCTTTGAAACTGAACGCTGGCTGACTTGGTCCTATGTGAGCTGGGACTGGGCGGCAGCCCTGACAGTAAGACCCGTCTCTCAAGCTTCTGACACCTGATACCTCGCAGCGGAGGCAGAAGCAGCTGGAGGAGGGGATCGGTGTGTGGGAGCAAGCTCACGACGGTTGGCAAAGATGACGGAAGCAGAGAAAGTTTCAGCGCTGCAACAGGCAGTTACCCAATTGAATGCGGAGGTACTGGCATCCAAGAAAAGGGAGGAGGATGTGGCAGCCGCCTACCGAGATCTCCACGCCAGGTTTGAAGCATGGGTTAAGCATGGGCAGCCAGGACCCAGACCGGAGGGGGTTGGGTTGGCACGGAGAGCAGGAGGGCTGGTGGCTCACTTCGATGGGAATTTACAACAGTACCCCAACTTTCGAGCAGATGTGATGTGCGCACTGCAACTGCTGGCAAAAGACTTTAGAGATGAGCAAGAGAAAGTGGGGTTTATACTGTCCCATTTGCATGGGGATGCGAAGGCGTGGCTGCGCAATTTGTGGAGGGATAAAGATCCGGCGCTTCAGAGTGCAGATGCCTTTATCAAAGCGATGGATGCATGTTTTTTGTCTACCATTGATGTGGATCTTGCCCGACGGGAGATTCATGGACTGAAACAAGGGAGGGCGAGCGTCCGGCAGTACCACGCCCGCTTTTTTGCGCTGGTCAGTGCATTGGAATGGGACCGGGACTCGCCCCCAGTCAGGGACCTGTTCTGGGAGGGTCTCAGCTCTGCTGTGAAGGATGAAATTGCGAGGGGGGAGAGGCCCCGAAGCACGCAGGAGGTGGTCCAAAGGGCGCTGACTGTGGGGGTGAGGCTGGAAGAACGTCCATGGTGCAGAGATGAAGGACGTGGAGGGCGCGAAGCAGCGAGAAGTTTCTCTTTCGTTCCAAGGGAAGCAGCGCGTGCGCAATCCACACCTCCGCCAGGAGGGGGAGTGGAACCTATGGAAGTGGGAGGCGCCAGGGCTCAGTCAGCTAGCAGAGCCTCTGCACCGACAGCAGTCAAGACTAAACCTCCTAGAGGGACCAGGAAGTGTTACATATGCGAGAGCCCTCAACACTTGGCGAAAGAGTGTCCCCAGAGGAGCTCCAAGCACACTGCAGCCTCCGCAACGGTGAAAGTGGCCACACAATGCAGCGAAGCCCAGCAGGGAAACGACGATGTCTGGCTGGAGACAGAGGCACTGGGGCCCAGCCAGACGCATCAGTGAAGCAGTCCCCAGCGATATTGCAACCCACGGACCCCCTCCCACCCAAACCAGTAGTGCAACTCACAGCGTCTCTCCAGCTACCCAATGGAGTCACCATCGAAGTGCCGCTTTCTGTGGATTCTGGAAGCAACGCAGACTTTATAGCACAGGATTTTGTGGAGCAGCACGCTATAAAGCTGCTGCCTGCCACTCTGCCCCTGCAAGTCGTCACAGTGGATGGCAGAGAGTTGCTAGGGGGGCAGGTGGTGAAGCAGACGCCACCAATGGTGATGCAACTTGGTAACCACAGGGAAGTCATCAGTTTTAATGTCACCCGACTGTCGGACACGCCCATTGTGTTGGGCATGAGTTGGCTGGACAGGCACAGTCCAACGCTGGCTTGGTACCAGAGACAGCTGATCTTCGGCTCCTCTTACTGCGCAGAACACTGCATCCTGCCCAGGCAGGAGGGGGAGGAGGAGGACTCACAACTGCAGTTGGGAACGTTGCAAGCAGTTCCCCACAAATACACGGACTTTCTGGAGGTCTTCTGCGAGAAAGAGGCAGACAAGCTACCACCGCACAGGCAATATGACTGCAAGATTGACCTCCTGCCAGGGGCGACGCTGCCGAAGGGGAAGCTATATTCCATGTCTGAGGACGAACTACAGGAACTCAAACAGTTCATCGATCACAATTTGCAGCGCGGTTTCATCCGGGAGTCCAGCGCAGTAGGGGGCAGCCCTGTTTTCTTCGTGAAGAAAAAGGACACGCCCCAAAAAAGATTGGTCGTGGATTACCGCCTCTTAAACAGAATGACCAAGCCCTCCGATTTCCCTATGCCCAGGATTGACGTCCTGCTGGCGACGGTGCGCAAGGGACGCGTGTTCACCAAGTTGGACCTGCGAGGAGCGTACAATCTCATCCGCATGAGGGAGGGCGATGAGTGGAAGACAGCCATGTTCACGCCTCTGGGCACCTACGAATATAGAGTTATGCCTTTTGGATTGCAAAATGGCTCCCACGTTTTTCAAGCTTTTATGCATCACGTGTTGGCGGGACTCCTCTACAAGAAGTGCGTCTGCTTTCTGGATGACATCCTGATATTCTCTGACTCGCAGCAAGCACACGACCAGGACGTTCGGGAGGTGCTGAAGAGGCTGCAGCAGCATAGACTGTACGCCAAACTGGAGAAGTGCCAGTTCGACACGACGGAGGTGGATTTCTTGGGTTACAAGCTGTCGGACAAGGGGCTAGCCATGGACAGCGCCAAGGTTCGTGCGGTGTTGGATTGGAAGAGCCCGCGCAACCGGAAAGAGGTCCAGAGGTTTGTCGGATTCGCCAATTTCTATCGCAAGTTCATCAAGGGGTTCGCGATGCAGACGGCAGCTATTACGGACACGCTAAGCTCCAAGAAAAAGAAATTCATCTGGACGGAGCAGGCGGAGCGGTCCTTTCAGACACTCAAGCGTCTCTTCGCGTCGGAAGAGCAACTGCTGCATATCGACCCCAGCAGACCGCTGAGGGTGGAGACAGACGCGTCCGATAGAGCAGTGGGAGCGGTACTGCTGCAGAAGGACCCGCAGGGGGTCTGGAGGCCGGGGGCGTTCTACTCCAGAAAGCTCAGCAAGTCGGAGCAGAACTACACCATCTGGGATAGGGAGCTGCTTGCCATTCATGCAGCTTTCAAGGCGTGGAGGCACTTCCTGATCGGCGCCAAGCACACGGTGCAGGTCTGCACGGACCACAAGAATCTGGAGCACTGGCGCACGGCTCGGTTCCTGAACCAGAGGCAGATCCGTTGGGCGGAGTTCTTTGCTGACTTCAATTTCCGAATTGAGTACGTCCCGGGCGACACCAACATCATGGCGGATGCCCTGTCCCGAAAACCGCAGTACCTCGAAGAGGCGACGCCAGCGGCGGCCATGCACATCTTCGCGCCAACAGCGTGGGCGTGCGCTTCAGCCACAGTAGACCTGGATGCGGTGCGAAGGGCGTTGACGGACGACTCATTCGCGCAGGCGAAGATGGCAGAGGTGCACAAGGGCACGGCGAAGGGCGACGAGTTCCAGATACGAGACGGCTTGCTCTTACGTAAAGGGGCCGTCTACGTGCCGGGAGACGAACTTCGCGCCCGGGTACTGCAGCAGCTGCACGACGCACCCACGGCCGGGCACTTTGGCACAGAAAAAACGGTGGAATTGGTCGCAAGAGACTTTTGGTGGCCCAGACTGAGGGGGGAAGTCGCGGACTACGTCGCGAGGTGCGACACCTGCCAGAGGGCCAAGCCGGTGCACAAACCACCGGCGGGACTGCTGGAACCGCTGCAAACGCCGTTTGAACCATGGGAGAGAGTGGCCCTGGACTTTGTCACGGATCTACCCAGCTCGAGAGGCAAGACAGCTGTACTAGTGGTGGTGGACTTGTTCACCAAGATGGCACATTTCATACCGTGTGCGAAGGTGGCCACGGCAGAACAAACAGCCAAATTGTTCATAGATCACGTGTTCAAAGTGCACGGGCTGCCACGGTCTATACTGTCCGACCGCGGACGCCAGTTCATCTCGAATTTCTGGCAAAAGCTGATGGGCTTCCTGAACGTCAAGATCAACCTGACATCGGCAAGGCACCCGCAGACCAACGGGCAAGCGGAGAGGGTCAATGCCATCATGCAGCAGTACCTGAGATGCTATGCCAATCAACAGCCGGCGACGTGGGTGGATTACCTGCCGCTCGCCGAATTCGCCTACAACAACACGAAACACGTATCCACAGGGGTGACGCCGTTCTTCGCCAACAATGGGAGGAATCCCAGAACCTTCCCGGGACTGGACAGAGTGGGGGAAGGGGAACCACAGACGGCGGACGCTTTCGCATCTGAGTTGCAAGAGGTCCACGATCAACTCAGACGGCAGCTGGAGCTGGCGAAGCACGCATACAAGGTCCAAGCTGACAAGCACAGGCGAGTTGGCGAGGAGATCCGAGTGGGAGACTGGGTCTGGTTGGCAGCCCACGCGGTGCCGACCCGATCGTTAGCCAAGAGGAAGCTAGGGCACAAGCAACTCGGTCCATACCGAGTCGAAGCGCAGATCAACCCGGTGGCTTTCCGGCTGGTGCTACCAGAGGGTTCCAGGATGCATCCGGTGTTCCACAGGTCGGTGCTCACTCCCTACAGGGCACCGCACAGGTTCCAGGAACCAGGAACGGCACCGAGTCAGTCTCCGGAGCGGACGGAGGTGGGAAGATTGCCACAGCAGGACCCCATCAACGAAGTCACGGAGATTTTGGACTCCAGATGGGGGGAAGACGGAGTAGAATATCTACTAGCAAGGGAGGGCACCCGGGCCAGTACTAATAGCTGGGTGCCGGACTACGCCTTGGAGGAACCCCTGCTCAAGGATGAGTTTCATGCCCTTTTCCCACACAGACCTATGCCAGCGGGCTTCTTCGACGACTGGTTGTTCACGCCCACGCTTTCCTCCAGCACGTTCCATGGCTTCGACTCGGAAGGGGAACCCGCACCGCGCACACGTTCCCCAGAGGGGTCACCGGAGGGTTCGGCGTCCGACAACTCGTATTGGTGGGACGATCGGCCAGAGGAGCAGTGGCGCCGGAAGTGGCAGGAGACACCAGGTCCAGCGACAGACGCAGAGACGGACATGGACGTTTGCGGGGAGGACCTTGGTTTCGAGCACGGCGGCACCGAGATGGAGGCGGAGGAGACCACCGTTGACGAACGCGGGGAGGAAGACTCGGAGGTCTTCAGTTGGCGGCCAGCAACGGGGAGCGAACTGTATCCGACATTCACTCCCGTGATGACGGAGCACCCACCAACCACCCTTGAAAGCGGGGAGGGGGGAAGGGGGGGCTTCGAGGGGGGGATGGATGTCAGGGGTTCAGGAGCAGAGACGCAGAGAAGGGAGGAGACAGAGAGCGAGGGGGAGGAATACGAAGGAAGGATGAGTGGGGATGACGACCCGAGATCACCGAGCCTGTCTAGCGAGTCCGAGGATTCCCAGAAGGGAGCGCCAGCAGCCAGAGCAAGGGGGGAGAGCAGGGGGACACCCCAGGAAGAAGGGTCCAGAGAGGGATCAGAAAGCAGCAGTTGGAGATCGGGACCCACGTTCCCAGCCGGGAGCAGCGGGGAGAAAGGGGACCAGATATCGGGCTCCGGAGACTTTCAGAAGGAGGGAGGGCATGAGTCAGGAGTAGTCACGCCCACCTCGGGGAGCGAGGAAACGATCAAGAGGAAAGTGGAGAGTTGGGCGCGCGCGCCAAGTTCAAATGTAACGGAAGCTGGCGCAGCCAGCAGCCCAGAGAGTGAACCGGGTCCCAAAGCCCGCCGCAAGGAGGCGGAAGGGTCAGGGGGGTCCGCGTCAGAAGAGAGTAGGAAAGGAGAGACCCAGGGGGGCAGGAGGACCCAGAGACGGAAGGAAAGGCGCAGGAGGTGGAGCAAGGCTAGGGTATTAAGCTGGTGCGCTAGAGGCGGAGACTCAGACGGGTCTTCGTCGTTCTGACCTAGAAGAAGTAGGGCTGCACGTTGCAGTTTGGAAATGGAACCTGTAATCCAATAAAGACTCTTTGAAACTGAACGCTGGCTGACTTGGTCCTATGTGAGCTGGGACTGGGCGGCAGCCCTGACAACTACGAAAACCATCTTCAGCCTATACATTGTCAGATTTTTATTTTAATCAGGTTGGTTTACAGTAAGAAGAATTTAAGAAGAAAAGCAACAAGTGGGGTTTGTTTTGCTTTGGCCTCCCTGTTTCAGGTGATGGAGTCAGTCAGTCAAGCATTCCCTTCTACCGAAAAGGGCAGGAAATAATTTTACAAAGGAACACTGACATTCTAATACCATTTTGTGATTCCAAGCAGTGGCTTGATTAAAAAAAACAACAATAAAGGAAAAAAAGCCTCACCCACAATCAATCTCACAACAAAATCAGCATTGCTAGCGGTATCAGGCTGCCAAAGGGTAATAACACTTTATCACATCTATTGCAAATTCCATACAATAATGGTATGCTATTTTAGAATTAACTCCTGCCATGCCAGATCCCAACAGCCTTAATTTTGTGGAAGCAGATTTCTGTTGTCCTTTTTTGCTTCAAAACTACAAGGGCACTTGATTTCCACTGCCTCTGTGTATTTGACCCTGGACAGCACCAGGGGTGCTGCCACCACATTCCCGCATTGGCAAACACAGTTGAGGAAGAAAAATAAATAAATCTGCTGCTGGGTATTACAAATGCATATCCCTCACCCTCAGAATTTGTTACCTACATAAGATTATGGATTTCCCCACATTCTTTTGTGTCCTCCACAACCACCCACCCATGTGCAAAATAGTAAGAATAATAGTAAGAATAAAAAATCCAATTGGAACTTTCAGCACAGCGTTACTATCAACACACTTGCCTTCTCTGGACAACTCTCCTATAATTAGCTAATTATTCATGGATTTGCAGAGACTGGGAGAGAGCGCTTGGCAAGTGATGGCTGCTTTTGTTTAGAGTCCTGTCAAATCCACCACTGAGCATGCAGCCATTTCTCTCAATCCTCTCCCATGCCTGGAATGCAGTGAGATGCAGATGAACACTTCAGCATGCTCTCCCCAAGTTGTCAGTTATTAACAGTTTCTGAGAATGGCCCATCTCCTATTAATGCAAATCTACCTACAGCTCCATGCCAATCATTCTGTTCCATCATATCTGAACATACCACCCTCCTGGAGCATCGTGTACCATACCAACCTGGAGGCTGCAGCAAAAAGGGGGAAGCAGCATGGATGATGGTGCCTATCAGAAACATTTGGCTCCCTTATTAAAAGTGCAGTGACTTTTAATCAGGTAGGATTCAAAGTGCTGGTATTAACCGTAAAGCCCTTCAGGGTCAGGGACCAGGACATTTGAAGGATCACCTTTTCTCTTATGAGCTGCACCACCAGCCAATATCTTCATCAGCAGTCCTCTAATGTGTCCATGTGGTCCTCCAGATGTTGCGCTAAAACTCACATTATCCCTTACTATTTGCTAGGTTTCCAACAACATCTGGAGGGCCATAGGGTCTCCAGCCTTGAGCTATCTGGTCGTAAGTATGGTTTAAAGATAAATAAGAAGGGAGTGCACAGGCTTTTAAGGTTCCCACCAAGAGTGAGCACCTGGATAGTAGATTTGAGAAAGCATGCAGATCACTTGATCACAGTCTTCCACACTGTGTTGAGATGCAATGCACGTCTATTTAAATCATTGCAGTTATTTCTAGGTTTGCATTTATACCTATGCATTAACATACACAAACCTGTATCCTCTTTTGTCCTCTTTTTTGGTGATGGAAAAGGGGCCACTCTGTGTGCAGTTGTTTTTGAAGTACAAAACTGATGCCGTTGAAATCAAAACTAGGTCCTGTTTCTCAGCATAGCCAGTTCTCTGCAAAGTGGTAGCCTCCCCCCTCCCCCCAAGAATATAACTCAGGTAATAACTCTTAGGGGGAAATGGTGCTTGAGAGAATAAGCTTCTTGTCCTATTGTGGCCATTTTTACTGCATCAGAAATTCACCAAAAAAGAGTAGAGGCATGCTGGTGTTGTCTGAAATAACCACAACCGCCCAGCCCTCATCTCAATTTGGCTTCACTTTAAACAACAACAAGAACCCATATACTAGGATGGAATTTGGAAGCAAGAAAGGGACAGTCGTGGGAATTTGCTTACTGAAGCAGGCTGCTTCAAGTCACTTCATGGCAAAGCTGGCCCTGCACTGATCTTCATTTTTCTTTCCAAAATAGTGCCTTGATCTCCATTAACAGATCTGGGATTGTTTATGTCCCCTGAGTGTGAGAGAAGACTAGCTGTGACTCACAGGGTTCCCAAACGTATGAAGCATTATTTATATCCTGCCTGGCATGTTGTTCTATCTGTGTTTGATATGCCATTAAGCAGAGTGGCGGAAATATTATGATTTATTGGTAAAGTGCTTTTTTATATATTTCCTGCTGGCCTGGTATAAATATCTGATATTTATAATAATTACACCGACAGCATCAATTCATGATTCTAAGGAGACCGTCTGGCTGCCATGAAATTGATCACATTTATGAACTCCATTTTCAGGCAAGCATTGACAGCTCCAGTGCCTCCCCTTCTCTGGAGTCCTCAGCAGTGCGGCTCACAAACCCCTGCTGATTCTATGGAAACCCATCCATTTGCATTGCTTAACACACCCATTGATGTGGCCGCCTCCAATGCATCAATCACTTTCCTTGTGACTTGAATTTCAACTTCCTTTATAAGAAACAAAAATGGGGGTGGGGTGGGGGTGGGAAGCTATATAGTAACGTCCATTTGCTCAACTTTCCAGCAATTTCTCTTGTCCCATGCCCTTTGCAATGGTAATATGTGGAAAGTAATTCTATTTGTACCCACTGGGAGAGGAACGGGAGTGCGGAGGGAGTGGACCTCCCCTAGCACCACTACTCTGGTAGGGTGCCATCGCTGCGCCCCCCTGGACATGCGCTGCACACCCCCACGCGCCGGGCACCACACCCCCACAGGCGGCACATCACGCCCCCAAAATGCGCCCAACGCCCCTGCGGGTGGCATACCATGCCCCTACCTGCTCTCCGCCTCTGGTAGCGGAGGATGCAGCTTCGCCACTGTTTGCACCATACCTGGACTGCCCAATCCTAAACATGTTTAGTGGTATTGACTTCCAGGCAAATACACGGATGGCACTGTGGTGTATACCACTGAGCCTTGGGCTTGCCAATCAAAAGGTTGGTGGTTCGAATCCCCGTGATGGAGTGAACTCTTGTTGCTCGGTCCCTGCTCCTGCCAACCTAGCAGTTCAAAAGCACACCAAAAAGTGCAAGTAGATTAATAGGTACTGCTCTGGCGGGAAGGTAAACGGTGTTTCCGTGTGCTGCTCTGGTGTTGGTGTTCCATTGTGCCAGAAGCGGCTTAGTCATGCTGGCCACATGACCCAGAAAAAACTGTCTGCAGAGCGGACAAACGCCAGCTCCCTCGGCCTGTAAAGCGAGATGAGTGCTGCAACCCCAGAGTCGTTTGCGTCAGAGATCCCTTTACCTTCACCTTTAAATATGCTTAGGATTGCAGCAGCCTTTAGGAAACCACATGACATGTACTTCCATGATTCTTTTCAAGATGAGGCTAAGGCTGCAGTCTGAATACTGCTGTGGAAGAAGAGGGGCTCTTAAAACACTTTCCCCAGTGTTGTTTTCCCACCCTACCCCAAGCTGCTGTTATTCTTGCGCGCGGGGTGGGTGGCTTTTCTCCCTATGGGGATGATTTTCAGCAGAAAAAGCAATGCAAGGGAGAAGGATTTAGAAGCCCCCTTTTCTCTTCTGCACCAGTCCTCCATTTCTGATTTCAGCTTCAGCATCTGATTTGTCTAAAAGACAAAAGCCTATCAAAAAAGTATTACATGACATGTAAGATTCTGCCCCCCCTGCCATGATGCTGATGATGATAGCAAAGAACAGCCAGCCAGTTAAGAAGGAGAAAGAAATCCAGATTATACGGATCCTATTTGATTGCAGAGATCAATCTGACTTCAGCAAGGTCCCTCTTCCTTAGGAGGGAATTTTTCTCCATAGTCTCAAACAGCAAGGAAAATAGATAGAGAAATGTCTTTGGATGCAGTGGAATTAAAGAGGCCTCTAGCCATTACTTTCAACTTCAGCAGCTTGTGCATGAAGGGTCAAGCTTTCAGGCTTTTGCCTGCAATTTCTCACATCAGTTGGCCATTTGTACCAGCACAGTGAGGCCACAAAAATGACAGAAAAATGAATCAAATACAAACGTACTCATATTTCGCTAAGGTATGGAACTGGGCTATTCTGTGATCTAAAGGATCAGACCCTTTGGAATTCCAGATACAAAGGTTCCCCTCATTTATACCATAGAGCACATTGTTTTAGCACACAAACACACATGCATCCTGGATCAGCCCAGAAAAAGAAGCCCACCTGTTATTTTTTCAATTTAAAAAAAAATACTAGGAAATTAACAATTTATCAGTCACCAGAGTCAGGTACAGAAAATGAAAGCTATTGCATATTGTGCGGTAGAAATCCACAAAGTTCTAGTGACAGCAGCAGAATGGTGGCAACTTAATAGAGCTGGGGATCTGGCTGGAGAATTTTGGCCTCCTCTATGATTTAAACATTGTCTTCCAACCATAAACATAATAATAAGACTTGGAAAAATAACTGTAATTTTCTCCCGTTTTGCTAGTGGCATCCTATAGTGAATGTTAGTTAATTTAAACACTTCTTTGTGAATAAACATTGAAACCCTCTCCTGCTGGAAGAATGAGTAAAGAGGAATTTTTAACTCTCCTCTCCCTTTTCTTTCTTTTTACAAATATTGTATATCTCGAGCTCCCATTTACACACAATCTGGCATCCCCATTACCTTTTAAAATTAAATTATTATTTTTTAGAGGTCCACAATCAGAATTACATTGGGATGAACTAAAGGTGCAGTGAATAGGAACCTCATTTCTATTTCTTTCTGCATTTATATCTGGCATAAGCTTCTTGAATAAAGTCACAGTTTTACTGAATAGGCTTTGTCTGTCTGAACTAACTTCATTTGAGGGAGATCATGCTCAATTTAAATTTTAAAATGAATGTTAACAAAAATGGAGAATCTGTGGTTTCTTTCTATTTAGTTCTACTGCAGACAATTTGGTATCTTTTTAATTTCATCATCACCATCATCACTTTCACCATCATCTTTTCTTTATTTGTTGGAAGAAAATTAGCTGGAATATTGCTGAGTGTGAAGCAATAGGCTTAGGCAGAGAACGCTACATGTGTTTTCAATAGGCGAAGGACCATCATTTTACAAAAACCAACAAAAACTTATCTGAATCTGTAATAATATCAGACACCACCATCAACAAGCATAAAATATACTGCTCTGAGATAGTAATAGTCCTGGAAACTGATTTCCTATCCCCTTTCCACCTTCTTACAGTTTCAGAGTTCACAGGTTGTCTGAAGGTTGATTAATTTTTAAACATTGAGAGATTTCATGCTCTAGTATTCATGACAGCTATGCAGGAAAAAAACCAAACCTGACCGTGGAAGTTGATAGACACCATAGGTCTGCCAGTGATGGTTCCCTGATGAAAGTACCAAGTCAGTCTCATTTTCTTAAGCCTCCTGTCTTAATTCTGCATTGTCTGCTGGTGTAGAGTAGTTAGGTTCATGAGGCTGGGGCTAGGGCTGGGTGATTCCTGGTTTTCAACATGACAATACATCACCAGCTAAACGTTGCAATATATTGATATATCTCAATGTTTGCAATAAGGATGGAGCTATGTAGAGGCATTGGCTGGCTTCACAGTTTTTTCTACGCTGTGATTTTTGCCTGCGCCTGCTCATGTTATTTGCTGCCCCCCACAGGAGGCAGGGGAGAGCTGAGTTAATAGGGGCTTTAGGAATCAAGAGAAGCATTGGCTGGCTTCACAGTTTTTCCCACATTGTGATTTTTACATAACACACACATGATTTGCAATATATTGTTGGGTTAAAATTTATGAAACTGATATAACGATATGGACTTCAAACTGGATTTGGACGATATATAAGGTCCCAGGGCAGGTTACAACAATTACAATGAAATATTACCCAGCCCTAGTTGGGGGCTTCTAATCTATGTGATGTCTCAAATTTACCATTCTTGGGCAAGGTGATTGAGTGGGTGGTTGCCAAACAACTCCAAGCACGCCTGGAGGATGCGGACCATTTGGATCCCTTCCAGTCAGGATTCAGGCCTCACCATGGGACTGAAACTGCCTTGGTCGCGCTGGTTGATGATCTCCGGCGGGCTAGGGACAAAGGTGAGAGCTGTTTCCTAGTTCTGCTGGATCTCTCAGCGGCCTTTGACACCATCAACCATGGCATCCTTCTGGACCGTCTAGAGGGGCTGGGAGCTGGGGGCACTGTTATACAGTGGTTCTGCTCCTTTCTCCTGGGCCGTGTCCAGAAAGTGGTGGGGGGGGATGAGTGTTCAGACCCCTGGGCTCTCAGTTGTGGGGTGCCTCAGGGTTCCGTCCTCTCCCCCATGCTTTTTAATATCTATATGAAGCCGCTGGGAGAGATCATCAGGGGGTTTGGGCTGGGTGTTCATCAGTATGCAGATGACACCCAGCTCTACCTCTCCTTTAAATCAGAACCAGTGAAGGCGGTGAAGGTCCTGTGTGAGTGCCTGGAGGCTGTTGGAGGATGGATGGCGGCTAACAGATTGAGGTTGAATCCTGACAAGACAGAAGTACTGTTTTTGGGGGATAGGGGGCGGGTTGGTGTGGGGGATTCCCTGGTCCTGAATGGGGTAACTGTGCCCCTGAAGGAACAGGTGCACAGCCTGGGAGTCATTTTGGACTCACAGCTGTCCATGGAGGCACAGGTTAATTCTGTGTCCGGGGCAGCTGACTACCAGCTCCACCTGGTACGCAGGCTAAGACCCTACCTGCCCGCGGACTGTCTTGCCAGAGTGTTGCATGCTCTAGTTATCTCCTGCTTGGACTACTGCAACGCGCTCTACATGGGGCTACCTTTGAAGGTGACCCAGAAACTGCAATTAATCCAGAATGCGGCAGCTAGACTGGTGACTGGGAGTGGCCGCCGGGACCACATAACACCGGTTCTGAGAGATCTGCATTGGCTCCCAGTACGTTTCTGAGCACAATTCAAAGTGTTGGTGCTGACCTTTAAAGCCCTAAATAGCCTCGGTCCTGTATACCTGAAGGAGCATCTCCACCCCCATCGTTCAGCCCGGACACTGAGATCCAGCACCGAGGGCCTTCTGGCGGTTCCCTCATTGCGAGAAGTAAGGTTACAGGGAACCAGGCAGAGGGCCTTCTCGGTAGTGGCGCCTGCCCTGTGGAACCCCCTCCCAGCAGATGTCAAAGCAATAAACAACTATTTTACTTTTAAAAGTCATCTGAAGGCAGCCCTCTTTAGGGAAGTTTTTAATGTTTGATGCTGTACTGTTTTTAATATTCAGTTGGAAGCTGCCCAGAGTGACTGGGGAAACCCAGCCAGATGGGCGGGGTATAAATAATAAATTATTATTATTATTATTATCATCTTGTTATGTGCCCAAAGATTTCTTCCAACGCAGTCTAAGCTTGTATTCTATACCTTCAACACAAAGCTTCCTGAATAAAAATAATGTTCATGTTGCTGCTTCCTCATGCAATATAACCCTACCAGCATTGTACTGATCTAGCATTCTCAGCACTATCTAACGTGGATGTGAGGCCTTCTGCTTGCTGTGAGGATGGATGTTGTGGCAGCCGCAAAAGCAGATAGCAGTGAGCCAATCACTGTTATTACTATCAGCGAGGTTAGTTAACTGCTGAGGAGTTATGAAGTGTGTTGGCGCATCATACCCTCCAACATTTCTCCAATGAAAAACTACCCTATACAGGGCTGCCTTCATATGGCTTGGGGTGGGTGGGTCAGATAACTCCATACCCTCCAACATTTCTCCAGTGAAAATAGGGACAGCCTAAGGAAGTTGAGCTAAGTTGAGCTAAATGATGTCCGTGCTCCTGGTTGACCTTAAAAAGCCCTCTGTTATTAAACTAATCACCTGTACACTGTGTCTGTAGGAAATCTTACATTTCTGCTCTTTACAGCACCATAAATTCCCAAGAGCAAAGGAACAGGCATGCCAGAGTTAAAGATTTACCACCTTGTCCTCGGAAGTATGAATGATTATACACATATCTGAATGTGATTGGGAAATGCTCTTGGTAGGCCTGTGGTCTTTCTCCATATTTTGGCTTATTATTATAAATTAATTACCTGCCCTTCACCCTAAGGTTCCAGGGCAGGTTACAACAATTACAATGAAATATTAAATACAGTTTTAAACAACTGAAAATTACAGAAATAAGGTGGGCCCTAAAAATATACATCTCAAGTGCCAAAAACCATAGCCTCAGATTTTGGGTTACTTTGATGTAGAACACAGATTGTTCTCTCTCATATTCTGTTTGCTGCCCATTTGGGTTTTAGCTGGCCATTGTTCATAGAATTAGGTTTGAAAAGGGTATTAAAAATGGCTACTCAGGCACTTACTACCAAGAGCTGGTATCTACTCCATTCCAACAGGTACTGACTTATCTAGTACAGTGGTGGTCCTGTGTTACTACTTTTTAAAGGCTACACAGGACCCCTCAGTCTTTGATTTCTAATGCTATGAAGTTTAAGGAGAACAGCTTTGTCAAAAGTAGGCACCAAAGACTTTGTGTCCTCTCAGCAAGCTGAGACAGCTTAATATCTGTTCTTCCTTTTCTTGGCCACAGGAGAGGGCCCAAGGGCACACCTTGCTTCAGCATTTAGGCCACCCAGGAAGACTCCAAAGCGCTCCAGAAAGCTCTATAAAATGCAGCCATTTCTGGGATGAGTTAAGCCCAGTGGCCAATGCCTGGGAGTTGTTTTGAACAGAGCTCTATTCACATTGCACACAGTCACTAGCAAAGGCCTATTTCCTTGGGGAACTGAAGCTCTTTGGTTTGTACTTAACATGCTGATTGCCAGAATTACAGGATGGCTGTGCCAGGAGGAGGGTAGAGAATTAGATTCTGTCTCTAATTAGATGTTTGCTCTTCATTTGAATTTCAGATGCCAGCTTTAATTTTAGAAACTTTCCCAGGAAGCATAGTGACTTTCTCTAGCAAAAGTGCACCTGGCTCCTTCAGGCTTTGTCTGATGGGCTGTCACAAAATAAGCACAGAGTGGAGCCAACCACTGTCACTCCTTCTCTAGGTCCAAGGGGCAGACCTACTGCCTGTCAGATTTCTGGAAGTATCATTCAGGTAAAGGAAATCTTCCTATGTATATCTACTTAGACGGAAGCACCACTGACTTCAGGGAACTCACTCCCAGTTAAACTTACAGAAGATCACAATGGTGGACAGGTATGCTTTCAAATGTGATTGCAGTAGATCTCTTTGGCCTTGCTTTTCTGAGCCAACATATGACCTGCCCCATGCTATATGAAAGGGTCTGACAAACAGAGAGATCTCTTCTGGAAAGAAAGATATTCCTTTCAGAATAATCAGTCAAGAGAGGGAATATGCATCAGTCATATGCTTCGTTATGCTTGACTGGCAATGTAGTCATCATTTCATGAGATCAAATGTAATCTCGTAGACTCTACAGTCTAGAGTTTCAAGCAGCATTCAAAGAGAAAAAACAACAACCCAGTATTCAGTTGGCTAAGGGGTGGGTTTTCTCAAGTTCCACAATTCACTCTGAAATAGGGATTTGAAAGGAAAAGCACACATTTTCATCAGAAGTCTCATCTATTTGGATGAAAGTATTGTTTCTTAATTTAAGAGCTGCAGTGTGATTTCAATGTTTGCTGCAAGGTCCCATTGTCATTATATGTTTGCAATAAAATGACATGTTACACACAAATATAAGCTGCACAGATATAAGATGGGGGACATGTGGCTTGCCAGTAGTACATGTGAAAATGACCTAGAGGTCTTAGTATACTATAAGCTTAACATGAGTTAACAGTGTAATGCAGCAGCAAAAAAAGCTAATGTTATTCTAGGCTGCATCAACAGAAGTATAGTGTCCAGGTCAAGGGAAGTAATAGTACTGCTTTATTCTGCTTTGGTCAGACCACACCTGGAATACTGTGTCCAGTTCTGGGCACCACAATTTAACAAGGATATTGACAAGCTGGAATGTGTGCAGAGGAAGGCAAACAAGATGATTAAGAATCTGGAAACCAATCCTTATGCTGAATGGTTGAGGGATCTGGATATGTTTAGCCTGGATAAGAGGAGAATGAGAGGAGATGTGATAGCCATCTTCATATATCTAAAGGGCTGTCACATGGTTTCCTCCTGCTCTGGAGGGTAGGACTCAAAACAACGGCTTCAAGTCACAAGAAAGGAGATTCCAACGAAACATCAGGAATAACTTTCTGACAGTAAGAGCTGTTCAGCAGTGGAACAGACTCCCTTGAGAGGTGGTGGACTCCCCTTCCTTGGAGGTTTTTAAGCAGAGGTTGGATGACCACCTGCCATAGATGCTTTAGTTGAGATTCCTGCATTGCAGGGAGTTGGGCCAGATGACCCCTTGGGGGTCAAACTATGCAGTTTTATGATTCTATGAAAAGAGGTGGAATGATCTGAAATCTTCATTTTGCTTCAATACCCAGAGCAGAATTACATTGCCCATCATACAGTGTCCCTGCAGATTTTACTGTGGTATCCCATGCCTATATTTGACTGAAACATGTTCCCTTACATGTGTTATTGTATTTTTCACAAGGCTTCATGGGAATGTGTCTAAGATGAACACAATTTAAAGAGAAAAAAGGAGTTTAAAATAGTCAAAGAACACTGCCAAATCTTTTATGAAATGAAGCAAACACAAAAATGTATGCCTGCTGTGATTCCCTCCCCCAATTCAGTTCCCAAGATCAATAAAAACAACTTTATCCCACTTTCTATTCTCTAAGTGCCTCCTTGCTGGAAAATATTTGTCATAAGTAAAAGGAGTTCTGAATTCTCCTTAATTTAACCATTATTGCTTCTTTCTATTACCACCCAATGAGGAAATATTAGAACTTGCAATTCTATAACAAAACCCCATTTTGTTCACTGCCATAAGTGTAGATCCTGTGCTTTGGAGCCAGTCAAATTACTCTGAGCTCTAAACAAAGGTGGCAAAGTAGACAGTGGAATTCTAACTTGAAGGAAATAACATGTGAAACTCAGTGCATAAAATATAAGTGAAGGACAAGTGGAAGACACTTACATATTCTGTCTCAGCCTTGGAGTCATAGTATTCAATATCCTCCTCCTACAGAATAAAAGGGAAAAGGTGTGATTAGTACAGTACACAGTCCCAGGCCACAGGAAAGAGGTTTTTCAATGTCATCAGTAGGCTTGCCAGCATTTCATTTTAACAAGACTGTGACTTGTCTGGGGGCTGGGGTTCCTGGTGAGTTCTATCATGTTAAAGGCAAAGTTCATTGCAAAATGTTTTGGGGCACTTATGATGTTGGTATTGGGAGGCACACTGGGCTAACTCTGTGCTTGGATTCCACTGAAGGGTTAAAGAACCATGATGGGAGAGCAGCCGCCACAGGAGCCACTGCAAGTTGGCCACATTCTCTCTTTCTTCTGTCTGGGTGTCCTGCTTACCTTGGCTCAAAAGAGCTTGCAGAGAATATCTGAAGAATATCTGAAGGTATCTGAAGAAGTGTGCATGCACACAAAAGCTTATACCAAGAACAAACTTAGTTGGTCTCTAAGGTGCTATTGGACAATTTTTATTTATTTTTATATATTTCAACTGCGACAGACCAACACATCTACCTACCTGAATCTTGCAGAGAATGTTTGGGTATTATTATTATTATTATTATTATTATTATTATTATCAACCCCAACACTCAGACAAATGCTAAGGCTGGCATACAGAAAGGATTCCTGGGAACTAAGGGATGGCATGACCTGATTTTCCCCTCATGGCAGAAGTAACTCCTTATTTTAAAAATTGTTGTTGTTGTTTAGTCGTGTCCGACTCTACAGGTATTTAAAAAACATTTACTTTAAAAATAAATTCTTTTCTGAGTTTGAACCGCATTGATGTCAATGATATCAATAACTCTTTTTCCTTTTCTCCTTTAGACTAGGGCATTTTTACTGGGGTGAAATGCAGTGGCATAGCAAGGGTTGCCAGCACCTGGGGCCATGCAGAGGGGTGGGTGGGAGTGAGGGCACACACATTCAACTGCCTAGCAGCATCCACATCACCGAGGAGATTGCAGTCACAGAGATAAGGAAAGAAGAGTTGTTCTGCTGTCTAGAGAGGTCACTTCCTGGTTTGCATGGGGAAGCAGTTTTCAACAGAGACCAGCTGTTTTGAGGCAGCACTGGGCGTTGAAAATGTGCACCCCCTAACCGTTTTGTGCCTGGGGCAACCACTCCTGTAACCCCCCCCCCACTATGCCACTGGTGAAATGGATCTATTCCTATTCCACTCTCACACTTGTTTGCACATAATTCAATTTTGTTGTCTCCACATTGATCGTCAAAATTATTTTAAAAATACGCTTCATAATTAAGATGTAAATGTATATTCTTCCTCAAAACAGTATTGAAATGCATGCCTTGATATGTTTCAATGACAGAGAACTGTATCACAATATTTGGAGAACCACAAAATCCTACTGATAGTGATGTTCCAATCAACACATTAATCTAATTGGATGACATTTTGATTAGGGATCCATGAAGATAGAATTCCTCAAGCACTCCATATTTTTACATTGGGTAGACTGCAGAGCCTGTTTCCTGTACCAGAATACAGAAACCACTTACTAACTGGAAACTTAGTACAGTGTACAATCATTTGGTAAGGAAGTTGTCTGCATCATCCTGCCAACTGATCAGCAGAATCCACTTCTCAGTTTCCCTAGACCGAGAAACTCAGTTTCCCTAGACTTCTGATCAGTTGAAAAAGCCAGCAACATTTTCCTTATCACTCATAAGCCAGACAGGGTTGGCTCTCTAAGGTTTCAAACAGGAGCCTTTTTCAGCCCTACCTAGAGATTGAATCATGGACATGTTGTCTGCCTTTAACTTGCTTTGCAAAGAAGCAGCAGGTAGACTTCAAAGCTATGGGGCTGAAACATGTAGGAAACCACTGAGCCTCTTGGGCTTGCTGATCAGAAGGTTGGCAGTTCGAATCTGCACAATGGGGTGAGCGCCTGTTGCTCTGTCCCAGCTCCTGCCTACCTAGCAGTTCAAAAGCACGCCAGTGCAAGTAGATAAATAGGTACTGCTGTGGTAGGAAGGTAAACAGCATTTACCTTCTGGTTTCCGTTACGGTGTTCTGTTGCACCAGAAGTGGTTTAGTCATGCTGGCCACATGACCTGGAAAGCTGTCTGTGGACGAATGCCAGCTCCCTCGGCCTGAAAGCGAGATGAGTGCCGCAACCCCATAGTAGCCTTTGACTGGACTTAACTTTCCAGGGGTCCTTTTCCTTTCCCTTTTACCTCCACCCTTGATAAATAGGCATCTGCATTCATCCAATGTTTCATCATGAAACAAACTATGGCATACCTCACTAGAAGGTCACACTAGCTCAGTTACAAGTAATCTAAGAATGGGTACAGGAATCCAAGTGTTAACATTTCCAAATCTGTGCTATTCTATGGAAGGTCACATTGGAGGTTTATAATACTCTCTCTCCCGACTCTGAAGTCTCTGAATCTATGGGAACAAGAAATACATTATCATTTGCTGGAGGGGAATGTGTGCTAATGGTGGAGATCTGAGATGCTAATAACCTCTTCTACTCAGAACCACAAAACAGGCAATGAAAAATTAGAGAGTGATTTCATCATTCCAGTGAAGAACTGCATGTCATTAATTTGCAGTATTTAGAAACTATTTACATAGAAAGGTCTCTTCCAATCCCTCTTCCTCCTGTGCTAGGACATGCAGCAGCTGATAAAATTCATAAAGGGACAGGCAATTCAGAGAGCAGTAATACTGTCAAAATAGAAGTTCACATTCCATCAAAAGGGATAATTAAAGGGCAGTTGGACTCTCCATTCTGCATGCAAAAAATGGGAGTGGGGATGCAGAAATCATGGCAGTACGTTCTCCTCCTGAAGCAAGCTCAACACCACCAGTTCTGCCATTCAGCAGAAGAACGTCTTTCTAGGGACCTGAAATTCTGGAATGCTATTCTTAAACAGTATTCTCAAATTACTCTCACTACTGTGGATATCCTGCATATGGAACTTGCTATGGAGTCAGAGCAGACCAGGAGGGGTTTCTTGAATTCTTGGAGGACCCCCAAGGTATGAAGGAAAAATGTATTTTAAACTGCCTGACTCTGTGCAGACTAAGAGGCACACTTACTGTATCTGTTGTTGTCACGCTACTATGAATATAGGTTAGGCTGAGGGGAAGCAAGCAGTGTGCCACTTGCTTCTCTTCTGCCTGCGAACTAAAAGAGGAGCAGAAGTGGGTTACCCAGATTCCTCCCGCCACCCAAAAATAATATTTTAAGCTGCAAAGGGAATTGCCTTTTCTTAGTTTGAAGGGTGAGGGCAGAAGCCCCCTTGAGCCTAGGTGAGGGAGATGATCATAGCTGAAAAGACCATGGGATGAGATTGGCTCTGGAGGTTGTATTGTTTAGAACAAGAGCCATAATAAATGGAATGCCCACTGAAGTGGGCATCCAAGCACAGAAATCGCTTATCCACACTGCATTGATTTAAGTGGAACTGCACACTTGGATGTGCATTCAATGAAGGCAATGCAGTGCAGACAGTAAATGCACTCTGATATGTATTCAGTACACACCTGAGTGACACCACTAACATTGGCAATGCTTTGCTTTTGATGGACACCCTGCTCAGGTGTACATGCAAGTGGATATTCCATAAAAAAGCAGCACACTATTAAGACCATTCATGTTTGAATGTGCATTTAGATGTGCACCTCTGCAAAGACCATGAACATTTTCGTGGAACGACAGTTATTATCCCTGCTGTGGGAAACCAACTTTTCTCAGAAGTGCAGCACAGATGCTTCCTCTACTTGAAGGCGCTTCTCAATTTAGTTTCTGCCCTTTACCCATGCACTTATATCCACGATATCAGTATCAAGAGCTCTACAAATCAGTTGATAGTGAGGGACACATCAATGCAGATGTGAAGACAGCTGGAAGCAGGCAGAAGGAGCTGGGTACATCTTTTTGTTTACTTGGATGCTGTTCTGTTCCAAGAGGATGTATCTGTTAACAGATGGAGTGCTGCAAGGAATGGCCCCATGTGTCCGTATTATTATCAGTCATAGCAGCAGAAGGATCTAAATAACTGTGCATCGATAATGAATGTGTAAAAGACCCCTTTCTGGATGCAACCCACCAAGTCCTAATGCTCAGCAGCTCCCATTAATTTAATGAGGTTTGCTCAGGGAGCCCTAAACAAATCCCATTGAATGAATCAAAACTGAACAGTCGGAGTGCCTGGTGGGCTGAGCTCTGTGTCACTACTAAGGGGCTATGAGAGAACAGCTCCAAGACGACTGGTTCAGTTCATGAATCAGAGATGTCACAGTTCACAACTCAATCTTTAAACTAAGCTGCTAAGCCACACACTTTCTCACAGCTGACTGAAGTGTTAAACTCTCAAAGGGGTGTTGCTTTAAATGACATGGTAACTAGAAGAATGACACCAGAGGAGGGTGAAACAAATCTACAAACAGCCTAAGAGATCTTTAAAATAGTGCTGCCAGTTTGGCAAAGTGAAGCTGGTCAAAGGCAAATTAAAAAATATGATGGCATTGTGAATTGCTGTTACAAAGAGAGAGAGAGATGGCTTCATTTCTCCAGCATACTTTAAAGGAGGGGTGGCTAACCTGTTTATTTGTTTGTTTATTAAACAAGTATGCATATTGCTTAATAAAAAAAAATCTAAGTGGGGAAAAACATGTTTTACATAAAGCAGAATAAAATTCAAACATATGCAAAAATTGTTCAGTCAACTGAAATGCACATAGCTGGTCACACCTCAGGGAAATAAAAAGGTTGGTGGAAGCATGCAAATATGCTTGATGCTTATAGGTGTTTATTGGCCTGCCGGCTGACCCTGGGACACTCACATGCCATCAGCGGTTGTGACCAAAGCTGCCGCATGCACACACAAATACCACACTCCCACACACACCGATATGCGCAGATACCACACATAAAGCACTCTCTCACACAAGCACAACGCAGTTACTCTGCCAGCTTCTCTTCAAGGTAGTGGGTGACTTTCCTGATAGCACTCCTGCCTCCTCTCTTTCTTCTCATGCCTCAGTTCCTCCCTTCCAACCTGCTCCTGCATGCGCTGCCCTACCCCATCTTTCTGTTCTCCACTTCTCCCAGTGGCATTCAACTGAGAACCCTTTGATGACTGCCTTGGTTTTCTTTTCTACAGCCCCTTTCTGTTGCACTGACTGCAGCTGCAGCTTGTCAGTCCCATTGGATGGGCTAGCAAGAAAGCAGCATGTCCCACTCCCATCGTCGCTGGATGCTGTCTCTTGTTGCTCTCCTAATGCAGTGTTTTGCCACATGGCCGGAGTGGTTTGGCTGAGTGATTCCCCAGAGTCTGCTCACAACAATAAAGACATTTCTTTTTAGAGAAGCTTTTCATCACTAAATGTGGTGGGATTTGACTCTGGTTTTTGCCTTTCTGCTTAGATCATCAAGGTTTGTTAGTTGTTTGTTATAATATTTTAATTGCTATTTTATTTTTTAAAATTACACTATAAAGTTTATTAATTTTCTGCTTTGACTGTTCATCTGCACTAAAAATGGATGGTTAAAGGAAATGAAAATCAAGTGGACCATGATCTCCACTGCCTTGAGGAAGGATTTCTAGCCAGAGATAGGTTGTACCTCACAGCGCTTGGCATTGTGCACATTCGCCAAGCTTCATGAACTATGCACATTTTTGTTCTTTGTCAGCTGCTTTGGGTTGTCCTGAGCAAGATAAAGCAACTAACAAATGTAATAAATAAAAACAAGAATAAAGAATTCCTGGTCGATACACATAATCCTCAACAGGACTTGGGGAATGCATATATCTCGACTGGATTTTGTACATTGTCTGGGCAATATGCACATTCTCCTGTGAGTATACATAGCCTCCAATAAACCTGCCTCCCCCTCCCCATTTCCTTTTCAGAAGTGCGCTATCTGCGCTCCTTGGGTTGCACCTGGCCCCCTACCTAATCTTATATGGCCCTCACAATGATGAGCCAAACATCAGGAAGAAGGAAGGGGTCTCCAGATCAGTATCATTTCTCCCCCACCCCGCTCGCAGCTCAACCTCCTTTCAGTTGCTCATCAGTCAGTTAAATAGCACAAAGAGAATTGCAGAGAGGGGAAAATTTTAAATCCCCACTCCACTCTCCTGATTCTGATGGAAATGCTATGAAGCTCAGGAAGAAGCTTAATAGAAGCATTTGGTCAATCTTCATGGGAATTACAGTAGAAGGGAGATCTAACCAGCTGATGAAGGGTTGCCCAGCAGGTAAAAAAGGGCTGGGTGAGAAAGAATGTGAAGTACTTCAACCAGCGTGTACAAAATTCAGATGAGATATGCCCAAGGTTTGATGGTGATTGTGTATAGTACTACCTACAGAATGTACAAAATTCAGTTGATATAAACATGTATCTCAAAATCTGCTGGAGTTTACATGTATTGACTGGGAAATGTGCACAATTCCCTCTTCATGGGAAAATTATGTGTAGATTCTGCATGAGACCTGGTGAATGTGCACAATGGCTGTTATGCACATTAACCACTTAATTTACATTCCCTTTAACCCACATGGCATGGCATGAAGCATGATTCCCTTATAACTTTACAAAAATATTAGCCGATTTACATTACTGACCACAAGTTTAAGTTTTATTGTACACTTAAGACTTAAAACTACAAACTCTCCAACACAGAACTCTGTATTTTGTCAGTATTACCAGTTCTGTCATGCTGAGGAACCTACACAATGAGCTGAGAGAGACTAACTCCTCTTTGGAGTTATCATGGAGACAAAACCTGCTCAGCTAAAGCGATTTCCTCTTCCTTCTCCAGACTGCTAAAACTCAAGCTGACAAAATGCTTCAGCTTAGGGAGATCTGTGCCAATTACTTAGGCAGAGAGCAAGAAAATCATCAATGGGAAGATGTTTGCTAGCTGGATATAAAGGACTAGGCATAAGCTTATATTTAACATTTGGCATGAAATTCACCCTCCTCAGCAGAGATTACCATGTTTTCAGATGTATGTGCCTCTCATGACAACTTATAAATGCATTCACCAGTTTAGCCTGGCCTAGTTATAGTTTGGAAAGGATATTATTGGTATTTAGATCAAACTGACCCCTTCAACCAATGTGGATAAGGGATACAAAGAACGAAAAAAATGAGGAGGGAAGCACATAAACCCTAAAGAAAGCAGAAATCAGAAGCTGATGCTCAAAAGTGGTCAGCTAATATGGGACTTCCTTGTGGGGCCAGATAGGTTTTTGTGCAAGCTGCTTCACTTTTGAGAACAAATTTCTCCAGTTGCATTATTTCTCTTATGGGAGACAACAGACTTGTTCATCAGGATGGACTTTATGTGGGCGATGTTAGATTCTCTTTGGAGAGAAGGGAGCGGTGAAAAGCAGTGACTTGGGAAACATGGAGACTAGAGGGGGGAGGTGGGCCAGCACCAAAATCCAACAATAGCAAAGAAAGAGACTTGATGGGGGACAGCAGAATAGTGTCTTCGTGATAGGGCAGAGAGCTCCATTCAGTAGAATGAGGAGGAACCCCAAACACTGCAGTGCTGGTTTAATACATTTTGAAGCACTGCATCTAAACACTCTTCTGCCAATAAAACCAGAGAGCCAAATTCAGCTAAATCTTTGTGCGAGCAGAACAACATTGGCTTGTGCAATTAGACTTTCCCTCTCTCCTTCCCCCTGCACTGCCCCTAAATTTGCTCTGGAGGACAAATTTAGGGGCACATAAGAGGAAGAGAGGGAGGGAAGTCCTTTTGTGCAAGTAGAAGCCACTCTACTCACACAAGGATTTGCGTAGCACTACAATGAATACAACATGGAGTCTAAAATTACCCAACTTACATGGCTGTCAGGGACGCGGGTGGCGCTGTGGGTAAAACCTCAGCGCCTAGGACTTGCCGATTGCATGGTCGGCGGTTCGAATCCCCGCAGTGGGGTGCGCTCCCGTCGTTCGGTCCCAGCGCCTGCCAACCTAGCAGCAGTGGCGTAGCGTGGGGGGTGCAGGGGGGGCCGGCCGCACCGGGCGCAACATCTGGGGGGGGGCGCGCTCGCACTCGCAGCTCTCTGCCCCTACCTGGCTCACTCACTCTCTCTCACTGCAGTGCTGACTGTGCGAATCCGATCCGAGCCGCTGGGTCGCCGCCCACTGTGGAGGGGGTGGATGCCAGGCATGCGGTGCGGAGAGAGAGCGAGGGACTATCTGGGGGAGGGACAGTGCAGTGGCCGCCCAGCGCAGCGCTGAGCGCGGGAGAGAACCACACCACACCAGCCCAGGGAGCAGCAAGAAGAAGCTGGCAGCGGCGGCAGGTTAGGGGTTAGGGGGCGCAAATTACTTGCCTTGCCCCGGGTGCTGACAACCCATGCTACGCCGCTGCCTAGCAGTTCGAAAGCACCTCCGGGTGCAAGTAGATAGATAGGGACCGCTTACCAGCGGGAAGGTAAACGGCGTTCCGTGTGCTGCGCTGGCTCGCCAGATGCAGTTTGTCATGCTGGCCACGTGACCTGGAAGTGTCTGCAGACAGCGCTGGCTCCCGGCCTATAGAGTGAGATGAGCGCACAACCCTAGAGTCTGTCAAGACTGGCCCGTACGGGCAGGGGTACCTTTACCTTTTACATGGCTGTCAGTGAGGATGATATGACTCAAGTGATAATGCTGGCTAAACATAGATACTTAAAATAAGTTTAGAAGCATACCTAGTTTCATTTTAATATGAGTTCTGATAATTACAAGTATGTGTTGAGGAGAAATTCAAGATCTCTAAATGAGGTGAGGCAGAGGGGACAGACTTGCCTGATTTGCACCATGCTCTCAATCCCTAATCTCTAAATGAGGGTTTGGTGTAAATGCATAGGGAAAAAAAAACTGCAAGAGTCAATCTATCCCTACCAATGGACTCATGGGCGGGCAGATCAACCTTGGTTTCAAATCCGCGGGGAAGGGCTGGATTAAAGCGAAAATTCAGATCAGGAACCCAATTCATCATGACAGCTCCAGTAATGAGAATCCCCTCCAGTAAACCATGCCTTCAGGGCTCCCTCATATCCCCATTTATACTCCTCATGGCTGTTTTCTATAAACTATTTTACCTCCAGGTTCAGACTCTCTGGATTTCCCTCCCTCTTGTTCCTCACCAAGAGTACCCTCTATCCCAGCCTTTGCCTCTGCTGTGGAAAAGGTCCTGTGCTACCTTCTGGGTAGTGCCTACCCTTTATTCGTTTATGGTGGTTTACAATATAAATGTTGGGTGGGTGTGAGGAGGAAGGAATGCATTGGATAGTAGATGCTGCCATGCTGCACAGACCTGACCCCTCACACATTAATGGCCCATTGGCCAATGTTCAGTGGACCATTAAGGTTTACTGTTGTATGGGATTCTTCCAAGAACGTTGACCTAGGTGTGCCCTTGCTCTGTCCCTTAATGTTCTTAAGCAAGTGTATATACTAAGCACCACTTAACACAGTTAATATGTCTTTACTGTTAAGGGATCTTGAGTATGAACACTTACTTTGTTGATTTTGAGGACTCATTGATGGACTTGGGGGTATTCCAGAAGGGACGGGGGAGAGTAAACAATGTAAAACTTAAGTCAGCCAACCATTAATTTAATGTGCAGAAATATGCCTGGGGGCATTTCAGATGGAATTTTTCTATGCTGTGGTGATCAATGGGTGAGTTCAATCTCACTCAACAAGTGCACGATAATAAGAGCTAACAGAAGATAATTTTTAAGGAATGTATATGAAACTGGGAGAGACAGCACTCTCAAATTGAGGGAAGGTTGCTTGTGCTGCAGTTAGAGTGAAGAAAAGGTGTCACTGTCAACATGTTTTATTTTCTTGGTTGGACATTTAAATATTAAGAACGTTCTCCCATTCAAATCACACAATTTCAAAATGGCCTTGATTTTGTGACCCAGTTCTGGGCATTATGTTTTCCCTCGCAGGACATTAAAAACCTGCAGTTTTCCAATTTGTTTCCATCTGTGAACCTTTCCATCTGTGGTTCATGGAGAAGGCATGCCAAAGACCCTTTTCACATGGTGCAAACACTTCCTCTCTCCTAATCCTCAGCTTGACTTTAATATTTCTTGGTTGTATGGTACATGATAATCTTTTATTGACTGCCTCTGTGCCTTTGTGATGTGCTAATCCCTCAACAACTGAAAGTTGTGCAATGTTGTCAAGCTGTGAGATCAGATCTAAAGGAACCTGGGTGGAAGGTAACTGCATTGTGCAGAAATGTCTGGAGACTTTGCAAGTGACTGGGTTCTCATTGCTAAACTGATATCCTCCCCCAGCATCTGTATCAGTATAGAATATATATGTTCATACATGCACATTCTGAAACCAAACCTCAGAAGTAGTTAAATAATTTGCAGCAGGAGAAACTAAGACCTTTTGCTACTTGTTTATTGGCTTTTCCTAGAATATTTGACACATATGATTCTAGGAAACCTTTAGAATTCCGACTGCATCACTTCCTGTAGGCAATTTGTTAAAGCATTGCCTAGTTTAGGTTAGCTTAATATTTCACCTAGGATGTGTCTTTAAGCCAGGGGAAGGCAATATGGTGCTCTATAGATGTCTCCAGACAACAACATCCATCACTCCTGACCATTGGTTGTGTTGGCTGGGGCTGATGGGAAATGTAGTCTAAAACGTCTGGAAATCACCAGTCTTGGACCAGTCAGGATGTAACAGCTGATAGTGGCAAAAGCTTATGGAAATGAGAGCAAAATTACAAGTTGCTACCTACAGCATTTGCACTTGAGCTGGCAATTAACAAAACATATTAGATTGTCTGGGAAGTAACATGAGATGAGAATATTTGCTGCAAAATGCAAAGACAAAGTTACCCAGGAAGATTTTAAAGTTGTTGTCTTCCTGGTTTGTGAGGATTTAACCTACTGGCAGATAACATCCTTCCACTAGTCTTTCCTGACTCCCTTTTGAAATCGACAATGTTCTATTAAACTGTGGTAGATTGTGTTCTATGCTTTGGTGCTATCACACCATTCAAATTAGACAATGCAGAGCAAGACCTTAATCTATCCCATGCTTGTAGCTTTTGGCACACACAACATATAGAACTTATTAAGCTCCTTGATAATAGATCTAGACTGCACTGTGCACAGTGTTCTGTCAAATCACCTCTTTGTAAATCCCAGTTAAGCACAAGAAATGGTAAAATAAAGAGAAGCTGGTTCCCAAAATCTGGTGTGGGATTTATAGCATCAATTTTAATTGTTAAATGAATAAAATATAGGTGAGGCTCTCTTCATGGGGGTGGGGGAGTGGGCTATGAGGACCATGACAGCCAAACACCACTAAGGTTCTGACATGGAAAGAAAACCAGCAGCACTGCAATCACATTGGGTACTATAGATCTTCCACTCTCCTGTTTGATGACATAGTAGGATGGAGACTTCCATTCCTGATTAAAACCTCTAAGCAAAATTTTGACGGTCTGGGCTTGATGAAGCCTTGCTGTCATGACACAATGCCACCTTAATGGGGAAGTCACACTTTCTGCCATATAAAATCACCCCTTTTCACCTCCCATAACTCTGTGTCACGTGGTCCTTTTTTGCCCCTGGGGCTACAGCTCTGGTAACTGAAGCCCAGCTAATAAATGGAAATGAAAGAATATCTTTTGTACCTATTTAAACTGCAGCAGGTGGAATCTTCAGGAGCCTCTGTGCTACTTTTAGCTTCCCTGCAGCACATTACCAACTCGCCTGCATGGGGGGCTCACCTGTCATCATGATGGAGCAGAATGACAAACTGCAACTTTGCTGCTAAGTGGGGGCATCTGCTTCTAATTACACAAGTGAATGCTGGAGCTCCACACTGAGAGGCAAAGGAACCCAGTGAGGCACAGGGGAGTCATTGCAAGCATCAGTGAGTAATAAAAAAAAAAGAGAAGACTCTTCAGTAATAAATTATCCATCCCCCTCCCCCAACACTGCTCACATAACGCTGCATACAGAAAGGCAGAGAGCCATGCACATAGCACTGTGGGAGGAAGTCAGTGTAGCGTTGGGAGACTGCCCCACTGGCACAAGCATCTTTGTTTCCCTAATGGAATGATCGCCCCTCTCCTCCCCCTGCATACTGTTCTGGGAAGTTCTCCTGACCCCCACCACCCAATTTGTGGAGGCTCAGGGGGTATATGATCGGATGAGAGGGCTAATGCAGGCTTTTGCTAGCAAGACTGGTTAGTTGAATCTGGTTTTTCATTCCTTAACACAGCACCTTCTCTGTGTCCCACCTAATGTGGAGCCACAGTCGGATGGAAACACAAGACAGGGCCATCCCACCACTTACCCAGATCTTGCCCTGTGAAGTGTAGTTGGCCACGTTTATCACCTTTTTTTTGCCACCAAGGTTTTGCCTTTTTATTTCTTCAGCCTTTTGTTTTATGAGGTTGATACTAAACAGCTCAAAACATTTACAAAAATCATAAAAACATTATTTTTATGTGTTGTGGACCACGCTGAGTGGCGCAGTTTACACTAAAAAGCCAGGATATAAATGTTGGGTGGGTAGGTGGGTGGGAATCCTACTTCTCACAAAACCATATTACTATATCAGAACTGCCCCTGGTATCCTGGCATGAATTAATATGTCAGCCTAGTTCGCATGACATGCTAAGTCACACATTGGCTTTGCAAGTCTGCACAAACATGTAAGCTACCTAAGAGCCACTTTTCTCCTCCCTAGTCCTTTTTGGCTCTTGTGTTACAAAACTGAGTCAACATTGGGTTACTGTGACATCCAAACTGGGACTCGCGGTTAAGCTCTCTCCTCACTTTGAGCTGTAACCAAGAGCATACTCCTATCAGCCCAAGCAAGTATGATGCAATGTTATCAGTGATGGGAGTTGCAGCCCAACAACATCTGGAGGGAACCAGGTTGGGGAAGGATGCTCTAGAGAAGGGGTGGGGAACCTGTAGCTAGGGGACTTGATTAGTTCCACCAGGCCTGTCAATTTGGCTCGCAAGGCCATCTTCGCCAAGCCACACCCACTTGCCAGTCACCTGACACCATATATGATGTCAATTGTGGGCAGGTAAAAAAGGGGCTTCTGGAGTGCCACCAATCAGCTGACAGTGCTTCAGAGGCCCAGGTGTGATGCTTTTGAAGTCCTGCGGGTCAGAACTTCACCAGTTATGTGCATCTGGCTTTTGAAGCACCAATGGTCAGCTGAGTGTTAGAATTTCAAATCCCTTTTGAAAGAGCCCTGCGTGATGCTTTGTAGTCCCATCAATTAGTTGGGGGTTCAAAGTGCTCGTCACCAGACATAATTGTGATGAAGGGTCATTTACAAGTGGTTGGCTTCACCCACTAGTCAAATTTGGCCCATGAGGAGCTAGGAAAATTAAGATCTGGCTCACCACCTGGGTCCAGTTCCCCAACCCTGCCCTAGAGTGACCTTTCACATGGAGAAGGCTCCTATCGCTGAACCAGCCACAAGGAGTATTGTAGCAACAGCACATTTCTCTGCATGGCAATGCCTCACAACTGGCTTGCCAGGTGCTGGCAGCCATCAAAAGAAGTAGCCCTCACATTAGCCCAGCCATTCACACAAAAGAGACCTTAAAGCGCTGTTGCTGTCACTTTTCCATTATGCTTGGTAGGTCCAAGCCAGGTAGAGACCTGCTTCCTCAAATGGAGTATTTCCTATTTGTATAAGAATCAGTTGGCTGGGAGTTTTCTCTGCTGCTTCAGTACAATAGACAAGCCAATACAAAAATGGGGGCTGGGAAAAGGAAGCCTTGCAATGGGTCTGGGTTGTTCGGCAGCCATTGAGACTCAAATTAGCATAGTGATATTTTTCTTTTCTTTTTTAACCTAAAGGGAAGAAGGGCGTGTGTGGAAATAAACTGATGTGGCATTTTCCAATTTCTGCTACTTAAAAATCCTAGTCATTAAGGCAAGTGTACTTATTAATTATCTGTGATTTGTTGTGAAATGCTGAGGGGTTTAAAACAACAAGGAAAGTAAAAATAAATTAATTTATATTCTCTCCAATTCCCGAGTCCTTTTCGATGCCTCCCCCAGCCCTGCACAAAGCTCTGCCCCCTTTTTCCAAAGCTGAGTTTCCTCAGGTTCTTGGCCATCTGCACTTCATAATTAAAAGAATCCCCAGGGGACCTGTAACACAAACGAGCTAATTTCATGTTTAATGATCTTTAATCAGAAGTGAGTGTGACTAACAACAGTCATCCAGAAGGTGCTTTGTTGTTCATTTTATCTTCCATCATTCCCTCCAAAAACCCTAAATTCTGCTTTGACATGTGAGGGCCCAGCTCCTACAGAAGCACAGAATAAAGCCGGTAGCAGTGCAGCCACAAAATGAAGTGAAGATTAAAGAGATGAGCAGTGCCAAGCAGGCTGAGAATATCCAAGAGCAGGCTGTGTAAAATACCACTCTCTTGCTGCTTCCAATGTGATTTCAGTTGACTGAATGACTCTACAAAGCAGGGTTGCAAACTGAATTTCTGTGAACATGCCCTATTCCATCAAGACCATTGGTCTACTCAGCCTAATTATAATATACTCTGACTGGAAGTTGATCTCCCAAGTCTCAGGTAGAGGATGGCTCCCAGTTCTGCTACTTGTGGTCCTTTTGACTGGAAATGATTTTTGATCTCTGAATTGTATGCAACCTTCAGGGGCTTTGCCTTCATGTTCTTGCTACCTGAAATTGCAAAAGTGGAGGGCCGCTAAACACAAGACACAGCTAATTTGGGGGGTGCTTCTGGATCCATCTTTGACCGTGGATGCGTTAGTGGTAGGAAAGCTGTGTGTACTGCAATTTCCCCCCAATAAAACTGCTGACCACTTTTCTCTGTTATGGAAACAACCATTCTAATACAATGAATGGAAGAGGCAAAACCAAAACACGCTTAGGGCCACATGATATTAATTATATCATTTGGCGAGTATGTTCCAGGGGTGGCTAGCATGGGCCCTCCAATCCAGATTAGGACCCTGGTGTAAGGGATATGTTTTTTAAAAATGAATTTTGCTTCCCACTCTTAATTCCCAAGGTGGACCCAATGCAGATTGGGCCCTCTGAACCTGAAATCTGCATGATTCAAAAGCTGCCGTTGGCTATTTATGCAAGAAAAATCCTACAGTCTAGGACAAATGATGTGATTAGTGTCACATGTACTTTAGGTCCTATGTAAAACACAGACACAGAACATAATACATAATGAAAGAAATTTAAAAATAGTAACAAGCCAAAATGCAATAGATACTAGTACAAAATATCGCTCCCCCCCCCCGCCCCCAATGCTGCAGATGGGGGAAGTAGCCACAGGACAAGAAGATTTTTGTGCTTCTCCAGTGTGATATGATTGTGATATGTGACATTTTAGTCCTGATTTGAAACCAGCACTAGTGTTGCGCCTCTGAGTTCCTGGTTCTGCAAGCACTGAGAATATCAGCAAACTACCACAGTGGTAGTGCAGCCTGGGAAAAGCAGGCAGACTCTCACTCAAAGCCAGGAAATGCACCTTAACTACAAACTCATCTCTACCCCTAGCCGCAGAGTTTCATGGGAAAAGAGAATGGCCATCAAACGACTTGAAAGCCTGTAGTGAAGTCTGATATGAACATACTCTCTCCAGAACAATCCCAGTGTTTAAAATTAGGAAGTTGAGGACCGTTCAGCCCCAGGAGATATGACAGAAGACTTACGTAGAGCTCTAATATGGCTGCTCTAATATTAGAAGTACATAATGAAAGAGATTTCCATAATAAGTTCAGGAATAAGATCCTATTTTTAGCAAGGGGGGGGGGAGGTATCCAACTGAGGAAGAAAGGAGAAAAGATTTAATAGTAAATTGGTCCACTCCATAAGTATCTATCCTGGTTGAAGGGTGTGTGTGTGTGTGTGTGTGTGTGTGTGTACTTGCTTGGCAAGAATTGTGAGCATTGCCCTGTTAATGAAGGTCTCACAGAGGTGACTTGCACAGAGCATCAGCACAGAGGTGAGAAAACAAGAGGCTTTTGTCTTTGCTCCAGTGATGTCATGTTCAGCCAGCGTGGTGAGTGCTGTGGCCAAGCCCTGTGCATTGGCGTCTGTGCCAGTGACAGCAGGTGACTGCACGCTTGTGCCTATAGCAGAGTAATGAGGTGGGAGAAGAGCAAGCAGCGGTGCAAAGCTGAGCTCTCCTCTGCTAAATATCACTACCATCCATTTGCAGCTGGTTATCAGAGGACCTGGCAGACAGTGACACTCCCCGCCTGTTATCTCTCCGGCAGCAGTGGGATGCCCTTTGACACATTTCTCTTTCTATCCCCCCCCCCCAGCCCATCTCTAGATACATATAAACATCAGCACAAGGGATAGGAGCGCAGATTAATAGACAGGACCGAAGGGAAGGAGGAAAGGCAGCTGAGGGAGTTTGTATTCCTTCCTTTCTTCTGCAATCCATTTCAGAGCTATAATGCTAACCACCAGGGAACATCCATTACCTCCTACTTTCTGGCTAAGTACTTGGTTTCCATAGAAATCCCTCCCTTTTTTCTTTTAGAAGAGCAACGAAATAAAAGAAAGCAAGGGTACCTTGGGCTATGCCTCCTGCCCGCTGCACCCTTCCAAGAGTAATCGCCATCTACTGACATAGCACCACACAGGGTATCCAGGAATGGCTAAGGTTCCCTTGCTGCACAATCCCAGCTATGCTCAGTTGCCAAGAATCCTTGGAATTTGCTACCTACTGATGCACCATAAAGATGTCTGGGCGCAGCGCTTTCAAAAATGGATTTTACATTTCATGTGATAATCAGCACTGTAGTCCGCAGACATAGTTAAATGCTTAGAGGGGGTGGGGTGGGGGAGTTGTAGCATCAAAAATTCAGCAGGAGCGAAACAACATTAAACTAAAAATAAAATAAAATTGCCAAAGCTTAAAATGTTCATTTTTAAAACTTAAAAAATAAAACATTTTGACACGGCAAACTGAAATGCTTCATTTTGATTTTAGTTTCTGAGTCACAACACGTCTCTTTGACTGAGAGTTTGAAAGAAAATGTCGATGTTAAAGAAAAAATGGCCTTTTCTAATTCAGTTTTAAAAGCATGTGGTTTCAAAAAAATAAAATCAAAATGTATAAATTACTGAAGGCTTAATGAACATATGAGGTCCTGAAATAAGATTACACATATAATTCAAGTGTTGATGAAACCTTGCAGCTCTGTCATTTCCCATGTGAACCTGCCCCTATATCTTTTGTATTTTACTTAGTTTCTAGCTATAGTTTGAAGGTAGTCAAAGTGAATAAAGTTAAATCTGTTGTCTTAAAATATCTCCCAGGTGACACATACATCAACCCATGTCTATTTTCCACACATACGGTATATACGAGGCACAGTATATCAAGGATCCTCTCACAATGGCCCCTACACACCAGGAAGGAAGATTTTCCTGTCTTCTTCCAACTTAGAGCCCCAGGGCAGGCCAGGTTAGTACAGGTTGCAGGTCACACCTCAAAACCTTGGCCTTTGACACCACACCACACCCCATGCTATTCTTTAAATTTCTAAATTTACATAATATTGTATTTTTGAATTTCTGTATTGTGCCCTGAGACCTTACAGTGAAGGGCAGGTAGGAAATCAAAATGATATCAACAGCAGTAACAGGGTCAAGGCAAGGAAAGTGCAGTAGTTGGGTCAAAGTTAATGCTCCAAATTCTAACCTTGCAGAATTTACAATGCCAGGACTGACTAGGAATGCACACATGGAGAACAAATTGCCAGCAGCAGGCTGATGCCTTCTGAGGCCTTCTGAAGAATGAGGGCTCAGAGCATCACAGAGAGAAGAAATGCCATGGTGCACCAGAGAAAACAGGAGAGGGCCAAGCTGAGAACATGAGGTGAGGGGAGACTCAGAGAGATTTAACTCCAACTCCTCTTATGACTGAGGGCTGAAAGGGAAGTGAGCCCTGGGGGCAGTTGAAGAGAGCACAAGTAAACTGGTACACCTTGCCAAAGATTTGGCTGAAGACGTTTCAAGCAAGTGATCTAAACCATACTATACAGGAAAAGAGAAATGACTCCAGAATCCCTAGTCAATGCGGTTATCTTCAGACATTCAAAGTGGGCACCTAAAATGTTTGCAAGCCCTGTCCCAAACACCCTGATTTCCATAGGTGACCTTTGTGTGTTGAGCACAAAGGGAGCTTCTAACTGTGTTAGAAGCCTCTGTAAGACCAGGAACCTCACATTGTTAATAAAAATAACCACAGCCTCATTACTATTTTCTTGCTACTTTTCTCCCCTCATCGTCTTCTTCCACTTGGCTTTCCCTTTTTGTTTCCATTTCAGCTGTTCGTAAGCAAACCCATCCAATTAATGTCCATCTGTTGGTGTGTGTGTATTGCTCCCACTGTGACAAGAAAGGTGTGAGGACTGTGGTTAAATATGCAGTAAAGCAACCATCTGATAGTTAGAATCACTCTCGCACACTCTGCCTGAGATGCTTGATAGTATGAGCTGCAGCCAGCCCCGCAGGGCCCACTGACTGCAGCCGGCCAACCAGCCAGCCATCCAAGATATCCTGGAAGCAGCAGCTGCTACCATCAGCAGAACTAACGGAAGCAGTTGGACTTTGTGACCCTTGCTGGTTCCAGGGTGTCAGTGGTGAGAAATTGAAAGTGGATACATCCTCTTTACAGAGGGAAATGGGGCCAGCAAGATTTTTAAGAATGAGACCTACTATGTTATAGGGGGTGTAGATATGAGAAGAGATGGATTACTCAGTTCAGTCTAACAGATTAATTGGCCTCCTGAGTGAAATGAAAGTCTCAGGCAAGTCCTTCTCCCTTATTCACATTTACTGTCATACTAGGCAAGGCCAAAAAAAGTATTAGAGATGGGACTAACTCTTAATGAGAAGATACTAAAGTGTGGTGGCTTTATAAGCATTACACAAAACTGTCTTATGCAGCTGTAGAGGGTTCATTGAAAGCTGGCAGTCAAATAAATGGCTCATGAGCTTTTAATTTCTTTGTCATATAAATTATGTTCTCATGAGCATTCGTTGTCATCACAGAAGCTTAGCCTATTATCTGGGGATGAAGGCTTGTAAGAGAAAGAAAGGTAATAGCCACCTTTGGACCAATATATGATACTAGCATTTTCACAGATCACATGTTGTAGTTTCTATCAACAGGTAGCTGGTTTGGTCTGATACATATTACAGTGGACCAGGGCAATGGAGGACTAAGAAGCTACGTCCTTGGAATTGAATTTCTATCATTCCCAGCCAGCATGGCAAATTGTCAGGGATGATGGAATTTGTAATCCAACAAATCTGGAGGACTCCCATGTCTGCTGCTATTCCTACCACAGGGTTCTGAATTACACCTGGTTCGTGCAAATTCACTGAATGGCTTCAGAGCCTTTTGAGGAAAAGCCATTAGCCACAGCCTGTACCAATGATACTTGTTGTGGGTGGTATGCAATGATGAGGCCATCTTCCCTCCCTATTTATTTCCTTTGTCTTTGACATGCGCGCGCGCACACACACACACACACACACACAGAACCTCTCAAGCCACAGTAACTCTGATTCTACATTTCAATTTCTGCCCTGCCCCTCATGACAGATCCTAAAGTGCCAATAAGTGATTAATTAAAAATAAATGAGAGATCTCCCTGGAAACTGGAGTATGACCCATCCCCCCTTTCCGCTCAGGTGAGCCTCCTATTTCAGCCTGAACTGTGTGGAAGAGAGGCTGTGACTGAACCTGGCAGGATCTGGTGCTGGGAAAGAGACTTCTCAAGCAATTGGACTGACCCATGTGGTGAGCAGCTTTCCAATATTCTCTGCCTAGGAAAATGTTCCTGGAAAGAGTATCTGCTGATATGAATCAGCCCAAAATGAAGGGAAGACAAAGACAGTGGTAAAAACAACATCCTTCCAAGCAATGATATTCAGAGGAATTAGTGAAGTGTCACTCAGTAGGGGCAAGTTTATTGTTATAATCTGAATAATCTCTTTTATAGCCGGTCTTCACATAATGCTAAGACAAAACATGGCTGACGGAGCAAACATGCAGGTCCCTGGCTGCTTTTCTACTCGCCAGTTATTCTATCGCTACACTGTACTGTTCTAAGCCATGGTTTGGCTTAGCATGTCACCCGGACTTGGGTTTAGCTCTCTTCAAACAAACCACAAGCTATAACTAAAGGTTTCCCTATGGTTTACTGCTCATGGCTTATTGGGGAGTGCTAAACTATGAACTTGGGTTTGGGCAACACACTAAGGCAAAGCACACCTTAGTTCAGTGCAACGCAACAGCAAAATTGCCAGGGAGGAGCACAGAATCTGCCATCACTTGTCTGGGAGCTTGTGCATTTGCTTGTTCACACTAAGCCATGGTTTGGGTTAGCTTAGCTTTGTGTACAAACAGGGGCATTGTGTGTGTGTGTGTGTGTGTGTGTGTGCGCGCGCTGTGGAGCCAGTGTGGTGTAGTGGTTATGAGTGGTAGTCACGTAATCTGGGGAACTGGGTTCGCGTCTCCGCTCCTCCACATGCAGCTGCTGGGTGACCTTGGGCCAGTCACACTTCTTTGAAGTCTCTCAGCCCCACTCACCTCACAGAGTGTTTGTTGTGGGGGAGGAAGGGAAAGGAGAATGTTAGCCGCTTTGAGACTCCTTCAGGTAGTGATAAAATGGGATATCAAATCCAAACTCTTCTTCTTCTTCTTCTGGATATCAGAGCAAAACTAGCAAATTCTATGGGAGTAACATCCACATATTGGACTCCAATTTCATATTGATCTAAGGCTCAGGTGTGTGTCAAGAATTAATCAATTCTTAATTGTACAAGTTCATGTAAAATGAGGAAGGGATGAAATGCTATCATAAGTTAATTTTGTGTTGGGATAAATCCATTAAGGTCTGTAAGATGCTCAGATGCTGAGAACCATTCTAAACACCTTAGAGAGGTGGTTTAGAATTAAGATGCTGTCCCAGATACCCAGTCAGAATTTATTGCAGTGCTGATCTTGTGTACATTTAAGTACCACTGTACCATTCTCTTTGCTGGCAGGGTCTAGAATCCACATATTTTTCTATTATCTGTTCTTCTGAAAGGCCAATCAAACGAGATAATCCTTTGCTTCGGGTCAATATATCTTCAGGGACGTCCCCCCTCCCAAAGTCCTGCAAGGGTCATCCTGCTAATCAGTCATTTTAGCAACTGATCTGGACAGTTCCACCAATTCCTGCTGTGTTGTATTGATTTGGGTCTGTCTCATAATCCCCAGCTGTGAGTTTCATTCGCCCAAGCAGCATGGCCCCAGTCTGTACAAAGTCTCTCTGGAGGTCTAATTGGCTTACAGAGGGAGTCTTAATTTTGTGTTCTCTTGTCCTGGATAAAAAGAACAGAGTAAACAAAACTCTGGCTACCACAGCTCAGCTCCATCTTAGTTTCAAATTGGTAACTCCCATCACTCTCTACACCTTTACAAAGGATACTGACATCAAAGTCATAAAGAGACAGGAGAGAGTTTCACAGTGCTTTGAAAACCTACAGCATGATCCCCCCCCCATCCTGCTTCTCTTGGGTATCAAGGCTACAAACAGAAGAACAATGCTAGGTGATGCAGTTACCTGCCCTCCTTCAAAGTTCCTTCCAAGAAGGCTTAGCTTGCACTCAGGATTGGGGGGGGGGGAGTGGGAGGAAATATCAGAACTGGAAAGAACTTTTGACCATGTCAGACTGGTTAGTGGACTTTAGGGAGAATCTTCCTGTCTGGCATGTTAACTATAGAGTCACATATTCTTTTTGAAATGGTTAGAAATAAAATATTATGTTTTGCTTCATACTATTTTATTGTTGTAATTATGTAGTATGAGTCAATATATATTATTTTGCTCTTAGTTTGTATTGTGTTTTTATTTCTGCGCTAATTAGTGGATCGGGCAGTTGTAATTTAATACTAATTTTATTAATATGTGATGTTTTGATGGTCTTATTGAAATGTTATTTCTATTCTTCTATTTTGCTGATATGCTTTCACTTGTTTGTTTATGGTTATAGAACATTGATGCAATATTTTATTATGTCTTATTAGTTTATTGTAAGCTGCTTTGAGTTTACCAAGGGAAAACTGGCATGCAACTAAACATAATGAGGGGCGCATGTAGCTTGGCTGGCTTGCTTAACTCACCTAAACTGTTGCTTTAGAATCACTTTCTGGGATGCATGTACACTTTCTTGCAGTTTGGGTTATGGACACAGTGGGTGGTGTTCAACTGAGTTTTACTCAAGAGTTGTTCTTGGCAAATGTCTGTCCAACAGGACAATGGAGTGTGCCTCTGGGAGTGAAGTCAAACCACTGCGTTAGCAGCACCAAAGTGGGGCAGCACCCTGGGGCACAAGCCTGTCTGGGCAGTGTGTTTAGAGGTTTACTCAGAGCAGACACACTGAAATGAATAAACATGACTAAGTTAGGCCAATTATTTTAATGGATTTATTCTGAGAAAAACTTGGTTGAAAAATACCTATTAATTTACTCTGGATTTTTTTTTATTCCTCCCAACTCTCTCTCTCGCTGTAAAACTGTTACATTAATTGTTATAAAGATATTAAAGGCATGGAAATGTGAGATTTCAGATTATTTGAAAGGCACTTTGCTTTTCCAAACAGGATTTTCTTTTTTGTGGTATTAGTTTATGATTGTAATTGTACATTGTATTTATTTTTATTGTGATATTTTTGTAACCTATCCTGGGGCTGTTTGGTGGAAGGCTATAGCTGCAAATATTAAGTGGACAAAATAAAATTTGTATAGAATTTTACTTTGTGTGAAACACAGTAAGGAAAGACTCACTGAGAAACACTGCCACTCTTAACTTGTTTTGCTTTCCTCAGAATAATAATAATAATAATAAATTATTATTTATACCCTGCCCATCTGGCTGAGTTTCCCCAGCCACTCTGGGCGGCTCCCAATCAGTGTTAAAAACAGTACAGCGTTACATATTAAAAACTTCCCTCAACAGGGCAGCCTTAAGATGTCTTCTAAATGTCAGGTAATTATTCATCTCTTTGACATCTGATGGGAGGGCGTTCCACAGGGCAGGCGCCACTACCGAGAAGGCCCTCTGTCTGGTTCCCTGTAGCCTCACTTCTCGCAATGAGGGAACCGCCAGAAGGCCCTCGGCGCTGGATCTCAGTGTCCGGGCTGAACGATGGGGGTGGAGACGCTCCTTCAGGTATACAGGACCGAAGCCGTTTAGGGCTTTAAAGGTCAGCACCAACACTTTGAATCGTGCTCGGAAACGTACTGGGAGCCAGAATCCCTATGTAGTTTTATCCAAGTAGGTTATCAAGGATTTCCTACAAAAAGTGTGGTATATAATGCATATGAACAAGCTGACTATGCATAACCATCTCTGAGATGTTGCTTTTTCTCTCTGAGATGATACAGGACGCATCTAATATATCTGAAATCTGTCACACTTCCACCAAAATGTTTCTAGTGCTTCCAAGGATATAGTATTTAGTTTTGCATGCTGTATGTGTCTGTGTTTTGGTCAGTGCAAATTTTATATCTTGAGACATGCAGCTGAGCTAAAGTTATTTGTGACTAACTTCCACTGAAATGTAAATGTCATGACTGATGTCCCACTCTTTCCAATGAGATTCCCCATGAGACAAATTTTAGATGAACTGGGACCATATTATTTCATTGTTTTTAAATTATTAATTTTTACATGAAGCTGTACATTTCCTCAGGTCTGTTTAACGTGGAGGAAGTAATGATGTAATGAAATTAAATATAGCATTCTCAAATCCAAATATGTGCTTCATGATTAACATAAACCCACAGACCTGAATTTGTATCCATTCAGCAAAACAGTCTTCTTAACTTTAACCAGCCTACAGAGCTAACTTTCATGTCTGGATGTCAGGACTGAAATGAAGATGGACATCCAGCACATTGAGGATCTTGCCTGGCCCATTCCTCAGTCAGCAGACACATCTGATGGGTTCTGGCATGCCTGCAAGGCATAACTTGGCTTCCTCCCAACCAGGCCTTTTTTTTTGCTTTCACAGGAATTGATTGTGAAAAGGTAAATACGGAGGTGTTTGCCTCCTAGATAATAGTTATGCCCCCTGGGACTGAATAAGGAGCAGGGCAGAAGTTAGCGTATGGCAGCATATTCGCTATGCAAGACGCTTTGCAAAATTATGTGTTTGATAGTGATATACTGCGTGGGCAAACAATGCGGCTGCTATTTGCACAGCTGTAACTCTCGTGTTGCCTCAGGCATTAAAAGCTTTAAAAATAAAAAAGGGAGGGTGAAACAAAGTGGCAACTGGCCCCCAAATGCTGATAAACGTGACATGACACACAGCATTTCAGTGAGAGAGTCACTGACTCATGGCAGGAGTGACTGAAAGCAGTTATCACATGGCCTCTGGGAAATCAATGGTTGTTCCAAAGTCTTTGCCCAAGTGCTAGGAAATCACACACACACACACACACACACACACACACACACAATTGATAGCTTTGAATTATATGCAAAGGTCAAAACTCCATAAATGGCCCATGGGACTGAAGTCTGGACATGAGAAAGGGTGCGGAGGGCAATACAATAATCTCTTGAAATGCTTTGTCTTTAGTTTGATCAGTTGATGGGAGAATTTGACATCTGCTGTGCACAATTTCCAGAGGGACAGCTGCACAGAGAGGTGAAGTACTCATATATTCTAGGCAGAGTAAGTAAAAAGAATGGTGGGAAGTGGCACCAAGGGATCTGATCCTTGTGTCAAGTGCCCTCCCTCTGATATTAACAGAATTAGGCAGTCATGTAAAGACTGGTTTCAAAGTAGCAGGAAAATGTACAATTTGAAGCAGGGAACCTAAACCCCCCCCCTGTCCCTAAGGAACTTCACCTTTTATTACCTGAATGCCATGTACATGTACTTCATATTGGTTAAAATAAATTTTTTTTTTCTTCCAGTAGCACCTTAAAGACCAACTAAGTTAGTTCTTGGTATGAGCTTTCGTGTGCATGCACACTTCTTCAGATACACTGAAACAGAAGTTGCCAGATCCTTCTATATAGTGAGAAGGTGGGGAGGGGTGTTACTCAGAAGGGTGGTGGAAATGGGAGATAGGCAGATAGCTGGGAGAGCCTGTTCATATTGGTTGAAAGAGGATAGAAAAGGAACCCCAATTCCTTTTTGTTCACTGAGGAAAGTGGTAATTTAAAATTACCTATGATATATCAACAATGAGCCATGTGTAAGATGTGTAAGTTATAAAGTGACCTTTCTTTCTACCTTAGTCCCTGGGCCACCTGGACCTTCTTTGTTATTTTGAAGCTTCCAGCTCTTATGAAAGCTGAAATTTCAGTATATCAAAACCAAACTGAACATTACAGGTTCTGATGTCTTTTACAGGGGTGATTTTGAGAGTGGGGAAACAGCTGGGAAGATTTAACAATCCCCTTCTGACTTGTCCTTCTTCTGCTTCTAATTGCAACCTCAATTACTCCCTTCCTAAGAGAATTTAGAAAAAGGTTACTTAAAACTCCATATATGGTATGGTTGTTTATAGGTTCAGAACATTTCATGCAAATTGAATGCTAAAAAGCAGCTGTCTGTCATGACCCTGGAGTCCTGCAGTGACTTGGATGCAGAGTAAGAGGCTACAGTGCTGCCCAGCTAAGGAGCCAGGCTGGCTTCCTGGCTCTGAAACTGATGCTTGTGATTAGGGACCACTGAACCTGAGCCTTGCAGGCAGGAGCACAACAAAGCAGGTGTCACAGCACCAGGGCCCAAAGAGCTAGAGGCAGGACCCTCATCAACACCTTCCCCTGGATCTGAGCAAACAGAATGCCTCCCACAGCACCTTGCCAGTCCAGTGGTTTAGGGAGTGCCCTGGATTGGAGGACATGGAAGGCAGGAGAAGCACCTGTCTTCAGACCAGATGGTCAAGCTTTTAAGAGACTACGGTAGTTCTAGGTGGAACCTAGATAGACTGATCATTCAAAATGACCAGCTTGCTCCCAACTCTTGTGGGTGCAAGTTGTGAGAGCTCCATGGTGCTAGTTTCTTTGGAAACACATTTAACTTTTTTGTGTGGCTTTGCATTACATAGGTCTACTGATCAGCAAGCAAGCAAAGTTTTTCTACGCTGAATGTAATTTCTTCTGTAATGATTACAAACATTAGGACCTGCACAATTTTTCCAGTCAGCTGAATGTCCCCTTTCTGTTGTTAGAGTTTTCAGTTCTCGAAGTTCCATTTTAAAATATTAGTTGTTTATCTGCCCTATTTTATCACATTGTGTTAAATTTTGTACATCACGGCTGAGGAATGCAGACTTTAGGTCATTGTTTCTGTCAGTTTTGCCAGAGACTTCAGGAGTGTGGTTGAGCTCCACTGACTACTCTTCATAATGCTCTCTTCAAATGTATGTCTTGAGAGAGTCAATTTATTCTCAATTGTATTTGTTTGCTGCAGAAGTTCCAATTCTGTTTAATAATCTGCTTCATGTGTTGCAGTTCACAAGACGCATTTCATAGATTTGCTCTCAGTCTTTGAAAACTTATAGAGAACATCTAAGGAATTACATTTGTTTGCCTCTGATGTTTTCACTTTAAACTGTTTACTCAGGCTGCGCAATGCCAAGTTTGAACAGTAATGGCTATCTTTCCTAGAAGTTATACTGGCCACCACTGAAACAAATCCAAATTTGCCATCAGCTAACTATGCAGTAATGTTTAATGTTTCATAACCCATTTTGGCTCAGATCCAAAGCCTTGCCTCAGAAAATCTGAAGCATAGTGCAATCCCATTGACTATAATGGAGGTATCAGGATACTTTTTGATAGAAATGGAATACATTTTCAGTCCCTTCCAAATTACACTTACCACATTTCAGAGTTATAGGTGCAGGGGTTTTGTGTTAGGTAAATTTTAAAAAATATATTTTAAAAAGGGAGGGGGCCTATAGATTTATTGGGGAACTGGATGAATTTTGTAGGCCTAGTACTCTTGAGAAGGAGTAAATGCTGACAGATTTTAAACAAATAGGTAGAGAGGTTTGTGCAAGGGGAATCTTAAAGCTGAAGATGTAAAAAGGGATTTTTTTACACCCCATTAGGTTCCAGAATTTTTTTATAAAACTATCATGCACTGTAGAGGTTCCTAAATGTACATACCATTTAATATTTCAGATGGTTAGGCACAGGGGTTAGGGAGGTATGGTGAATAAAAAATAGTTTGCTGTTTTGTTTTTCTTTTTGCTCAGTTTGCAAGAACTGAATAAGTTGAGTTACTTCTACATACTTTTCAATATGCTTTTATTCCCTGGTTGGCAGCTAGAGCTGTCAGTCAGTAAACGACACCACTTTTTTCTTCCCCTATTCCTCCTTGTACTTATATGAAGAGCTTGGTGAAATATAATGACTTACAGACAGTCTGAATCTCTGAAGTATCCCTGAGGTTTTGGGGGCTGCCCAATTTGGTTTGAAACAACTTGGAGACCACCTGCTTTGCTTAAAATTTCTCTGCACTGACCCCAATTCAGTTCAGGGTTCTGAATTCATCCAAACTAGTTGAGACAGACAGAATGAAGGGGTGTTCTTTTAGGCTGATAGACCGGAGAGCATAGTAAGGAGGAAATGAAAGGCTGAATGGCAAAGCAGCAAGAACAGAGAAGGTTGGACTTGGAGGTTGGGCATTCAGGAAAAGAAGCATCAGCAGGAGTGGAGCAAGACAAGTGTGGGAAGGTCAAACAGGATGTGAGGCTCCATTAAGAGTCTGCTAAAGCTAGTTGTTGGATGACTTACCCAGAAACATGAACTGAAACCTAATTTGATGAGCTACTAAAGACCAGCCTAGATGTCACAAGGTGTATACATGTAGCTCATGCACATGCCAGCCCCACTCACATATAGAAGGAGGATGGGGGAATCTACTCCTTTTCGCAATTTAACGGAACCACCTTTACCACCGGGGCCTTGTAAAGACCCCAAGATCTCCTGCAACGATTTTGCAAAGTTTTTTGCAGATAAAATCACTCATATTCGGAAGGAGCTAGACACCACCGTGGGAGCAGGGCTGGGGCGGGAGAGTGCTAGAGCTCTGTCTGGTCAAGTTGCATGGAGTCAATTTCAATCCGTTACCCCCGAGGATGTGGACAGGCTGCTTGGACGCGTGAAACCAACTACCTGTCTCCTTGATCCTTGCCCATCCTGGCTAATAAAAGCAAGCCGGGAAGGGCTGGGCGATGGGCTCTGCAGGGTGGTGAATGCTTCCCTCTATGAGGGAACATTCCCAGATCTGCTGAAAGAGGCGGTCATTAAACCGCTTCTTAAAAAACCATCTTTAGACCCGGCCAGTATGGCCAACTATCGCCCAGTCTCAAATCTTCCATTCTTGGGCAAGGTGATTGAGCACGTGGTTGCTGAACAACTCCAGGCACGCCTGGAGGATGCGGACCATTTGGATCCCTTCCAATTGGGATTCAGGCCTCATCATGGGACTGAAACTGCCGTGGTCGTGCTGGTTGATTTTCTTCGGCGAGCTAGGGACAAAGGTGAGAGTTGTTTCCTAGTTCTGCTGGATCTCTCAGCGGCCTTTGATACAATTGACCATAACATCCTTCTGGACCGTCTAGAGGGGCTGGGAGCATTGTTATACAGTGGTTTCACTCCTTCCTCCTGGGCTGTGTTCAGAAAGTGGTGGTGGGGGATGAGTGTTCAGACCCCTGGGTCCTCACTTGTGGGGTGCCTCAGGGTTCCGTCCTCTCCCCCATGCTGTTTAACATCTATATGAAGCCGCTGGGAGAGATCATCAGGGGGTTTGGACTGGGTGTCCATCAATATGCAGATGATACCCAGCTCTACCTCTCTTTCAAATCAGAACCAGTGAAGGCGGTGAAGGTCCTGTGTGAGTGCCTGGAGGCGGTTGGAGGATGGATGGCAGCTAATGGATTGAAGTTGAATCCTGACAAGACAGAAGTACTGTTTTTGGGTGACAGGGGGCGGGCTGGTGTGGAGGACTCCCTGGTCCTGAATAGGGTAACTGTGCCACTGAAGGACCAGGTGCGCAGCCTGGGAGTCATTTTGGACTCACAGCTGTCCGTGGAGGCACAGGTCAATTCTGTATCCAGGGCAGCTGCCTACCAACTCCACCTGGTACGCAGGCTGAGACCCTACCTGCCCGCGGACTGTCTCGCCAGAGTGGTGCATGCTCTAGTTATCTCCTGCTTGGACTACTGCAATGCGCTCTACGTGGGGCTACCTTTGAAGGTGACTCGGAAACTACAACTAATCCAGAATGTGGCAGCTAGACTGGTGACTGGGGGCAGCCACCGAGACCACATAACACCGGTCTTGAAAGACCTACATTGGCTCCCAGTACGTTTCCGAGCACAATTCAAAGTGTTGGTGCTGACCTTTAAAGCCCTAAACGGCCTCGGCCCAGTATACCTGAAGGAGCGTCTCCACCCCCATCATTCTGCCCGGACCCTGAGGTCCAGCGCCGAGGGCCTTCTGGCGGTTCCCTCATTGCAAGAAGCAAAGCTACAGGGACCCAGGCAGAGGGCCTTCTCGGTAGTGGCGCCCGTCCTGTGGAACGCCCTCCCATCAAAGCGATAAATAACTACCTGACATTCAGAAGACATCTTAAGGCAGCCCTGTTCAGGGAAGTTTTTAATCTGTGATATCTTAGTGTATTTTTGGTTTCTACGGAAGCCGCCCAGAGTGGCTGGAGAAACCCAGCCAGATGGGCGGGGTACAAATAATAAATTATTATTATTATTTTCTGAAGAGAAGTACAATGGGACAGGTGAGCAAAAACTCCTCCCTCCTCTGTTTTGCTCTCCCTTCCCCTTTGCACTTAAGAAATGTCTTCCTTGTTCAGCTCATGTGGTACTGGAGACATCTCTGGGGGAAAGGGTTTAAAGTGCAGAAAGTTAAGGTGGGGCAGGAGGCCGATTTCATTCCCCTCCCTAGCATTCTGATGGACCTGGCCAGGTCCTGATAACACGACAGCTTGGCTAGGAGCTTGGCTTGCTTCATAGTCAAGTAGGTAATGTGAAGGTTCCCTTTTTGTAGATCCTTTAGCAAAAGGATCAGTCAGGGTGTGAGTTGTGATTGCCAGTGAGGGTGAAGCCTCCCTCCCTCAAGGTGGGTATCTAGTTGAACACTGGAGGACTAAATTTCAGTGTCTGAGATATGCAGATGCACAATACCATGTAATACAAATCTGTTTCTAGCAGAATATGATAACATTCAAAGCTAGGCTGGTCTGTTGCCTGACATGTCACAGTACTTTGGCTAATGGAAATTTGAGCACTGCATGAGTGAGGTCTAAAATCATCCTGCCTCTCCCACAAACTCATGCCTAATATTTCCTTTCTGCTGCATTCAACAACATGAAATGCAAAATGTATTACTGCACACAGGTGGAAACAGCTGGCATAATCCACTTTGGCATCTCTCTCCCCACCCCCCAAAAAGCAATTTTCTCTTTCTGCCTCTCTGACAGAGCTGGAGAAATATTTAAGTGACCCATCAACAGGCTTTTTCTTCCCTTGGAGAGGACATTTTATCTGATCTTGCATTCCTGTCTACTTTTTCTTTTGATAGAGCCTTTCTCTACCTGCATCAGCTTAAGACTTGCTAAGATGAAAACTGGGTAATTCCCTTTATGCAGCTCTCTTCTCCATATTATGCAACACATCTTGTCTTAGCCGTCTGCCAATAAAGCAAGGGGTTCTATTCAAAGTCAGCCCAATTTGCCTGGGTTCACACTGCTATAGAAGAAAGCCAGCAATCTTCCCTGCAGAAGACTGAGGCCCTATGTTGTGTAGGCAGCAAAGATTGCTACTGCTAACGTCCGTTCTGAAAATTCAATAGTGCATGCAAATAATTTATGAGAAACGAGATAAGATTTTTTTTTAAGGCAGAAGAAAGAAAAGCAACATTGTACTCCCAAGTGACAAACGTCCTATGTAGCATAGTGACATAGTGACTCCCAAGTGACAAACGTCCTATGTAGCATAGAGACAGCAGAAAAAGCTGGATGGGTGGGTAATTGTGGGGTTCATCTCACACCACTTACAGTAGATCTTGTTTACAGATGCAGGTTCATCCCTGAATGACTGTAAGCACTATCAAGTGACAACATAAACATGTGACTGGAGCATCGCAGATAAAACACTACAGACAGAACTTTCAGATTCCACGAAAAGACTAATGTTTTTCAAAGGATCAAGTTCACACATCCACCGGTGAGTCATCAAAACAGAGAGAGAGAGAGAGAGAGAGACAGAGAGAGAAAAATGCATATGTAGGTGTGGATGAGTTTTTGAAAATAATCATATTTAGAGATTAATCTTCATAAAACAGTAATTTTAAAAGGAACCAGGTCTTTTAAAGATAGCAGACAGACAGGCAAATCTCATTTTGCCCTTTGCATACAACTGTTCTTATGGCCAGAAATGTGGAGCCTCCCAGACCATATTATTATGCCAATAACATCATAAAGTAGATTTTTCTGTTGTATCAAAAGGAGAAAGAAAAGCCCCATCCCTGATGGTATTTCATTTTCTCTTAAAAGTGGTTCCAAAGACGTGTGCGCGCGCTTTTTCCTGCTGAATGGTTTTTCTTGTTTTACTTTCTTTCAGAATGGTTCTACAGCAAGGTTGGTGCTTTAACACAGAAATTTGCAGTGCGCTCTCACAGGATAATGAAAGCTGACATTATATCAAACACAATAAAGAGTCTCAGTTGATGAAGATCATTCCTGAACACACAAACCTATTAAACCGAAGAAAAAATATCAATTCTACACACTCGCCAGCCAAAAGAAAATGTGATTTGTTATCTAAAAGGGAGTTATAAACACAGCTTCAATGCACTTTTTGTGCTGTAATGAAAACTGGGTTTGAAATGGCAAGATGATTGCAAATTAGAGCATTTGGTTTTATTTTCTAGCTTTTTAGGTAAACCTTCCACAAGGGCAAGTAGAAGGTTAAAGAGACGATCTTTCTGTTCTATGCCGATAAGTGGGCTCCGTAATTAAGGGAGAATAAAAAATGGAATGGGGTGCTGAGCTGCATTTGCCCTTCTTAACATGCTTTGAACACAAAGGACAGACTTCAGTAAAGCAGCTCTGAAAATAACGAGATGATAGGCATCATGTGTATACATAAATTATTGTATATACCACATATGCCCAATATATATGGTGTGCATATCTTCCAGGCATTTTATGAAAATGACAACCTTTTGCAGCTGCTGTATATATTGGGCCAAGACAACACTGAAAATTAAACCAAAAATTTTATTCCCAACCCCACACCACTCCAGAACTAGAACAGACCCTGAACCATTATTTGAAGATCTCTGCTAAACCTGAACTGTACCCATATCCCTAAAGAAAATACCAAAATAATAATTATTAGGTAACCTGTTAGCATTAGCCTTTGGCTAATATAGTGGTGGGAAGGGATGCACACTGATCACAGCATGAATTAATCATCAGTGTTCTCATATGTTTGGAGTTTATCTACACTTCTATTCTTTGTTATCTTGAAGGTCTGGGGTAGCAGAGACAGGACAGAGGGCTGGAATACACTGCCGAGCAGACTGTAAAAGCAGGAATTGTTTATTGCACTTGTGCAAAATGATGATACCCTAAAGTAAACATTATTGGCTGTTTCAGGGCTGACGGGAGTTGGAGCCAAGCAATTTCCAGAGGGCACCACATTGGGAGACACATTTAATTGCTGTTAAAAAACAACAACATAATCACTCAGTAGAACCCATGATTTGACCTGATATATAGATGCTGCTGAGGATGAAGAACATATAGGACAAATGTTATCTTCTAGTTATTTCATGAAGTTGAACTTCAATATTCATTGCAAGGTGGAATTCAATTCTCAATGTACTCTACTCTCTGGGGCCACCAATACAGATTGGGTTCCAAAGAAACTGGTGGGATGCCCCCAGCCAGTCACTCAGTTAAGGAAAACTGCAATTGTTCAGTCAATGATGGTCAAGCTGCCTCTCCCATCCAATATCTTTCGCTGAGCCCAAGATGGTGGTGGCATATTGCCCCGAGGTTTGAGAAACACCACCACAAAAGGAAACTGGAGCACAATTGCTCCTACAAAACTCTCTGACAAACTTCATCCAAATGAATAAAATGAGAGAGATAATAAAAGTAACACTACAATGGGGGCGGGATTCACCTATCAAGTCCTTCCTCCTGCCCCCATGCTCCCCCAAAATGGCTCAGGGCAAGCGTGCTGCCTTGCCCCCATGATTGAGGAGGCCAGGGCCGGGGCAGCACCACATCAGCACACCATGTGTGCACACCCTGCTGTGTGCAGACGTCACTTGTGCATGCTGCAGGGCGTGCTGATGTCACTCTATAAAGAATGGTAAGGTTGGAATGGGCCTCAAGGCAACCCCTCCAATGCAAGAATCACAGCTAAATAATCCCTGACGGATGGCCATCCAACCTCTGCTGCTTTATATTTTTATGCCCTCTGATATAAATTTTTAGTTTTAATGATGTTTAAAAATCAAGGCACCCAAGGTACAGGTGGCAAAATGCATACACAAACCCAAATTCTGAAAAATTGTGATACAAGTATATAGTGAAAATTCCATGGGGAAAGAGAGGGATAGATACATCACAGAACACCATATCTGCTGCAGCTTTTAATGCAGAGTAACTTGACAACAAGGATCTCTAGCTTTATAAGGACTGACTAAAGATGGCTAGAAATATATCAAGCTCCTCTTGTCAGAGAAGGAACAATTCGCCACTTCCAAATGGGTAGCACTCATGAAAAACTATGATTGCTTTGAGTTTCCACCAGGCCTCAGGGATGATGAGGTCTGAAAGTCCCAGGAGGTTAGCAGGTAGCTAGGACATCTTGTGCATTCAACACTTACAAGGAAATGAAGCTGCTTAAGGGGATCTGCCAATTTTCATGTCAGACTCAAGGGGGGGAAAAACCCTCTGTATTTGCTTTAGGGATGTTCAAATATCTTTTTCCTAAATCACCCCTGTTATTGAAAGAAAGTAGTCTGACATTTCTGAGACTGTTCAAACTTTTCGATCTGTTAAAGCTTCAACCTTAAAGCTTTATCACTTTTCACAAAATCACATTCAGAATGGAGTTCAGGTCTGGGTGTAGCTTTAGTCAAGACCATGCACAATCATTTATGTAAGATTCCCTAGGTACCTCTGTTGATAACTGTCCTGGTAAAATTCCAGTTTGGCTAATTATAGTGACAACCTAATTTCTCCCAGCAGTATCAGATGGATGAGATGCAATTTGTCACTTCATCTCCTGGACTGTTGTGTGATGTATTGTTTAACAGTTGCTGTGTTCCATTATAGGGGAAAGGGATTCCTCCTTGCAGAGCAAATGTGAGTAGAAAGAATGTGAAGTCCTTGAAAGACCCATTAGACTGACTTGTTACATAAGACATTTAAAGTACTGTTCTACTGTATACACAAAGCTGTACTCTATTCCCGGTTTTACATCCAATATTAATCTAAAATAGATTAATGAGAAATACTCTGGATTTTCACAAGGCATATATGAGAAGATATTATTGCTTCCCTCTTTTGGTGCAAAGGCATGCTTAGCGATCACTCATGTACAAGGCAATAAAGTGGCATTTGATCAAAATGTTTTACATTTTAACTTGCTATACCCTTCATCTTTGTAATCTGTACACCAGCATACATGCAACTGTTTCTTTTTAGTTCCAAGGACCAAGCAAACTCGGCCCTCCAGATGCTTTGAGACTACAATTCCCATCATCCATGACCACTGGTCCTGTTAGCTAGGATTGATGGGAGTTGTAGTCCCAAAACATCTGGAGGGCCGAGTTTGCCTATGCCTGCTCTAGATGATACTTAACGGAACCAACTTGTGTATTGTGGGATGTTATGTCTATTTCTATTGGGGAAATCAGTCTGTTTCTGGTAGGCATAATGACACAATTCAGCAAATGGAGTATTCTAGTTCTGGAGGCAATGCATATATCACAAAATACCACTGTGTGTGTGTTGCCATGGAGCTCTTACTATGTATAAACTTCCTCTATATGAGCACCTTGCTTAATGAGGAGAACAAACGTGGAGGTGAATGCTGCTCATCAGTATATCAGAGAAGTGAGCAACTTGCAAAAATGCATTGTTTCGCTCCAAATAGGACACTCACACAATATATTTCTTCATGGGTATGATCTGGGACAAGAGAGACTGAAAGGGCAGCAGGACCAAAAAGATGGGAGACTGAAAATGAAGAAGGCAGTGGAAAAAAGGCAGGAGAGAAACAAGAGTAATAAACATTTTATGAAGCAGAAAATGGGTTATAAAGAAGTCAACTTTTAAAGGCAATTTATATAATCCTGCCAAGTGCACATAAATTGGGAAATAGCTCTCTCTGCAACCACTAAGCATTTCTTTAAATGGGACAAATAGCTTCAGCAAAGGGTTTTGGATGACCAAACCAAGCTACTAAAAAGAACACTGATAATGATAGGCAACCCACTTTCAGCAGAGAAGTGTGGCATCTGGAGAAATGAAGAATGTATCCACTGAAGGCATATGAAGATTTCTAGCACTCAGCTAAGTGCTCCATCCCCATTTTCTACCTTCTTTGTTGGGTTGAGTGAGACAGAGAGTGGCTAGCAAAGCCAAAAGAAAAACATGTTAAGCTAATAACCCCAATTGCTATCTTCATGCCTCCCTTTTGGATTGAGCTCCTTGGAGGAAAGGTGCAATAGAAATGTAATAAATAAATCTTTAAAAACAGAAATAAAACCAGGGCACTTGTAATGTGCCATTTTGCACTGAGGTGCTAGAGAGCTGAATTTGAGGTTTTAAGTAATGTTTTAGTACTTTGAAAGGCACAGAAACCTTTACAGCTTTTATCTGTTTTTTTTAAAAACATCTATGTGAATTTGAGCAAGGAAACCCTGAAATGACCAAATGTAAAAAGAAGCAAGGCATATGTCAGATTATGCTGAAACTGGGCACATTCTGGTGTTACAAAGCGAGTTCCCTGCACTCTGAACAAGCTACAGTTCCAATGATTCTTTGGAGGATCCTCATGTTTTAAATGCATTTTGAATGTATGAGGTTAATGTTTGGTTGCTGAGTCTACGATGCCTTCCATTAGGTCTTGAACTTGAATATACATTCATTTTGTGGTTTCAAATTTGCTTTCTGCCTATGAAGACTGTAAATAGGTAAAATGTTGTGGGGTGTTTTTGGTTGTTTTTTTTTTAAGATAAGGAAAGACATGCTAACAATCAAACAGAATTCAGCAAAGGATGAATGCATAAACTTTTTTTTAAAAATAATAATAATCCACAACAGCATAGCAGGACAGAAACATATGGACCTTAGGATAAGGTCTTAGATGAAGGGAATGGCAAATATGATAATATGGATTTTTTGATTCCATGGTCTTCCTGTGTTGTCCAACCTACTATCCAGAACCACAACATCATTTAAGGGTTGGAAAGAACCTTAGCAATTGGTTGACCAGCTGCAGTTCCTTGCTCAGGCACTCATAACTCTGCTGCCCCACACTGGGCAGCTGAGACAACATTCAAAAAGTACTGATGCACAGCATCAGTTGTGTTCAGTTCCTGTGTCTTAGTGCCCTCTGTTGCAAATGCATATAATGTTTGACACCCCGTCTCCCACCAAGGATGATGCTCAGCCTTTCCTGCAGGCTCAAACCCCAAAGGAGTCTCATTCACTAGCTCATTCACATACATGTGAATCTGCCCCATATGCAAACCTGGAACTGGCAGACTGGGAACCTAGTCACACATCTACATGCAATTGCACTCATGCAAAGGAAAACTGTATTCTGCCCCCAAACTGCAGAATACATTTGAGGGGATACAGCACAAGCACTTGTCCTCCACTTATTGATTTTAGTAGGTTTAGTTGTACTAAGAAGCACACAGAATAGCCTTTTGGACAGATACTTTTGATCTGCAGCTGTTGGCTGGAAACTACCAAAAAGAGAGAGATGGCTCTTCAGCTCTGCAGTGTTCCCTCATTTGCAAGGGGCACATAAAAGAAAATTGCAAACAAAAAAGCCACCTTCTGTAATTTTTATAGGTACATTTTGCACCTGTTTCTCATCTAAAAGAAATGGTAAATGGATGGCTGAAATCTGGAGAACAACACTGTAGCACTCATTCCAGATCAAAAACATCTAATTTGCCAGCTGTCCAGGAATATCCAAGAGGAGAGGAGAGTTTTACTGATGACCTGGCCTCTCTTAACCTCCCCCCCAGCATTTCATACTGTTTTTCTGCTACAGAATTAGTTTGTAGAAACAAAACACATCATCTATGAGCAGCAGTGATGCTAATTGTGTATATGAGTAAAAATAATCTAGCTAACAGTGCCAGAACTATATAGGAACAACCCTTTTAAAGGAAGTAACAAAAAAGAGTAAGTACCTGAAATTGATGAAAGCCAGAGTTCTCCTATGTGGGGAATTGTTCTGTGCTTAACATCTGAAATATGCAAGGAAATTTACAGGGTTGTGGGGAGGAGATGAAATATTTTTTAAATGTGTTGCTTTCTAGTAGTGAAAGACTTGACCCGGTTTTCTGGCCACTGAAGCTGGAATGTGAATTAAAGAGAATGTGTGCTGCTGCCACAGCCACTGACAGCTCCAGGTCTCCTTTCCTTGGGAACATCTAATAACACAAAATGCATGATTTGAAGCAATCTTGTTGCCCGTTTACTCACTCCTGTAAGCTGCGGATGAAGGACTGGAGCAGGAGCAGGGGATATTGTGCTACACAGAGACATTGCCTCCAATGTTGTGTATATTTACATGTTATGCAGGAGAGGCAGAGGAGATGCAGGGCTGCTGGTACAACCTTTGGATTTCCAGCCTAGAGTGCATACATATTCACGGTGAAGGGAAAGTCAAATACTCTTTCCTACCTTTCCACAATAACGTATACCCTCAAAGAGGCGACTGGCCTTTACAGCACTTTTGCTGCAGAAGATGGTCTTTTAACTACCCAAATGTGCTGGCTTTTTATTTATTTTTTAGCTTATCCTCTTAACTGCAGAAATTTTGAAGAATAAAATAAAAATAAAACACAGGCCTGTGGGTTAGAATTTAGAACAGAATACAGCCAGAGTGCAGGGAATGCCTGTCTTCCTTTCCTAAGTAGACAACTGAAGGTCACTTGAAAGGGTGGTGCTGTAATCAGAACCTTGAAAACAGAATATGGTGTATGGTTAATACAGGGGAGAAACAAGGGGGGGGTGAGAAAAAGAAAAAGCAAGAAACTTTCCATGTAGGGATCACAGTTCTGACTGATTGCCCAGCCGATGATTGCTGGAAACAGCCTACCAGTCGCTTTCACTCCAGCTCTTGTTTCATTTTCCCCTGAACTTCCATAGCAACCCATCTGCAGTGAGTGACTCTAATGTTTAATGGTCCTGCCATTAGCACTAATGCATTCCAAACACTCAGCATCTGCTGTCGCGCATTCAGATGGAAACACAAAAATAACCACGTTCGGCGCAATCTGTCATAAATTCCAGCTTGAGGTTATAAAATGACATACTGGGAGATGGAAAGAGAGAAATGGCCAAAATTAACAAGTCACTTGGTTAAAAAACAAAAGGAAGAATGAAAGAGAGAGGAATGTAAATACACAATCGATAAATAAGGAAGATGCATGATGCAAAGGGACAGCTGGAAAAGAACAGGGTTGGATATATACACCCAGAGCTGTCCAGAGAAACAGCAGAGACATGGTTGCTCTCCAAGGTGCTGAGTTAATATTTGCTGGGCACGTTGGTTAAATGTGAACAGAACCCAGAATACAAATAGAGGACACAATTATTCAGAAATAAACTCTTGTGGCATAAATAGGTTCAGATAAGAAGGATTCTGACATAGTCACCTCTTATAAAATTGCTGAAGATCAAGGAACTTGCATGCAGAATTGCCACTACTGGGCCTGCAAATTGCACTTAGAATTAAGGTGACATGAGGTTGGTTTGAATAGGATTTTTATACCTTAGGAACAGAAACAACATCGTATATTCAGCAAACATGTTAAAGAAGACACACATGAGGAAATCTGGTCTCTATTAGTGGGAGTGTTTTGCTGTGGGCAAAATAAAATTGAGAATGGCCTAACTGTTTGCTTATTGCTTTTATATCTCACCTATATCTTCCAAGTTGCTCAAGGTGGTGTGTGCATGGCTTTCCTCCTTCCTATTTTATCTTCACACAACCCTGTGAGGTGGGTTAGGCTGAAAAACTGACTGGCCCAAGGTTATGCATTGAGTTTCACAGCTATTAACATGTAAGTGCTAAAATATGTACTCATTTACTAAATTTATTAATACATTCAGTATTGCTTTTTAGATGTTGTCCAAAGAGAGAGAAAATATATTAAAAGAAAAACACAACTAAATACAAAAACTGCATTTATTTATCTCAAACATTTAAATTATGCTCAGCTTTCATTAGGCATGTGAAGAGAAGCTGCCTGCAAAATGGAAGAACTTCTGCTTCTCAACTTAGATGAAATGGGTCAAACAAAGCAATTTGTTCGGAGTCTCTTCCAACAAGGCTTCCTGTTATTGCTTTTAATGCTTTGAACTAGCACTCAGCTGAACTATTCAGCCCATCTGCATTTTGTAAATTTGGGAGTGGGTATGAATTGGGCATGGTGAAAGTGATGCCTTAGCTTCTAGTAGCAGCCTGGTCATGTAGCTGGTGTGGAATCTCCCTGGGAAGGCAGTGTCATTTCTCACATAAGAATGCCCTTCTTGGAATGATCCTATGTAATGTTGCAGCATCCTAAGCAGGGAAATTCTGTCTTAGGAACATGGGTGGGCTGCCACAGCTGGAAGCTCTGTGTGTGTGTGTGTGTGTGTGTGTGTGTGTGTGTGTGTAAAAAAGAAAAACCCTCATAAACAACTTAGAGGATTCCCCCCCCCCCTTACAGTTAGGCAGTCTACAAATTTTGTTAGATAAAGGTACAATAAGATTTTTTTACATTTGCACACCCTGAAAGTCACTGAATATCCCCCCCCCCACCTTATTTTCACAGGGACAAATGCAGCAGTGGTTAGAGGTGTGGCCCTGCTTGCCTGACTTCCTGCCACTGCATTTGCTGTGGTGTACAATGGGGGGAGAGGAGGAAGGTGAGGCCAGCGCAGTACAAACATGCTGGCAGTCCTCAGTTTGGCCTCCCATGTCTTGGCATGCCACAGCAATGGAAGCAATGACAGGAGGCCAGGTAAGCAGTGCCATCCCAACAACTGCTACTCAACAACTGTTCTGATGAACAGGAGGGGGAATATTTGGCATGCAGGTAATGCTGCTATCAGAGATTCTTGATTTATTTATGTAGTGCTAAGAATTGACTTAGATTGACATCCTAAACATAATTACCAGGGAATAGGTTCCATTGAACACAGTGGGACTGAGCAAATATGCACATGCTTCAGCTGTAAAATTATGAGATTGATAGCAACTCCATGGTAGATGAGATTATGTGAAGCTTAAAATCTCTCCGAAAATATATTCAACCTAAATAATACATTTTCCTCCACCCCCGGTAGACTGTGATATAGGAATATGTGATTGCAAACATTGTGATGAATGCTTAGATCATCTATGTAGTTACGCATAGTTTTCCTCTCTCCTATGTATTTTGCAGTTTCAGAGTAAAGAAGCTGCCAGTCTTTCCTTTCCTGAGCTAGAAATTATTCTGCTGCACCAGTTTGGGGGCTGGGTTCAATGGATGGGGTGTTCTGTGAAGAGCGACCCAGGTATGCAAGTGAGCAGCTCTGGGCTATCCTGATAAAGCAGCTCTGCATTTTGCAGAGAGGTGCCAGAGCATATCCGATTTGGGTGGCTTGTTCCTAATTACCTGCATCCTGATTAACTGGTACGATTGGTACCATTAAAAATATTTTCCAGAGGATTTCTGAACAGTTTGCAGCTAGTGGCCCACAGGCATGAAAAATCATTTTAAAGAAGGTAATTAACCTCTTTATGCCCCTCATAGACACTGAATCAGATACGGTTGATGCTGGCAGTGACCAAATACCCCTTTCCATCTGTGTGATGCTTAGTGGTCTGTGTGGAATGAGGCTATGGCTACCAATGGAGCAAGGAACGGTTTCTAGCCTGCTGGTCAACATATTACATATTCCTCTTTCTTTGTGCCTGTTCCACAGAAAAGGAGAAATACAATAGAAATCAGCTATAAAGCCCAGGGGTGCCAACAGGACTTTATGAGACCTGGAACACAGTATGCAGATTAAGCTCTCCAACCCACTCACAAAAGAGGACACATCCTTACATTCCTCAAGGAGCATCTCCAGCCCCATTATTCAGCCTGGACACTGAGGTCCAGCTCCGAGGGCCTTCTGGCAGTTCCCTCACTGTGAGAAGTGAAGTTGCAGGGAACCAGGCAGAGGGCTTTCTTGGTAGTCATGCCTACTCTGTGGAACATTGCCCTATAAGATGTCAAACAGATAAAAAAACTACATGTCTTTTAAAGGTAAAGGAACCCCCTGACCATTAGGTCCAGTCGTGACCGACTCTGGGGTTGCAATGCTCATCTCACTTTATTGGCCGAGGGAGCCGGCATACAGCTTGCGGGTCATGTGGCCAGCATGACTAAGCTGCTTCTGGCGAGCCAGAGCAGCACATGGAAATGCTATTTACCTTCCCGCCGGAGTGGGACCTATTTATCTACTTGCACTTTGACGTGCTTTCAAACTGCTAGGTTGGCAGGAGCAGGGACTGAGCAACGGGAGCTCACCCCATTGCGGGGATTCGAACCGCCAACCTTCTGATCAGCAAGTCCTAGGCTCTGTAGTTTAACCCACAGCGCCACCCGCGTCCCTACATGTCTTTAAAAAGACCTTTAAAGGCAGCTGTGTACGGGGAAGTTTTTAATGTTTGAGGTTTTATTGTTTTTTTAAAAATAGTTTGTTGGGAGCTTCCCAGAGAGGCTGGGGCAACCCAGTCAGATGGGCAGCATATAAATAATAAAAGTATCATTATAATCACCACCACCACCATCAAGTTTCCATATTATTTGTGCCATATGCAAATTCATGTCCTCATTCGCTGGTAGAGGCTAGAAGTGGTCAGGCTGGTTCAGTCTAACAGAAGTTGCAGATGCAGAAGTGTATCTGTTCATTTTGCTTCATAACATTGTTTTTAAAGGCGGTCCAGAGACATATTTAAAAGATAAAAACTGGCTGTGGGACATGCACATCAGTACTTCTGTAGCCACTTCTTGGTGGCCCTGATAAAACTTGCACCTCTTCAGCTTAACCTATAGTAATTCTTGCTCACATGCAAGTCCCATGGATCTTACAGTCCATCTACAAAGAGAGTTTACTCAGAAATCTTGGTGAGTTCAGTGGAGGCCTCTCCCAAGTCAATATGCACAGGACTGTAGTCCTATTGAAACAAATGCTGAGCGCTGGTTGATCTACTTGAAGGAGATCTGAGAGGAAAATCCAGCACTGACATCTAAGGTGCCTCTGAAGGGGGGCGGGGCGGGAAGGAATGCACCAACGTACCTTCCCATTCTGGGGATTGACACAGAATCTTATGTTGTCAAGGAAGCCCCCTTTATTTGGGAGCACAGGAAGCCTCACCTGTACAACAGAGGATTTGTGCTGCCGCTGCACTGAAACAATGAGCATTCCAGATACAGATCTGCAACGTCACATTTCCAGCCCAGGGTCTCTTAGCCAGGGGCTGGGGCTGGGGCTGGGGCTGGGGCCAGGAGCAGAACTGGCAGAATGTACTGAACAGGCAAAAACAGAAGACCAGGATCTCAGTATTTATATGTATTACTATTTCTCACAGCATCAAGCTTCAGACAAGGGCTATACAGTGGTACCTCTGGTTACAGATGCTTCAGGTTACAGACTCCACTAACCCGAAAGTAGTACCTCATGTTAAGGACTTTACCTCAGGATGAGAACAGAAATTGTGCAGCGGCAGCAGCGGGAGACCCCATTAGCTAAAGTGGTGCTTCAGGTTAAGAACAGTTTCAGGTTAAGAATGGACCTCCAGAACAAATTAAGTTCTTAACCCAAGGTACCACTTTATCTACAATGTTCTGCCTAGGCACTTTGAACAGCTCCAGAACACAGCCTAGCCTATCAGTTAAAGAAACCCCAAGTGCCACAGAAACATAGCATGACGTGGGCAAGCCCCAAGCCTCCTCTCAAGCTTGATGCTGGGATGGAGCCTGGGGGTTGCCCTCAGACCTTCCTGAGGCCATTGGAGTGCCTCAAGTGTGCAGGATTTCAAACACCTTCTCTCTGTGTGAGTGCATCTGTGGACCTTTGCACACCTCTATTCCCTCCTGAGGAGAGCTGGGCACATAGACACTAACACAGGCTTCCTTAACTTCGGCTCTCCAGATGTTTTGAGACTACAATTCCCACCATCCCTGACCACTGGTCCTGCTAGCTAGGGAACATGGGAGTTGTAGGCCAAAAACATCTGGAGGGCCGAGGTTGAGGAAGCTTGTGCTAACACCTTGACTCAAACGCTTCTGCATTTCTACATCATCAGGACTCGGTGCAGCTTGGTTTTGAGAGACTGCTGCAAAATGACAAATCTAAAATGCTGCCTAAGCTTACCAAGGCCAGAAGCACCAAGGTAAAATGTTGATGGAAATGATAACATCAATGGGGCATTAGCAAGGAAAAGGAGAAGAATAATGACCCAACAAGAGAAACAGCAGGAAACCTGTGTTTTTCAGGACAGTGTTATGAACTACATTGATTCTGAGCGGAGGCCATTCCTGTTCTTCCTCGTTGAGAAACAGCTTTAAGAACGGAGGCATAAAATCAAACCTTTTCTCGTACCAGCAAGAGAACAGCTGTTACCAGCCCAAGGGAGAAGGCATGTGTCCAAATGAGAAAATAAGGCCCATGGGGGATGCTCCTTATGAAGCATCTTGCCACTTGCTCACTATTAATACAACATGCCCTGCTGGCATGCAGCTATGGCTTATACAGAAAGATGCCCAGCCTTAGAGTTATAAGTTCCAGTTCCAAAAAGCTCTGACTAGTTCTCTCTTGTCTGCTCTGTATGCAATTCTGGGAAAAGTAAGTCCTTGCAGCTCTGGTCCTACAAACGCTAGTTTGGAAATGTATGAAATGAAGATAAGCATAGGAATGTGTTGTGGGTTTGTCAATACCTTGGTTATAGAGCACAGGGTCCTTCTTGAGTGCAGGGCCATTCTTCTGACACAGAGCTTTCCAAACTGTGTGTCATGACATTGCAGTGTGTCGTGTGAACGCTCCCCGTGCTCCTCCCGGGGCTGGAAAGGGGTTGATTTAACCTCTGGTTTGCTAGTAAAACTAGCAATTACTGTGTTGCGAAATGATGCACGTGTAAAAAAGTGTGTCACCAACATGAAAAGTTTAGAAAGCTCAATTCTAACATTTTCTCTTTATAGCTGGTGTTTTGATACTGTAGCAAAGGCAGGTGTTTTTTTTTAACCCAATATTATGTACCCTCAGAGAGCATAACAGTAAGTTTTAGCTATTTATACAGTTTCCTTTTTGTAACAAGACTGCTGTCCCTAATGCCATCTCCCTTTTCTCAGGACTTTGAACAAAAACAATTGCAGCCATGCCCCAAAGAAAGGACTGAATGTTTTAATTCTCTCACTCTGTTAAGCAAAGGAACCAATACAGATATGCTTCAAGATAACCTGCATCCCTGTTCTTCAGCTAGGGAATGGAGATTAGCAGCTCTTTGCATCTTTACAGAAACGTATAGCAATAAAATAGAATAAAAACAAGAAAAAGGCTCTTCACTGAAAGTACCTAGTAGCATGCAAGGCATTCAGGGCACCCCAGTCCTTTGCATTGGGAGCCACCAATAAGGATGTGAGGGAAACCAGTAAAAGTCAATACAGGATAATAAAAAGGATTCGCACTATACTCCCCAACATTGCACAGATGAAAATAGGGACACTTGTGTACATCTCATATCAAGGGCTCCCTGGTTGAGTGCCTGCACTCCACTGTCACACATATCCACTATTGCTGAAGGCTCTTTTCTCCCTGCTGTATGTTGCACTCATTTACTCTTTAACAGCCTGTCCCATATTAGCGTCTGAAGCAGCTGTGATAGTAAACAGAGTGCAATAGTTCGCTTTTTTAAAAAATAATCTCCAGTAACTTGATGGAATGTTTAATCTTACAATGGATCTCTGGCTGTCCTTGCTATAGAAGGCCCACTGGAACGCAAATGCATTCAGCAATATTTATTGTTTAGATAGGCAGCTAGGGTTTTTTGGGGGGGAGGGCAGAGAAGGATGGAAAGAAACTGCATACAGTCGGCTGCATATATAGTGATTTTTCAAAAATATTTAAAACACACAACTCTAAATAGTGTACAAAAGGCAAAATAGGGACAGATATTTGGCAGGCAGATGTAACAGAAAACAGGGGCTGCTGTGGAAAAGTATGCCAAAGGATCAATGTCTCAGCAAGTAACAGTCTGGAAAATTGTGGCATTTTCCACCAGTCATAGCTGGCATTTCTCTCCTGGCACACTGCATGGATAAGAGAGGTTGGCATGGTCCAGAGCACAGAGGGAATGGAAGGAAGATCAAAGATAGCTAAAGGGAGAAGAGCTCGGGTTCTGTATGAGAAGGAAATATAGAGGAAAGACTTTTAGGAGGCCTCTCTTCTCTCCTTCTCCTCAGCCTTTTGAGACCTACTAGATGGACACGGGTGGTGCTGTGGTCTAAACCACAGAGCCTAGGGCTTGCTGATCAGAAGGTCGGTGGTTCGAATCCCCACGACGGGGTGAGCTCCCATTGCTAGGTCCCAGCTCCTGCCAACCTAGCAGTTCAAAAGCACGTCAAAGTGAAAGTAGATAAATAGGTACCGTTCTGGCGGAAAGGTAAATGGCGTTTCCATGTGCTGCTCTGGTTCGCCAGAAGTGGCTTAGTCATGCTGGCCACATGACCCGGAAGCTGTACGCCGGCTCCCTCGGCCAGTAAAGCGAGATGAGCGCTGCAACCCCAGAGTTGTCTGTGATGTGACCTAATGGTCAGGGGTCCCTCCCTTTACATTTAAGGTGATACTGCTTAAGACTCCATCATTGTAGCAGGAGGTTCTCAGTGGTGGCCCCAGCAATACAAAACTCACTACAAAGTCATTCCCCACTGCTCATTCTGAGTCCAAGTTTTTACATAACATTGTAAATATTTCTTACTATGAACTCAGTGATGTTTAACGACTGAAGATTGTTATTGGAAGTTTTGCACTCCCTCTTTCCAGATGCTGCTAAATGTTTTGGTGTCGCTGTTTGTTATTTATTTTACAATTTTATTGTTTAATTCTTTATGATTTTTGTTGTAAGACAACCTGATTTTTTATTTTTAAATGAGCTGAATATAAATGTTTATAGCAACCACAAAAGCCACTGATTCTCCAGGTGCAACTGGCGATGATAACGATGAAATGCTTGCTTATTGATCTGCATGGCCTGAAGAGAAGAGCAAACCCTTTTTCCTGGACTGGTGGTGAAATGAGCCTGCCTGACAATGACTCAGGGAGCACAGTCAGAGGACGGATTTTGTAGTCATCATCCAAATGTTGCTTTCCGGTACCAGAGGAAATTTTCTTTCACTGCTGCTTATCTGTAATTCTGCAGAATCAGCACCATCTCCTGCTAATCAGGGCAAGCAGCTCGTAGGACACACTCAGAGGAGCAAAGGGACTACAGGATGTGCTAGCAGCAGAGAGCAGCTGCAGCGGCAGCAACTGCAGTAAGAGGATTTTAAACTCATTTAGGTTTTTTTTCTTTTTAAGTTGGAATGAGGAGTATTTAGAGTGGGCTGGGGAAGAAGGAAGATTAAGGGAATCAATGGTGCAGTTAGAGAAGAGGAAGAGATCCTCGAGAAGAGAAAGAGATCCATGAGAATCTCTCTTTCCTGTTCATTTTCTCTTGCTCTTTTATTTTCTGTTTTGCCCATAGGTCTGCTACAATGGAGAGGAGCCACATGCATTGCAGTTAACCCCATATTTACTTTGCCAGTGATAGGCTTGGGCTCAATGAATCCATTGATGCCAAAAGAACCTCACCAGGACTTACTGAAACAGAAGGACAAAAGGAGCACAAAGCCCCTGAAATGTGAGAAACGGGGAGAGTAGGCTCAAAGGCAGAGCAGTCTCTGTTTACCTGCAGCTACTTACCTGCAGCTTCCCCCACTTCTAGACAAAAATAAAATAAAATGGGGAAAATGGAAGTTAAGTCTGGGGAAGATGCTTTCAAGCTTGATCACCTTCCAGAATGCACCAAGAACGGGTGCACAAGCTCTCAGGGCAAAGGTGGGAAATCAGGGTTGCAAAGATATTGAAATTACCCCCACTCTTCCACACAAACCTTAGTCAACTGCTTGGCCTCTTGTTTGGTCCCTGTTTTCAAAGACAAGCGGATTCCCTAACTTTCTTTTTCCTGTACCTTATAGGGGTCAGGTGCTATTTCCTTGTAAATTTCCTAAGCTCCCAATAATTTTGAAGAAGAATAAGGAAGGAAAAGCTAGAGAGAGAAAGAGAGAAAAATAGATTGGAAGTGGTGCAGGAGATGAATTAACCAGGCATAGCAGAGATGATGAAGGAGAGCGGGAGTAGAGTCTTTAAGCTCTTCTTTATACTGGGGGTTCTGAATGCCTGAGATAACAGAGATGAAATATGATTTGCTAATGTTTGCATGATGGCACAATGCCCCATGGGTCACAAACAACAGGCAAGAAAACATCTATGGCTTTTTTTTTTGGGGGGGGGGAGTAAGTCACATACAGAGGCCTTTGCATTGTTCACTAAGGTCAGCGCTTCTTGCTGTCACCAGCCCAGGAGGAAGGTTATGTTCCTGCCAATGGCAGATAACAACAGCCAGCATGGTGTCACCCCACAAAGATGGCTTTTGTTCACTCCCACAGCAAGTGTGCCCCCAACCCCGCAGCAGTAGCCTGTGACACTTTGATTAGACTCTGCTGCACACAGACAGAGGGGTCTCAAAATCTTTCAAATTATTCCTGTGCCAGGTACATAAACTAACTTCATAGCAGTGAGACTGCTTTGAGCAGAAGATTTGCTCATTCATGCGAAAGCCTTATGATAATCTAGCCTGCCTTGTGTATGTCAAGATATTAATTAAGACACTTGAATCAATTATGTGACTAATGATTAGATTACAATTTGATAGAAATGTTCAGTCCTGATTTATCTATCTATCTTCTTTTCTAGGTAGGCTTGGTGCAATTGTTAATCAATTTGACTGTTTACAAGTTTATGTCATATTTCTAGTACCAATCTATTAAGATGCAAATCCCATACCTTGAATCTACGCTTCCTGTTTAAAAAGCCATGGAAAATCCTTAATAGCTCTTGGAGAAATTGAGGAGGAGGAACCTGTGCTGCTACATGCTGAAATATTTGTGGAACTCCTAAGAATATGGAATTGTAAATTCTATTTAAACTTTACACAAATCTCAGAACCGTTCAGACTTTTGTTTCTTGTACTGTACGGTTTTATAATTATGATTTTGACTGGCAGCTTTTTCCTTCTGGATAAGTGCTGCGTTTGCATTGCCCTGAAGATCCAAAGACCATACAGCAGTCATTATAATCCACAGAAATGGAAGTTTGTAGCTGACTAATATGGAACATCCTTCGGGTTGCTACATCAAAGAAAACACCAGGCAAGGGCAGGCTGGCATCTAAGCCACTCAGCGTGGTGGCAAGTGGATAAAGAGAGAATAAAGATACATTTAAAATCTATTTGCTATGCTGTTCCAAAGATTTTACCAGACAGGTGCCCATTACAAGTGCCAAATTGTAAAGCTGAAAATCCTTCTTTGATGCTGATGTTGTCAAGAGGGGCTAGGCTCTGAGGCACCCAAATCAAGGGACAGGTCAAGGTGGAGTGTGCTAACCTCAGTGCTGTGGGGGCTCATCTGTCTTTCCTGGAACAATAACTTTAGCTGCTCACTTCATGTCTGCTTGCATGAGTCAGCCATTGCCTGCTAGTCTTGCTGTTTTGAAATGCAGAAAAGCATAGAGGCTGCCCTCTGGCTCCCTGTGCTTGTGCTCCAGTGATGTTAATAATATCTTGATGGGAGTGGAGATGCTCCTATGGGAATCAGGCTCAGAGCTAGCAATTTGGAGTTGTCAGTGAGGCGACCTTGAAGCCCAGAGATATTGTCTGTCTTCCAAGGAGAAAACGGGCATCTGAGGGCATTTCTCTTGTAAACTGAAACAATAAAACCCACTTGGTTGTGGGCTTTGGTTTAAGGAAATGGAAGCTGGAGTGATGAAAGCATAACCCAAGTGGAAAGAATCGTGCTCTATTCTTGCTACAGGCAGAAGAGGCTCAAGGCCACCTTTGCTCCTAATATATCCTAGTAAGTCAGCTATAGTTGCCATGGTATGCACACTGCTACATACAGAGGAGGGGGAGAGGGAGGGATAAACTATGGTGTCTATTGTTAAGAACATATGAAAAGGCCTGGTGGATCATACCAAAGGAGTACCTAGTCTAGCACTCTTTTTCCAAAGTGGCCAACCCGATGCTCATGTGAAGCCCACCAGTAGGATACCAGTACAATAGCATTATCTTGATTATGTTCTCCAGCAACTGGCATTCAGAAGCCTATTGACTCTGAACCCAAAGCAGCATCCATCATGACTAGCAGCCATCAACAGCCTTATCCTCCATGGGTTTGTCGAATCCTCTTTTAAGGATCCAACCTTACCACCTACCATCCAAGTAGGTGGTAATTATTGCATATTATAGTATCAAAGTCCATAGTTTAACCATGCATCGTGTGAAGTACTACATTCTTTTGTCTTTCCTGAATTAATGACCCTTAGGTTTCCTAAGTTGACTCTGGGTTCTTCCCATGTATGTTCTCCACACAATGCCTAATTTTAGAAACAGGGGAGAATATTCTGGCATAAATCAAAGATTTTACAAAAGATTTTACCAAAGAGTGGGCTTGGTTAGGTGCATGGGCCAGAGGTTTTCATTCTCAACATAGCTTTTGGAAATAGTGCCACCAAAGTTAGTGAGAGTTAAATAAATTAAACCTACTCAGTTTTGAATAGTGACATAGAATCTCTTACATTAGGGTTATAACAAATCTGAACAATACCTGAATAGAAAAAAGTGAATTTCACACCTACTCTTCACAGGCATCTTATCCCATCTCTGATTGAATAAGAAGCAGGTATTTTAAGTATTCCTCATTGTGAGGCATGGATCTATTTTTAAAAGCTGCTTCCCCTACAGATACCATTAAAGATTGCAGAGGAAGAGGTGATGGGTGGGATGGAATTCCTATAAAGAGCCAGCTAATTTTTCAAAGGCTAAAATCTGGAAGCCAGTTTGCTTTAGCAGCACTTGTTATGGACATTTTGTATATTTCAATAATTCATACTAACAGTAAAATTGCCCAACACGGGAAAATAACTTGTGAAGCAGAGCAATTTGTGCCTTTGGCATGCCAGCAAAACACTGAATATATCTAGGCTTATGAAACAAAATGCAGAGAAGTCAAACACATGGGTGGCAAACCTTGCCTACCACAAACTGCTGTTATTGCGAGACATGTTAAAGTTGCAGGGTTATGTTGATAAAGTGTGCAGTGGTGTAAGAGTCACCATGCCCATGTCACTGGTGCAACCACCTTCCACTCAGTGCTTATAAGGGCAATGGAAGAACTATTTTGAGTGCTGGGAAAATGCAGGACAGAAGCATTTTTTTCAGGAAAGGCCCTTGGATCCTGTGCATGAATGACCAACCACTTTATATTTCTCATATGAAATGAACCTCTTCCCTTCCCTAAATAGGTTTTAGCTTCTGATTTATTGAGAAGTCAAGGCTTACTTGTTAAGGCAGCCTCTATAGCAGGAATGGGGAACTTCTGGCTTGTGGGCTTTTGGACTGCCAGGCCATTTTTAGTCAAGCCACGCCTTCCTGTTCTCCACCTGACATCACACATGACATCAGGTGAGGGGAAGGTAAAGTCATGGATGGGCCAAAGAGGGGTTTTGCAAGGCTATTCAAAATCCTGACTATCTGCTGATTGTTGGGGATTCAAAGCCCAGTGCAGGGGTCTACGAATACCCAGAATCATGAGTATGTTCACATGTTCTTTTGGGTCCTTCCAGGTTCCATTCCTGCCTGACTTCCCTGTTTTCCACATATGTACACTTCATATTTTCCCATTCACCACAGGCCCTAATGTCCTTTCCTTCTTCTTTCCTCCTTCCTTAATAGAAATTTCCATTGTGCCACAAGAGGTCTCATGGGTTGCACATTGCCATTCAGTGTGTGTTTCACCCCTTTGTCTTTTCACAAATGATGCTCTGGTTGACTCTCAGGTCTCGAACTCACTCAGGTGTAAAGTTATAACCACAGACTTTAGCAGTGCTCAGAGTGCTTGCCCTTTGATCCTTTAAAGAAGTAAAAGGAATGTCAAGTTACCTCTATAAAAAATAATCTATCTCACTGGAGCAAGCAGAATGGCAAGCTGTGGAACGTGCCCTTTGCTTTGGTAGAACTATTGTTTTGGCAAGGGGGTGGGACTCAGCATTTCAATGTTGTTGTTTTTAGTGAACTTCACTGCAGGGAGTTTTTTGCTCCCCACAACCACCATCTCATTCTTCTAAATCAGTTTATCAGAATATGGATTCCTTTTATTAAGAGACAGCAAAAGGAAAAGCATTATACCCTTTCACTGACAGCAGGTTTGGATGTTGATTCTGGTGATGAAGGTGCTCATTTATATTAGGAGAGGAAGCTGAAAAAGAAGGTGGAAAGGGATCCCAAGCTTTATCAAGCCTAACCTCCTTAAGGCTCTCTCATTGCCTGTCCCACCAGATTACCCTACATATTCTACATAACACTGTGCTATAAGCAGAAAAGAAGAATGAAGACGGTGTCTAGTGGGGACACTCTGATCCCCCCCGAAGTGGAGAACTGCTCTCCTGTAGCATCTATCAGCTGGAATATGAAACCAGACAGAATAATAATAATAATAATAATAATAATAATAAATTTTATTTATATCCCGCCCTCCCCAGCCGAAGCCGGGCTCAGGGCGGCTAACAACACTAAAATAGTGCAACATTATAAAACATCATAAGAATTAATTAAAATCAAAATTGATGGCAACCATAAACTAAAGTATTGTAAAGATTGCCAAAGGAGGGAGTCAGGCTGTGCCCTAACCAAAGGCCTGGTGGAACAGCTCTGTCTTGCAGGCCCTGCGGAAAGATGTCAAGTCCTGCAGGGCCCTTGTCTCTTGTGACAGAGTGTTCCACCAGGTTGGAGCCGCAGCCGAAAAAGCCCTGGCTCTAGTTGAGGCCAGCCTAACCTCTCTGTGGCCTGGGACCTTCAAGATGTTTTTATTTGAGGACCGTAAGTTCCTCTGTGGGGCATACCAGGAGAGGCGGTCCCGTAGAAGAAGAAGAAGAAGAAGAAGAAGAAGAAGAAGAAGAAGAAGAAGAAGAAGAAGAAGAAGAAGAGGAGTTTGGATTTGATATCCCGCTTTATCACTATCCTAAGGAGTCTCAAACCGGCTAACATTCTCCTTTCCCTTCCTCCCCCACAACAAACACAAAAGGTGAGTGGGGCTGAGAGACTTCAGAGAAGTGTGACTAGCCCAAGGTCACCCAGCAGGTGCATGTGGAGGAGGTGGGACGCGAACCCGGTTCCCCAGATTACGAGTCTACTGCTCTTAACCACCACACCACACTGGCTCTTTAAGAAACTTATTTGCCCTAATGCTATCTCTGAAAGGAAGGGAGTTTTCCCTCTCTTTTGTCTTCCTGTAACAATTTAAATGCATTTCTGAGCAGAATGCCACGATTTCTTGCTGAGCTTTAGTGCCGCCATAATTACAAAGTCAAATGCAATCATTAAAACAGCAACATTTGCTTGTCACCATCTTAGATTGCTCTTCACCTCCTCCTGAACAAACACCAACTGGAATGAGTTGCATCAAATATTATTAAAATGTGAATGCCATTGTATTCTCATATGCGCGAACCCAACCCCCCCCCCCGGACTGAGCAAACCTTTGCCTGTAGGGCCACCTCTTAGCACATCATGCCTCTTGCACTATTAAGATGGCATGTCCGTAACAGAGTTCTCCACAGCAACTCAAAAACAAAGCTTTGAACTGTTAGTTTTACCTCCATCTCCTGCTGTCTGCCTCGTCTTATTACCTGCACATGCAGATAGAGGAGATACTAAAAGTGAGCTCAAAATGACTGAATTCACTTTCATTTTGGCTGGCCAGCACAGGGAGACTAACAAGCAAACAGCAGGGCAGCTGCAAATACAGAGCTTTCTGGAAAACCAAGGAGCTGGAAAGGAGAAGGAGTGATGGGGCAGAGAAAGAAAATGGAAGTGGAAAATAGAGAGAATGAAGACATAATGGCTTTGTGAAGTATTCTGAGAATGAGAAGCAGAGGGGGAAAGATTTATTTTAAGGACCTCATTGTATTCAAGAATTTATTTTAATTTGGTCACTTAATATTTATATTGACCTACAATGAATTTCCAAAGGAGCAAGCACATAGAGCCACACCCACCTCTAAAGTGCCTGAAATGTAATACGAACCCTGCTGTAAACATAGTGAGAGAAGACCTGTGAACTGCAGAGCAGCAGCTGGAATGTGAAGGCCTTTCTTTTACCAGACATATGTATTTATAGAAGCGCTTACATCAGTCATGCTTATTTTATACTGGACACACAAACAAACACTCATTGCATCTGGGTTTCGAAAAAGTTCACTTGCAAGAAGGGTTTGACAGCACATGTAACACTGAGGTGTAAGTGTGTATGTGTGTGACAAAGAGACAGCCATGGTGTGTGGTGTGATGTGTGTGTGTTCAGTCCTTGGTATGATTAGAGGCCACAGGAAAAAAAAAGGTTTACCTTGATGTTGTCTTGCCAACGATGGGCTTTCTGAAATTTCTCAGCCGCATCAGCCAGTCTCTGAAAATGGAAAAGAGAGAGGGTAAGTCCACAGAGAGGTAATGTGAACTGCAATAATGAAAGAGGAGTTATTTTAACGCTGTTCTAGCACATATGGAACCAGCTACATCATTCCTGGGGCTTACAAGTTAACAAAGCATTTTCAGCACCCTTACTAAAGCAGTTCTTGTTATGAAAAGAGATTAATTAAAGGTTTATGGGTTCCCATGACCATCTTCTGTATGCAAATCTGATCTTGTTTAATTAAAGGAGCAAACCTGTGAGAAGCCTTGTGCTTCAAAGTCTTTTATGAGGTGAATTTACTTTCCTTCATAAGGGAGGTTGGCTTCCATTGGCATTTGTGGGCAAAAATGGGCTGCAATCTGTGATGATGTTGAAGCTAGGGCAAAATCTATCCTCTGTCCCTAATGCTAGAGCTGCTCATGGGATCTAGGATTTCCCTTCACCTCAGTAATGTCTGCAATGGAAGCAACTTCATTTCTCCCACATTTAAGTTAATTTGGTTAGTTAGTTAATTGAATTCATGCATCGCTTCCCACCACCAAGAAGGTCTGAGTGACTCACAAAAGATAAAATGCAGGGGGGTGGGATACAATCTATAGCATAATTCAAGCTGCCTGTAGTTTAGCAATGCCCTAATTTGCTCCTATCTCAAATGTGTTTTTGCCTATAGAAGTCAATGCAAACCATTTCATTCCCTGGGAGAAACAGAGTATTAGTCAAGTCAGGTTTCTGCAAATACTATACTTCAAGTGGTTCACAACAGATACATTAACAATAGTAATCCTATCCAGGCATTTATTCACACACACGGGGCTGGGTTCAGATAGCTTCGGTTATCTTAGCATAGGCTACTTGACCAGCATTAGTTCTGCTTTCACACTATCTTGTCTTGTGTTCTATGCAACACAGGCCATGGTTAAATATTTTAAAAAGCAACAAGCCAACTTCAAACCATGGGCAATGAAGTTGGCTTGTTTAACTAATCACAATTTGTTTTATACCACTACCTCTAGTTTGTATGACATGACAGTGCTGGTGAAGTCCTTCTCCCAGCTGCCTGGGAGGAAGAGAGTAAAGTCAGGTTCATTCCGGCTAGTGCACATCATGTTAAACCATGGTTTGGTATTACTTGCAAACTGAGCTTCTGTCTATTGCAGAGGTGGAATAACATTCTTGCCAGCCTGAAGGCTCACAGTGATTTTTGCAGAATTTACAGTGCTATCAATTGCTGAGCAGATTTCATTGCTTTGCAGGAAGTTATAGGACACCCATGTAGCTAGAACCAAGCCAACATGCTGAGTTATTGGTGAAAATAAAAGTCTTTGTCTACAGAGGATCACTCATTCTAATTTGGTGGTTACAGGATTTACCAGAGTGGTGATTTTTGTCTGAGGCGTATTTACTTTCCCTTCACTTTGACAGATTATTTTTACACTGCCAATTCAATCTCCGAGGAAAGCCAGTGTATGTATGCATAGCATCCAACCAGTCGCAATGCGCCAGCCATTCCTGTGAAGCTGTGAAGGGGCTGAGGAATCAGGTAAGATATCTGAACAAGCTCTTCCTTTAATTACAGGCTGCAGCAAGAACCTCCAGGCTGAGATAGCATTTAAAGACAGCCTGACAAGATCTAATCAAGCAGGATGTTAAATGCAGATGCAAGAGCCATCTTCTTTGCTTAAAATGTATGAGATTTAAAAAGGGGGCAAAAGGGAGGGAGGGAAGGAAAGAAAAACCCGAAGTGATTTTGTAGAGTTTACCGTTGAAGTGATTGCAGAAGCATGCCTCATTACTTAGCAGGAAGCCATGGGGCAGGATTTCAGCACTGTCAAGAGCAGTGCATCATCTGTCCGCCAAGCCTCATCATCCCAGCCCCTTTGGCCATCAGGAGCTTAAAAGGGCAGGAGGCTCAAAAGTTCTTCAAGGAGGTTAGGGACAATAAATGGTTCTCCTCCCAGGGATGCAGCACTCTTCTCCTATGGCTTTATCTGTTTAATGCCTATTTCCAAAATATACAGGAGTCAGCTGAAAATTAGTGATGAAAACAGTTCCATCGCAATCAGATAAGAAAACACAAACAAAACCTGGGTTTGCTTCAAAGCAACTAATGCCATGGCAAATATGTGTGTTGTTTTAGTTATCTTTCAAACAGAAAATTCAAATATCCAAGGCCTGGGCAAGATGTTTTGTGCCTGACAGCAGCTATTCCAATGAAGGCTCATGGGAAATTTTTTTATCAGCACTTACTCTTTAAAAACTCTTGTTGAAAGGTGTGAGAGATGCCTTCTAAGAAAGATGGGGATTGTTTCCAGGACAGCACCCTTCCAGCTTTTCCACTCTCCCCAGCCATTTGCCAAGCTCTTGAGAGTTACATGAGAAGTGCTTTCATCTGCTCAATTGTTGCCATGATATTCCCTACCCCTCCCCACAGTTGCAAACATTTGGTTCTCTAGTAGGTGTTCCAAAGGAAGAAACACGATATATTATTGGTGGAAGTGCATCTGATCGGAGAGGTACAAAGCTTGGAAATACTCCTTTATCCAATGCCATCAGTGGAGGCTCAGGTGGCCTTAGTGGTATGAACTGCTTGTTTCCAGGACCAGGATAGTCTGATTTCAGTAACCCATGGTACCCTAACCTAATGTTTGAACTATTCCAGTGTACTCTGTATGGGGCTACCCTTGAAGACAATCTGGAAGCTGCAGTGGGTGCAGAATGATGCTGTCCAGCTGTTAAGAAGACAGTGAAATGTGACCATATACCACCCATTCTAAAAGCACATTGCTGTCTGTCTGTGTGCTACAGGGCTCAATTCAAGGTGTTACTGCAAGTGTACAAAGCCCAAGTCCTAACATTCTGAGTGTTTTGGCACATAGTATAAGATTCCCTGCAGTACAAGGGATTTGTACCACGGGCCTCTGCATTATTTTTTTCTCTAGGGCAGCAGGGGAGAGTAACACACTTAAAATGAGGTTAGCTTTTCACTGAAAGAAGAGAAAGGGTGCCAGTATATTTTGCCTCATACCACAGATTTTTACAAATGAAAGCAAGTCTTTTTAAAAATGAAATTTGGGGGTTATGGTTTATTGTGCAGAGGTTGAGGTGGGGGATGTGTAATGCTAAGGGTTTTGTTTTTTGAGATTACAGATAGGTAGCCGTGTTGGTCTGCCATAGTAAAAAAAAAAAAGTGTGCTTGCACATGAAAGCTCATACCAAGAACTAACTTAGTTGGTCTTTAAGGTGCTACTGGAAGGATTTTTTTTTGTTTTTTGAGAGTGCAAGATGAGAGCACCAGGCCTGTATATCAGTTGTGCTGCTCATAATTTTAAATCAGCTTATGTCTAAAGGAAGGTGTTGGTATATCTTTGTCCTTGAGCCTGCTTACAAGTACCAGGGGTGTACAGCTCTCAACTGCTGCAGCTATAATGCAGCTCAAGCGCCTACAGCAAGACACAGTAGGCACAAGTGGGGAGATAAGTTGCTCTACATCAGAGTATACCACCTGCAGTTCCATATAGGAGTTTTCTCCTAGCCATGGCACCACATCTATTTCTGGAGGACTATCCTGGAAAACATTTCAAGAAAGGGGATTTAAAAAAGAAAAATACATAAGCATTTATAAATCATGGGGCAGGGATGGAATAATTTAAATTGGTGTCATCTAGAAAATGCCTTTTCCTTCTCTGCTGTCCAGCAAAACACACACTGCCTCTAGTTTGTTGTGCCAAAGCTTTACAGAGCTGTGTGAAATGCATCAGAATCTTTCTTTGCCACCCAAACACAGACAATTTATTTTAATTCTCTCCAAGTACTGCCATTTTGTCGTCTGTTGCTCAGCCGAATGCAAATGTATATGGAAGTGTTTCAGAGGCAGCCTATGGCAGATAGGAAAGTTTCCCACAATGCCGTGCCCAACAGCTCAACAAAATAAAGGCTGGGAAGTGGGGGATAAAGAAATTAAAGTGCAGAGAATTGATTTGTATAATGAAATTGCTGAGAAGTAGCAGTGGTTGGGGTTTGTTTTCTTTCTTATTTTTATTAAGCCAATAGGTGTGAATATATAGAGGCCAGAGACTTCCAGGGGGATCAATTTTGCACCAGCAAGTAAATTAAAAACAGAAAGCAAGCTAAATGACAGCCCCCTTCTGGCACTAGTCAGTCTTTGCTTCAGTTCAGGAAAGGGAATGCTGCCAGGTAAGGAGAATAATTGCAACTGTGCTTATGGAGCCAGCCTTGACCTGGGAGGGTTCATGTGTCAATCAGAAGGCAAAACCATTTGTCACAAGGATGTAGATTAGGGAAGAAGAACATGAAAGCATTGTTTACTTTATTGCCCATTTTGTACAGCCTAAGGGTGGAAGGGAATGTGGATGGTTGTAGGGTTAGATCTTTATTTTGTCCAGCACTTATTACAATTCAGTATTAAAATTATACATGTGGGCACACACATCATTCATTTCAGCTTCTCCAATGTGCTGAATTCTTCACAGCATAAAGAAGGGTTTAAGAGATGCAGTAGTAGCTGCTCTTTGCTTTTGGGGTCCCCTCACCCACCCAACAATCCCTTATTGTGTGAATTTGTACAAGGACAACTATGAAAAATGTTGGTCAGAAATTAAAAAAGATCTAGAAATATGGTCAAATTTGAAATTGTCAATGTTAGGCCGAATTGCAGTGATCAAAATGAATGTATTGCCTAGAATGTTATTTCTGTTTCAGACCCTGCAGATTCTTGACAAGATGGAATGTTTTAAGAGGTGGCACAAAGACATCTCGAAATTTGTCTGGCAGGGCAAAAAGCCCAGAATTAAATTTAAAATACTGACAGATGCTAAAGAAAGAGGGGGTTTTGCCCTGCCGGACTTAAAATTGTACTATGAGGCAGCAGCTTTTTGCTGGTTGAAAGAATGGATGCTCCTCGAGAACACGGACATCTTGGATCTGGAGGGTTTCAATAATGCTTTTGGTTGGCATGCATATCTTTGGTATGATAAAGTTAACAGTGCCTTTAAAAATCACATTGTCAGAAAAGCATTGTTTAATGTTTGGATAAGATACAAAGATCTATTGGAAAATAAAACCCCTAGATGGGTGTCACCAGTGGAGGCTAAAGCAGTGAAGAAACTCAATATGGAGGTCGGATGGCCGAAGTATTGGGAAATTTTAGAACAGGATGGAGATAAGTTCAAACTACAAAGTCAGGAGAAATTGAAACATAAAGTAGAAAATTGGTTCCAATATCGCCAAATAATGGAATTTTTTAAACAGGACAGGAAAATCGGTTTCCAGGTGGAAAAATCAAAATTAGAAACCGAACTGTTAGAACCCAATACTAAGAATTTATCTAGAATGTATAACTTGTTGTTGAAATGGAACACACAGGATGAAACAGTTAAATCGGCTATGATTAAGTGGGCTCAGGATGTTGGACATAACATTATGTCAGCTGACTGGGAATGGTTATGGAACACCGGTATTAAGTTTACGGCATGTAATGCCTTAAAGGAAAACATCATGAAAATGGTTTACAGGTGGTACATGACCCCAGTCAAGCTGGCAAAAATCTATCATTTGCCCGATAATAAATGTTGGAAGTGTAAAGAGACTGAAGGTACCTTCTACCACCTTTGGTGGACATGCCCGAAGATTAAGGCCTTCTGGGAAATGATCTATAATGAAATGAAAAAGGTACTTAAATGTACCTTTTTTAAAAAACCAGAGGCCTTTCTCTTGGGCATTGTCGGCCAATTGGTGACAAAGAAGGATAGAACTTTTTTCATGTACGCTACAACAGCAGCAAGAATACTCATCGCAAAGTATTGGAAGACACAAGATTCACCCACTCTGGAAGAATGGCAGATGAAAGTGATGGACTATATGACACTGGCCGAGATGACAGGCAGAATCCGCGACCAACGAAAAGAGACGGTGGAAGAAGAATGGAGAAAATTTAAAAGTTATCTTAATGACTATTATAAACTTAATGAATGCTAAAATGTTGTGGTTTCCAGAAACAAAGGGGTACAGGGATATAAGGTTAGACTATAAAAGAGGACTAAGATGATAGAGATTGGAAAGTAACAATTGGGAGTTGCTAGTGGAATTATGGACATTGGGATGCAGAGAGGGGGGGTATGGGGAAGTCCAAGAAAAGAGGTTTATGAAAATATGTTTGAAACTATACGTGTATGTTTGTCATTTTTAGTGTTTGTTTGTTTTTCTTAAAAATGTTGTAAAACCAATAAAAATTTTATTAAAAAAAACAAAACAAAAAAAACAATCCCTTATTTAGGTTCCATAACATGTTTCTAATTGCAGGGCCTGGTTTTAGCATCAGCACGTATTTCTCACCAATACCACATAGGAGCATGGCTGAATTTGATTACAGTGGTACCTCAGGTTACAGACGCTTCAGGTTACAGACTCCGCTAGCCCAAAAATAGTACCTCAGGTTAAGAACTTTGCTTCAGGATGAGAACAGAAATCACACGGTGGCGGTGTGGTGGCAGTGGGAGGCCCCATTAGCTAAAGTGGTACCTCAGGTTAAGAACAGTTTCAGGTTAAGAACGGACCTCCAGGACGAATTAAGTTCTTAACCCGAGGTACCACTGTATTGTTTTCTTAAATAGGACTAAAGAATAACAAGGACTGTATTTCTCATGAATATCCTGTCCCCGCCCTTAGTATAATCACAAGTGTGTTTCACTGCAAACCTTACAAAAACTGGAAACATCTTGCTTACACACACACACACACACACACACACACACAATCACTCACTCACTCACTCACACATGCTATGGCATGAACATCTTGCACAGTGCTTTATCCAGAGCTCCATGGCTAATCCAGACAATGAGCAGGAAAATAGCTGTGAATCTACTAAGATAAACACCTTTCAAGGAACCTATTTAACACATTACTGCATCAGACCTCCCTGAAATCCATCAAGGCAACATTTATTGCAGGCTTTGAACACAGTAGGCACCCTGACTGCTACCAATGACAAAAAAGCATACACAATTCTAACAAACAAGATGTATTCATTTATTTACTTTAGCATCTCACCTATTACACAGACTCCACATAACTTGTGACCTACAAAGCCAGATGTGCCATACTAACCTTATTGTGATCTGTCAAATACTGTTTTTCCAGTGCCAAGAGGTTTACTGAGTATCTGACATAGGTGGGGTTGTTTTTGGCTTGGTGGATTAAGCTGTGCAGATATGCTCTGGGCAATTCCTCTCACTGGACAGGACAGCTTGCCCACACACCAACCCTACCTCCTTCTACCCATGCAATCGAGACCACAGTGTACACCACAGCCAGCAAAGTGGTGCGCCATACTGTAGAAAGGGTCTTGCAAAATAGTAACATAAGACAATCCATTTCCTGATTCCCAACTGATCAGTCAGAGCCTCTGTATGAGCAAAATTATCATGGTGCCACCCAAAAGGAATATTTTGGAGATGAATCTTACTGATAAATTGTATTTCATTATATTTATATTCTGCCCCCCCCCATCTTGTAATTCAAGGTGACATAATGTGGTTCCCAGGAGATCTAACATGCAGGCACTAACCAGACCCACACCTAAATAGGGTCAAGAAAAGTGACTGCCTCTTGTGCCTTTAATGGGGGTGGGAAATGACATCCTGTCTCTATATCGTCAAATAATTACCCAACATGACTAGATCTCTCGCCAGAGATGTACCACCATATTTTAAAGGGATAGAGGTTCCTGGGACTAAGCAGCTTACGAATAAAGTCTGTACATAGCAAAGTTCATTTTTACACTTTTCCCCACAGAGGAAAGCCACCCATGGTTCCCTCCCATGTGGGAAATTTTATTCAGATATAATAACAGAGCTATGCAAGGCAAACAAAAAAAGGGAATCATATCTGCCATAAATTAACAATTAACACTAGATATGAGGGTAGTTATAAAATTACTGTTGAATTAGTAATTGATAGTGTTAATAAGCAAAATAGTTTGCAGTCAGCTGAAAATGGTGATTTTTTAGCGTGTTTTGTTGTTTTTTTAAAAAACACTTTTCTGTACTGAGTGCTTGTAAGTAATACTAGATATGCTGGGGTATTTTTTTTTTACTGCTTTACTTTTCAATTTTCTTGATTATGTTTTTACATTTTTATTATTTGCCGATTTTACTATTGTAAGCCACTTTGAATTCTTTTTTTCTAAGCAATCACTAAACAGAATAAATAAATAATGGAACAATAAATAGTAGTATGGGTGCCAGCTGAGTTCAGTGCTACTGAATTCAGGACTCTTTGGGAACTGATCTGTATTGACACCAATTCAAGTTATTAACAAGCTTGTCATGCTCTGGCATGACCAAGAGACAAAAACCAGGGTAGCATCTGGCTTAATTCTTAATGGCGCCTCTGGAGCTACCGTATTTTTTGCTCTACAAGATGCACTTTCCCCCTCCTAAAAAGTAAGGGGAAATGTGTGTGTGTCTTATGGAGCGAATGCAGGCGGGAGGCTCTGCTCAGTGCTCCCTTCAAAGAGCCGCGTGGAGCGTGTGTGCGGATCTTCGGGGCTTTTCCCCCAGAGGCTGTGTTGCTGTTGGGCAAGGGAGAAGGTGGCAGAGGAGAGGCTTTTCCCTGGGAGAGGCTGTGCGCGGCTATCCCATAAGCCAGGACAGCAAGCAGGATCACTGCGCAGCGATCCCACTTGCTGTCCTGGCTTCTGGGATTCAGAATATTTTTTTTCTTGTTTTCCTCTTCCAAAACCTAGGTGCGTCTTATGGTCTGGTGCGTCTTATAGAGCGAAAAATACGGTATATGTACCATAAAATAAGTGAGCATAAGTCAAGACATTTAGGAGTGGGGCAAAACCACCTTCTCCCTCTCTCTAGACACTGGCTTAATCATAGGCAAGCAGCCACCTTAGCTCCCACACCAATCTCCATGACCATCATTCTTCCCACATAATTGGTTTCCTGGCATAATTCACCCCAAGCCATCCTTTCCATGCCTACATCATGCAATTATTCTCCTAGAGAAGCCCACTTCTCACTGCCAGCCTGATTAAAGCTGTGACAAATATGCCCTTCCCACATTTGTGGGGCCATTCATCCCAGGTGGAGGGGAAGGGAATAATTCAATGACTACTGGGGGCAGTCACATTTCAAGAATTTCAATCTTACCTAAAATACTAGGTAGCCGATGGGGAATGATGGGTTCCTAAGGTAACCCTGGGAACAATGCTACTCCATGATGTAGTAGCATTTTCGCAGGATTCTTTGTCTAAGCAATGAGGCTGGAGCAGCCAAGATTCTGCCGAAAGTGGCAGCAAGGCTTTCTACTGTTTTTTTAAAAAGCCCAGGGTGGGGTGAGGTGCTAGGGAAAGAAAAAGAAATCCTTGATCATGTCACATTTAAAGATAATTCTTCTAAGACTAATCCATTGTTGGAAGGCTGTTTTTGCCACACCACACTCCCGATTTATTAAATAATACTTCAGCCTAGCACTCTTGTGTGAGCTGAATAGTCAGGATAGCTCAATGGGCAAAAATAAGCTAAGGACGCTGTAACTCTCACATCCCCTACATATAAAGTGAACTTAATTCTTATCAACGATAAAGAAATGCATATTTCATCTTCAAATGTGAGTTACAGAGGGGTGGTTTTTTTGTTTAATGGTTTTATTTTGCTATCTTTTTTTAGTATCCAAAGTATATTTTTCTTCCAGAGTTACTGTTAAGCTGGGAAAATATTAGTTAATATATTATCAATTGACAGCAAGTTTGGGGGCAATAAGTACTTATGCTTTCTGGGAAAATAATGTTGTCTATAGCAAGAGGTTTAATAGAAAAAAAGCATCCAACTATTGATTTGTGGGCCAAATGTGTATGCATTACAGTTGTGCAAAGGCTTTAGTTGTTGTATTTCTAGTGTCTGCAGGTGTTTGTATTTTCTTATGGATTTTTCAAGACAGAGGAATCGTGCGCTCTGTTGTGCAATTATAGAGGGAGAAGGACTTTTGTTACAGTTTCTCACCAACTACTGTTGGTGAAACAGGAGTATTAGTGGGGCCTGCAACAAAAAACGTTGCAGTGTATCATCGCAACCTAAGAGTGGGCTGCTGTTCAGGGTGTCAGCCAGACATTACTTCTAAGCAGGTCATTCCACTCTCCAACCTGCCTCTTTTCCATCTGATGCTCACATTCTACAGCCACTGGATTGTTGTTGTTTCTTGGGGTGGTAGTACTGGGAACTGCTTTGGATTTCTAGTTTTTGTGTGTATACTTCTGCAGTGACCAAAGCATTTGACCTTCACTGTCACATGGTTGTAGACCAGGATTTTAATGCATGCAGGGAGCCTCCTCATGTATACAAGGCTCAATGCTTCAGAAGTTTGTCCACCAACTTATGGAGGAGACGAAGAAGGCAATGGAGATGAAGCTTAGTATACTCATCCCTGCTCATGTGTTCAGAATCCACACCTTTTGCTGAAACTTGCAATCTATTCATTCTGAAATACGCATAGCTTATTTGGTTCACCTTGGGAAATGATCTATAATGAGTTGAAAAAAAATGTTTAAGGTAACTTTCCCAAAAAGATTGGAGTCCTTTTTGTTGGGAATAATTCAGACTGAAGTCCCTCAGTGTCAGCCAAATTTATTTCTGTATGCAACAATGGTGGCCCGAGTTTTGTTAGCCCCCAAATGGAAAGTGGGGGAGGTCCCAGGCAAAGAGGACCGGCAACTTAACATGTTAGACTATGCAGAGCTTGCAGGTTTAACATAATAAGAGAGCAAGAAGAACATATATTCAAAGAAGAGTGGAAAATATTTATTGGGCATATGGAAAATAATTGTACACAGCTCAAAATGCTGGCAGCATTAATATAAATTCAACAGTGTAATTAATGTTTGAGGGGTGTAAAAGTGGAGAACTGACTAAAATGGTTGTAGCAAAATATGCAGGAATGAAAGATAAAATGAACCATGGAAAGAGGAGGAGGTAAGTCATTGGATACCTAACAGTATGTAAAATGTTTATTTTAAGACGTAAAATTTAATAAAAACTATTATAAACAATAATAATTTGATTCGCCTTGGTTAGCAGCCTCTTGTTCTCAATCTTACAGGTACTCCTGACAAGAACTAAAGCTACATGATTTCAGAAATTATTTAAGCATTCTTTTGATTAACTAGAGTAAACTCTAAAAATAAACAGATGCGCTTTCCCAGTCATTCCCTTGAGATATAGCTGAGAAGACACTTAACATTTCCCATGGTGTGAAACAAATTAATTTGCAATGAAATTGTACCTGCTGCTTTAAAAGAACTTATACTTCAGAACTTTATATTTGCAGGGGGCTGGGCTGAACATCTGGCTCACAATCTGCTTACATTTTGTCTGGCCACATTTTGTGACCAGTTGGTCTTTGAAGTGGGTAGGCACCTTTCTAGTGCGATAGAAAACCCCCTCAGATATAGCACATTCAAAAATAGTGGTGCATAAACCATGGGATTTCCTCAGCAGACTGAATAAAGCAATGAATTGAGTTGTTATGTTGGGAAACAACCAGCCTGGGGACTTGAAATGGAGGTCACAGGTATTTGAACAGGAGTCTCCATGTTCAAATGTTTGCAAGCATGATCAAGGAGGAGAGGGAGCTCTGACTGTCTCATTCCTGCAAGTGCTACCACCTGTCTCCTCTTTCCCATAGTAGAGGATGTTCCTCCTTCACCTTGTCCCCAAGGATCTAGCACAGGCTTCCTCAACCTCGGCTCTCCCAATGTTTTGAGACTACAATTCCCATCATCCCTGACCACTGGTCCCACTAGCTAGGGATCATGGGAGTTGTAGGCCAAAAACATCTGGAGGGCAGAGTTTGAGGAAGCCTGACCTAGCAGCTCACCTGAAGCAGTTCATGGGAAGGCAGTGGTAGGTGTTCCTCAGACTCCAGTGCAGCACATTTCCCCTCAAAGGTGGGACTGCAACTTCCAGTCGCAGAATCCTCAGCAGGAAGGTGATGCTACTGAGAAGTAATCACTACTGAGAAAGCACATGCACACTGTCTCCCCAGAAAGTACCTCTTTGATCCTATTCTCATCTTCATATCCAGGGTCACTGAACATACGAATGGAGCAGGACAGGATGGAGCAGTAACACAACACAGCCATGTTCTCTCAGCTTAGCACAAGGGTGGCTAAACTTTTCCAGGCCAAGGGTAGCATGATTAACCCTCCAGGAGCTCCTTATTAAGTATGAAGTGGTCAATTCAAAAATTGTTTAAGGAAAACCTTCAGGGTTTTTTTGTAACACACACACACACACACACACACACACACACATGTACGTTTAAAAATGACAATTTGGAAGAGAGAGAGGGACCACAAAAAAAACCTTTCGGGGGATGAATGAAACTCACGGGCCATGAGTTAGCTGCTCATGGCTTGGCATATTTTCAGCATATTCACATTCTACTGAATGTCACTGGATCACAGACTTGTAAAGTTTGAAGGGACTATGAGGGTCATCTAGTTCAATTCCCTGCAATGCAGGAATCCTTCACCAAACGTGGGCCACAAACTCATGATACTGAGATTAGGAGTCTCATGTTTTACCAACTGAGCTATCCCTTGGTAATAATCTGTAGCAGTCAGTTATGCATTTTTTCAAACTTAAATTCAGTTCCCCAAATTTCTATAGCTTGCGATTTACTTTGCATCTTCAAGCACATTCCTTTTTAAAACACATTTTTGTATGTTATATTTTCCCAAATATAATTCATTTTTTCTACTTTAATTTCACTAATATATGTATTTTTGCAGATACTTTCCCCTAATACATTTCACACACATGTTTTTGGGTTGAGGAACTTTATCACACAATTCAGAGAAGTGCATATTTCAAAGGATAGCTGTGTTCTGCTTTGTGTATTGGTTCAGAAAGTGCGAATTAGGTTGGCTCACATTAAAACGCCAACTGAAAGAATTTCTCCCACAACCTGAATTTTCTCCCCATCGCTTATCCTTCCCTAGCTTTCAGCCTCTATCAATGATTTAGCATGTAGTTGCTGTATTCTTTGTTATCTGTCATATTGTCCTGCCATGTACATCTCTTACATTCATGGAAGATGTGTAAATATGCATTATTGCTTTCCTTTCATGAACAGATCAAAGATCATGAAATGGAATGTTTTAATATGGGGGTATTATTGCATGTAAATACATAGCCTTGGATTCTAAGGTATCCTCTATTCACAAGGAGCAGGCCTGATTTCTGCCTCCTCTTCCTTCCATCTGCATCTCACCCTACCATTGCGCCACTCCTGGTCAACCTCATTAAGATTCCAAGACTATGTGTATGCCTGGGTTAAAGTTACAATAGCAGTTGAAGGAAAAATGTGTGAGGACTATGGGAAGCTATGTAACAAGCACATATTCAACAGGCATGCAATTTATGGTCAAAGATGCAAGACATGCAGATTCCAACCCCTTCGCCATTACATTTTTACTTCTCATTAGCTGTTAAAGTAGGGTGGGGAAATAAGTCTTAAGTATGGATAATAGGGAAGAGCAGCCGGCTGGTTCTTTACTGTTTAAGTGCTTGAGATCCAATCTCTTCTGTTATGGAAGAATAAGGAAGGGGCTGAACAGAAGACTGCAGGAAGAAAGTGATTTGAATAGAGTTTTGTTTATTTATTCATTCAGTTTTAATCCTGCCCTTCTTTCATTGCATTGATCTTAGCGCCGGCTACATCTTAACATGTTATTAAAGTGAAAGAATAGAATAGCTCTCATAATTAAGACATCAAACTCAATATCCACAATAGCTTTGAAAGGGATTGTTTGGGACTGGATAGTGGTTATTACAAATCTCTGGGTCCAGGGAGGGCTTCTTGAGTGGCTGGGATATCAAGGTTGAGCATGCCCAGGTCATTTACTGAGGAATTAAGATAAAGGCAAAGGGACCCCTGACCATTAGGTCCAGTCATGGCTGACTCTGGGGTTGCGGCGCTCATCTTACTTTACTGGCCGAGGGAGCTGGCATACAGCTTCCGGGTCATGTGCCCAGCATGACTAAGCCGCTTCTGGCGAACCAGAGCAGCGCATGGAAACGCCGTTTACCTTCCCGCCGGAGTGGTACCTATTTATCTACTTACACTTTGATGTGCTTTCGAACTGGGATTTGAACCACCGACCTTCTGATTGGCAAGTCCTAGGCTCTGTGGTTTAACCCACAGCGTGACCAGTGTCCCACACAGGAATTAAGATAGTCCCTGGTTAAATTCAGAGCAGCTATAAAGCCAGCCCTCACCTCCACTGATCCTTTCCAATGCTCAGTTACACTGCACATTTCATCTACTCTTCTGCCATACCATTCATTTGCAATATCATAGTCTAGCCTTAACAGCATAATTTTTTAGCAAAGCCTTACAATGTGGTTGTAATGGGTGGTGGGCTTTTAATAATCCAATCCCAATAGGACTAGAACGAGATGGTCCAGTTCAGCTTTGCCAGCAATCTGAGCTGCTATGCTCCTTAGCTGCCACTCTTTCCTCTCCCTTTCACTTGGGAGGCAGCAATTGGTAAACAAGAACAGGGGAACTGCAGGTGGTGCTTGAGGACAGCCATTCTAATGCCAAATGAATTCATCATGAATAATCTTATCATGATCAATAGGGCCAAAGGATTACTTTTAAGCTCTAACAATGATTAAACCATTACTTTTTAAAGTGTGGCAGATCAATCGGTTCATTTCAAGGTGCACCACGTGCACAGACTGCAAGATGTACTGGAGCCAGGCAGCCAAACTCATAGCAGAGAAGAAAAGCAGCCCTCCTGCTTCCTTAACTGTAGGTTGACTGCAAGAAGAAGAGGAAGAAAAACGCTGCTCCAGGGCAGCTGTCCTGAAGAAAGGTGTGGTGCAGGGCACTGACTGCATAAGGACAGAACAAAAGAGACTGCAGAATTAAATAGAAACACCTTCAGTAATTTTTGCCAAAGGCAAAAGTGTTCTTTGTTAAAGGGTCTTTGAAGCAAAGACAGATCACTAGTGGGGGAGAAATGCTGAATTGTATTGAGCAAACTAACTTTAAACAAGGGTTGGCACTGTGGTCTAAACCACAGAGCCTAGGGCTTTCCGATCAGAAGGTTGGCGGTTTGAATCCTCGCAATGGGGTGAGCTCCCGTTGCTCGGTCCCTGCTCCTGCCAACCTATCAGTTCGAAAGCAGGTCAAAGTGCAAGTAGATAACTAGGTACCGCTCCTGCGGGAAGGTAAACAGTGTTTCTGTGCGCTGCTCTGGTTTTGCCAGAAGCGGCTTAGTCATGCTGGCCACATGACCTGGAAGCTGTACGCCGGCTCCCTTGGCCAATAAAGTGAGATGAGCGCTGCAACCCCAGAGTTGTCCGCGGTGGGACCTAATGGTCAGGGGTCCCTTTTCCTTTACCTAACTTTAAACACATGCACACACACCTCACCCAGGTTCAAATAACAGTTCCTGCTTTGCACAAGGATGCACAAATAATACACAAACCTTCATGCAGAATAACTAAACAACCAACAACCCCTCCCTCTTCATAAAGATACAAACAAAAACAGACAGTAAGCCCACAAAACATACAATACCGGACAGCCACCTGAATCTCTCCTTCCAGCTGCCGGGAGCCCCGTAGGTAGCAGGAAAGTGGATCTCAGTCTGGCCAGTTTTTGCAGCACCTACAGCAACATAGGTGCATCAAAGCTTCCCCAGCCTTCCTGGCTGAGGCCCTATGCTTTTTAGCTGCTCCAGGGATGAGGCTAAATGGCCCAGCTATTTCCACCTGGCTTGATTGTTACTACCCGCACCTGGCCTGCAGCTCCCATGAGTCATTTCCAAGAACAGTAGTGCTCCTGCAAGCTCTACTGTCAGTATTAAATGAAGGGTTAATTGCACAAGCCCACCTACACCTTCTCAATTACAATTCTTCCACATTTCCACTACAGGTAATATGCAGAGTTCAATTCTAAAGGAATACAGAAATACCAATTTTGGGGAGTGTACGGGAATCTAGTTAATCACTTGACTGTCTTAGTTGGGAGCACCCAAAGCGTATTGCAAGAGGTACATGAATCTACTTCACCTATTCCTCCTAGGTTCTTATCTAGTACCAATGATATGATATGCACTGCATGGATCAGCCAAGACCCATACTTTACTGTCATACTTTCAGGAGGAGAGGAAAATCACCTGCAGCCTCTTTGGAGGAGTGGAAGAATTTACCCTAAACACACGCCTTTTCCTTTCCTGTTGCAATAACATCTCATTCCCAAGGCAGGGGAATCCAGATTTTCTCCTCTTGGGGAAGTTAACATTATCCTACTTTTGGGCACATCATAAAAATACATCCCTAATAACCATATGGCTCTGAATATAAACAGAGCCAGCATGTGCCAGGAGGAAGCAAACACACTGACAAAATATTTGTATGCAGATGCCAACACATTTGCGGGCACATGATATTCATGATAAATACCACCATTTCCTAAGCTTGGTGTGAAAAAACAACAACCACAAACACATTGAATTCACTAAACAATTTACAGGCTGCACAGGCCAATGGAAGAAAGATCCTCTTCTCATCAAGAAGATTGCTTTGGTTATTGGAAATGTAGGCAGGCCAGCTGATATCTGAAGCCAGTGCTTTTATGCCACTTTACATTTGCCCTTTTGCCATTGTTTTAATTCTGTTTTACTATTTTATCATGCTCTTAGTTCTCTCCTTTGAAATATATGTATTCAAGGACATGGTCTAAATACATTAAATAAATAAATGCAATCTTTGGCAATAAATGCTGCATTAAGCGGTGATCTGGTTCAAATTTGCATATATATAGTCAATGTGGTATGCCACTTTGAGTTTGAATTCAGAGGGATAAGTGCTTTATATACTCCATCCTTAGGTTTACTATTTTTAAAACAAGCATTTGTTTCCTCAGGAAAAATAAAAAAGCAATGAGCACATATTTCCCCCAAATAACACGTGAATGCAAGTTGAAACTTTCTCATTTACCTTCATTTAATGGGCTTAAGCGCAATTCACATGTTATGCTTTCCCCACTTTAACTGTCACAATATCCCCTTCTAGCATGGGAGAAGGTACTGTTTGATTGCCCATGCTGCAGAGGAGCGCATGCTACCTTGTGACCTGATTGGTGACAGCCTGGCAGTGAGCAATGCCCCCTTTCTGTATGACCACACTATAATTTCCTTCACTGTCACTGTAGGAAAGCCATGTCAGTATCCACCTCACCTTCTTTTAAACCACCACCACCTGAAGCTTCTGTTTCCTGGTACAGTTGGTGAAGGCTAGAGTAAGGAAACTGATTTAACCATGCCTTTTTCTATGGAAGGGCATGTATATCCCCACAGCATTAGTGCATGGAGTAATACTTTAACTAAAAAATAAGCTCATGGAATGTTTCCCAAACTTGGGTCTCTGGCTGTTTTTGGATTACAAGTCCCATCATTCCTGACCACTGGTCCTGCTAGCTCAGGATGATGGGAGCTGCAGTTCAAAACAGTTGGAGACCCAAGTTTGGGGGACCAGGCATGAGGCATTAGTGAAATAGACTAAAATGTCCCCATATTGTGTTATAGAATCATAGAGCTGTAGTGTTGGAAGGGACCATGAGGGTCGTCTAGTCCAACCTCCTGCGATGCAGGAATCTTTTGCCCAACGTGGGGCTTGAACCCACAACCCTGAGATTAAGAGCCCCAACTGATCTATCCCACATGGTCAAGTTTCAGTTTCACTGAAGCCAGCTGCTCTTGGCTATGGTGGTAAAAAACCGCAGCCATATAAAAAATGCCCACAGACATGGAGAAGAAAGAGGAATTCAGTAAAAGAGCTGCACTTCACTTCTCAATAATGACAAAAGAGCCACATTTTTATATGGGGATAAGTTAAAACACTGAAACAACCATTTCTAAAAGTTTTCTGTTCTATGGAGGAGAAAATAGTGGGTGGAGGGCTAAGGCTATGTTCCCAGGTCACACAGAAGAATACAGGAAGCTTGAAATGCAATTGTAAATCCACATTCTAGCATGGCTATCAGATCAGTCAGTTTATAAACCCGCATATCTATATATCTGTATATATTCTAAAACTGCATATCTACCCTTCACATCTGCAGACCAACAGAATGAGAGAAGCTCAAAAACACATATGGAATTGGCCTTGGAGAACATGTCATACTAGCACTTAGAGGAAAGGAAGGTGGAGATTGAAATGGGCCACCACTGCTCTTTCCACTCTTACAACAGCTCTTGAGAAGTCAGCTGTTCCCTTGTGAGTCTGACTCACACATTGCTCCTTCTGCATCTTGGATGGTTTGTGTGTGGTGCTTTAATTATCTCCATGGCAACATACAGGCAAATTGTCATGTCCAAACTTCATGTAGCAAATATCTTGATTGCAATGATCAAAGAAAAACCAAGGGGCTATTAGCAAAAGAATGAAATATCTGCCAAGTCAGAAAGGACTAAATAGTGTATGCTAATGTGCAACACATCCCATGACCTCCCTCCAGAATTCTACCTCCCCCCTCACCAAGAGCATCCCTGAAGGCTAAGTAGGAGAGATTTGGAGACTTAGAACAATGAATTTACATGAGCCAGCAGATCAGAAAAGGCCAATCACAGACCAGAGGGTGGCCAGTTCTTCAAAGTCAGCAGCCAACTTAGACAGGCTTGATTGGGGGTGGGGGGACATGCAGCTGGTTACTATATTTTATTTGTCTGCTTTAATATTCTTCTCACACCTTCTCGATTTCATTCATCACTTGGGCAAATCCAGTTTGAGCTTTCTATTCAGAGTTCCAAGTCCAGGATTAAAGAATCTCAGCGCTGATTCAGAACTCAGGCTATGACAAATGGAAGAAGCTAAGTTTCTAGAACTAAAACAACGGAGAAGTGAAAGAAGAAGTGAATAAAAGGAGAAATGGCTGTGTGCACCTACATGACAAGATGGTGGGCCTTCACTGCACAGGGCCTGCCACAAACCAGAGTTGGACATGAACATATTACAAATATGTCCAACATATTGGACATATTACAAAAGTTATCTCCCCTTGGGCCAAACGTTGCATTTATTTATCAGGTGGAGTTATGGTAGTCCTGCTATCTTTAGTTCACACATTAACTCATTCAACGTTCCTTAATCCATTGAAGCATGCAAGTAGTGGCTGGGGAGGTGGGACAGAAGGCAGAATGAGACTGCCACCACCACCAAGTGGCAATCAAGAGGGAAGGGGATCTCATGGTCTTAGGAATGTGTTGAATAGTGGCAGCTGAGAGGCTAAAGCAGCACTGTGTAGGGATACTCATACCCAATGGCCAGAAGTGCCCAGCATGGGATGATGACATCATCACCCATTCCTGACTCCACTGCTGCCAAGTGATGCCGACAGTGCCAAGCCCCCTATTGCAAAATGCTACCAGGTAGCAAAGGCTTTGCACCTGTCTCCACAGCACCTAACCAGATGCCACCCATAGCCGATTACCTGGTTAGTCAAGTTCATACATCTGGAACAGTATCTTAACTGCCTATAAAAATGCATGCCAAATCAAGCCAGTTACAGTTCTCTGCTTGCCCCTGCTTCAATTTGCAATACAAACTACCCTTCCCCTGAAGAGGAACTGCCCCTACAGTCTAATGCTCATAAGTGATTACATGACACTCATTTCTTTGCTTCAGTGAGGAGTTCAAGCATTGACTGGTAAACATTTCAGCTAGGCTATGAGAAAGTGAGAGGCACAGTTCAGTTTGGTCACCCTTGTGGGAAAACTTGGTAAGGAAAGTAATAAACGTCTTAATGGGATGCTGTTCTGCAACACTGAAAGCCAAGTTGCCTGTTTGTTCTGCCTCTGCCTCCTCCCTTCCTTTCTTTCAGCAGAGGCTGAAAAGGATAAGGCTACAATCATATGTTCACTTAAGTAGGAACAAGTTGAAACACTTGCATGGGAAAAGTCCTATTGAACTCAATGGGGCTTACTTCTGAATATCTATGTATAGCGTTGGGCTGTACAAGGGTTTTCTAGACAAAAGTGAGAGTTACAAGAAAGCCAGCAATTGGCTAGTCATAATAGGACTCATGCTTGTCAAGTGGTGTAGAAAAACCCTTCCCACTCTCCTCTGCAGTAACCCAACTTGTGTACATTATAATGGGTTGTGTGCCTTCGTCACTTGTACATGCCATGTACTAATTTTTATTCCATTGATCAAAAATAAGAGTGTATTAAGCTGGCCCTCCATTTATTTATTTATTTATCTATCTATATAGCATTGTCCACATGCATACACGATGTTTTTCAGGGGCGAAGAATCAGATCTGCGGGAGGACCTGCTCCTTCACGAGTTCTGCTCCTTCACGAGCAGCTTCTCTGCACAGAAGAGTAGCAAATATCTTTTATTTTTAAATGTTATTCATTGCATTTCTATCCCACCTTTTTCTCCAAGAAACTCAAGGTGGCACCCATGGTTCTCCCCCTCCTCGTTTTATCCCCACAACAAACCCTGTGAGGTTGGTTAGGCTGAGAGGCAGTGACTGGCCCAAGGCCACCCAGTGAGCTTCACGGCTGAGTGGGGATTTGAACCCCGGTGTCCCAGGCCCTAGTCTGACACTCTAACCACTGCACCACACTCCCAATGAACCTGAGCTAATAAATCCCCCCCCCCCGATCTTGAGCAGCTGCTACAATCAAATGCAATCTCAGCGAAAATAACACAACAGCTCTAAGTGTGGTGCCAGTGTGGTGTAGTGGTTAAGAGCGGTAGTCTCGTAATCTGGGGAACCGGGTTCGCTTCTCCGCTCCCCCACATGCAGCTGCTGGGTGACCTTGGGCCAGTCACACTTCTCTGAAGTCTCTCAGCCTCACTCACCTCACAGAGTGTTTGTTGTGGGGGAGGAAGGGAAAAGAGAATGTTAGCCGCTTTGAGACTCCTTCAGGTAGTGATAAAGCGGGATATAAAATCCAAACTACTACTCTTCTTCTTCTTCTTCTTCTTCTTCTTCTTCTTCTTCTTCTTCTTCGGAACAACATTTCAGAGCGGGGCGGGGGGGGGGGGAGGGAGATGGATTTTTTAATCATTTCTTCTTGGTTGAAAACACATTGGGATTTTCCCCATAGGAAATAACTGAAATGGTCAGTTCACCATGCAAACACTCACCTTACAAACCATATCTCGGGAACATATTACGTTTGCATAGCAGGACCTGTGTGTATTGCCATTACAAACGAGTGAAGTGAATGAACATAGCAATATCTGTAAGAGATGGAAAAGCTTGTTTGGCATTGGAGATTAGACTACAGTGTCAGTGGGCATTATCTGCTGTTCTTTAGGGTCCTGTAGTTCTAAAGAATTGGGCTGCCAAAGAGGACAGTTCATCACTTTGTATTAGAAGTTACTTTTAAAAGCGAATACTTTCATATAGAGGTATCTTTGATGGTAAAAGCTTGGGCTGTGTGTGTCACCCCTTCTACTGGGTATGAATAAAGAGGTTTCTCTTTTCTAGCTGAAAACCAAACTGCAAGACAGTCCCTCTAGAGACAGAGCTCCTGCCATAAAGTTACAAAGTACAATTTAAATCAGTGGACCTTTAAAACATTCACATATGTTTATGGATCTGACCATTATCTTCCATCTGAGACATCACACGTTCCATGACAGCAGCAATGCAAGGCCACAAATAAAATATTAACCCCAATTACTTTGACGTGACCTTCATCCCTCCTAGGATCAAGGGGACAGGGGTGCCTTCTGTCTCTTCCCTTTTCAGGGAAAGTAGCTGGTAAGAAAATTAATTAAACAAGTGGCTGGATAATTGATTTGTGCTTAAATGAGATAAAGCATTGTGTTCTTGACAAGGAGGCAAGTCCCTCTTTCAATGAAGCAACCAAGATGATTTCCAGTATAAAACAACAGCAACTATCTCTCACAAGAGATCATTATGGACGGATTATGAACCCTTCTGGTATAATGCAGGAGGCCCTCCAGAGAAGGCATTACCAGGTGTTATGAAGGGACTATAACAAATAATATGCCTTTGGCATTATTTGCTAGTCTGGCCCATAATCCATATATAAAACCCTCTCTGGAGAGGCTGGGATGGCTTGCCAAGGTGGCTGGTAATCCCCCAGAATTCTTCTCCTGAAAAACCACCGCTCCTTGCCAAATTGCATTCTGAAGGTCCCAATAACTTTTATGATTTTAAATGCCCTCAAGCACTGAGAGAAAGAAGCACAGATATGGCTTCAGGCTAGATGTCTGTGTCCTGAAAAATCTGGCTTACCGTGGGAAATAACAAGGGAGCTGAAGGTAAGAGAGAAGATGCTCTTATAACAGAACTGAGTGGTATCGCTTATCAGTGATGTCATGGGCACCAGGTTCTCAGGATAATGCTCACCCGAGTATGTTCCACACAGCATTCCAAATAGGTGGAGCCCCACCAGCTAAGGAAATAAGGACATCTCCTCAATATATTTGCCAGAGCTTGATCATGACCAGCAGGATGAGTTAAGTCAGAAGCTAGGGCACATGATATTAGCCAGGAGCAAAAGGCTAACTAAAAGGCAGAGTCAAAGAGCAAGTCAGGACCAGAGGCCAAACCAGGAGGCAGCACTGAAGCATAGCAACCAGAGCTCAGGAAGACCTTGCTGCTCAACCAAAGCCCTGCTAGAACAAGAAGTTCCTTATATTCTTCCTGCCCAGAAGGATCCAATAGTCAGCCTGACTGAGTGGAGTCAGTCACTTGATGAGCTGTAACTTGCAGTCCAATGGCTCTACATACTGTACACAGGGGCTCTACATACAGGTGCAGCAGCTGCTGACAATACCTTACCATGGGCAAAAGGAAGACAGTTTGGTCCTGATATTTTTACTGAATAAGAAAAGGACAGTGATAGTGTGCAAATAAATGTTTGTTTTCCACTACACAGAGTGAACAAAAGCTTCGTTTTCCACTCCCATTTCTCAAAGAGGAAGGAAAACTCCTTAAGAGACTGGCAGAACGAAGCATAGCAAAATTTGTCATGATTAAATCAAGATGAGGCCATAGAAAACTCATTTCAAAAGTTCTCTAACAGAAGGATGGTGCTACAGATTCCTGAAATCTCTCTTAGGAGCAGGTCTGAAGGCTTCCATCACTTCATTTAGAGATGGTGAGATGAAGCCTTTTGGGAAACAAATTTTAGACAAAAGAATTGAGTTAACTTTGGAGCGGACCTGTTGTTTGGTTGTTCTTCTCTTCTTGCCATTCAGTTTCCCTCCTTCTGTCCCCAAATCGCTAGACAGAGAGAAAATGATAAGCCCCCTGAATTCATGCTACCTCCTGTTGCTTCTGGAAGCATTCTCTGTTCAATGGATCACAATCCTTTGATTTCTGCATCTGGCAGGGTCCTGCATGGGCATTCCAGCCCCCTGACCCAAAAGAAAATACTCGTAGAAAACCAAAATGAACAGTAGTAAGTACAACAAAATAAAAAAAATAATATAAATCAGAAACAAGAGGGACAACCCCCTTCTGTACACATAGGGAACCTAAATCACCAGTAAACACTGTAAAGCAACCAACAATCTTGTCCTGTGCTAATCTCTGAGACAGCTGATCCCAGGGCTCATATTACACATGCAGCCCTCATCTGAAATCCACTAGACAGCAGGTTGAGCCATGGCTAAATATTGATCAAGGAGGCAGCTTCACAAAACACTGCCACATTTTTCTTTCAAAGCACTAACTTGTTTGTCAATAACTCTCTCTTTTGCATGGCGGGAGCTGAACTTAAGAAGAAGATGTAGATCTTTAGATCCGAATTTGTATATCTTTGCCGCATATTTATGTTGGCTCAGCTTCCAAGGAGTGAGAGACGAAAAGGAGCTTGTTCACCCCTAAGACCCTTAAAAGTCTCTCCAAAGCTCCAGAACAGCAAGAAAGGGGGCAGGGTGGGGCAAGAGGGAATAACTGAAAATTGGACAGAGCCACTTTATGCAAGCAGTGGAGTGGTTTTATGCATGAAAAGTCTTTTCATGCTACTTGGGCTTCAATCTGATATTTGTGACTACTGGCACCCCAAAAGCACTGCATTTTGTGATATTAAAGGCCTGTGATCTTTCGGGCCTCAACCTGAAAGCACAGTGGTAATGTATCCTGCTTTTAGCATCAGAATAAAAAATGAAATGAAAAAAGGGAGTTGCTTTGTTGTGGTAATCGAGCTGCAAAACAGAATACAGATAATAACTCTATTATCAACAGCAGCAACAACAACAACAATGTGAGATTAAGACTACTTCTTATCTATATTCCCGGGCATAAGCCCCACAGAACTTTCCTGAGAGTAAAGTGGACATGTATAGAGATTGTTCTGTAAAGTACTAGTGAAATGGGGGTTAGATCACATATATGCTATTCGCAGGGCTTCTTTCAGCCAGAACTCAGGTGAGCACTATGGCCTTCTAAGAGAATGAGGGAGGCATTCATGGTGCATTCCAGTACCTCTTTTTTATATATATAGAAAAAATAGCATTGGTTATTTCGAATGAAAAGTAAAATAAAAAGTGCTCTCTTGTGTTTAGCTGACTTGCAAACAAAACACCATCTTGCTTACGCTCTTGGTGTGGCTGTTTGGAAGATCTGAAGAAACCTTTATTACCTGATTAGATAATAGCTGGCACTGAAGGAGCCTGGAATCTGAGTCCATAAATATGCTGCTGCTATGTATAAGATAGAACAGGGAGTGGGTGTGTGATGGCTGTGACATTCCATGAAGGCAATGCTCTGTCCCTTGGAATAGAAACGGTTGCCTCGCAGATGGCCGTGTGTGTGCATCTGCAGGGTACCTGACTTTAAACATGGATAAGGAATGACATCTGCCCAAGAAATTTCCCATATTCTAAAAATATCTGTCTTCCAGAATGGACCTTATATTATCCCATAGGGGGAAATACCAATGTCAGGCAAGATGTCTTGATCTAGCAGTGCATTTCATGCTTGTGAGGCTTATCTGGAGGTTACATTTTTCCTAAGATAAGTACGGAAACATTTCTCTTTTCATTGGTTGTTCCCTTCAAATTCTGATCTCCTGGAGTAGAAGAGTGTGACTGACAATTGCAAGAGAAAATGTAGAACGTATGGGAAAAGATTAGATGACCTGCTCATAGAATTGGGAAAAAGCATTTTAACAGCCCAGCACTGTTGCATGTGGGATAGACTTGGGGCATTTATTTGAGGTATCAGGAGCAAAATTAAGAAATCACTATTATTATTAAATTTATTTCCCACCCTTCCCAAACGGAGCCTCAGAGAACAAACACACAAATAATAAAACAATTAAAACACTTAAAAACAATTCAAATGCAGATGCAGGCTGGGGCTCAGCTTTCAACAGGGAACCACAAGCTGCCTATTCGTGTGTTACTTGTGTACAGGACATATCTGTGCTAACACCGGAGTACTTATTTGGAACCACCATTTTATCCCCATCCCTGCTGTTGGGTGTTCTTCCTGTAACAACTGTGTGTTGTGCACGGGTGTCTGGAGAGAAAACATGCAACCACCTAGCTGTCTCTTCAACCTAATATCCAAGTCAAGTGGAAAGCAGCAGATGACAGAGGGCAGGAGGCAGCAGCAAGGAGTTGGAGAACAGCACTATGAGGGCCATTTGACCTGACCTTCACCCCCTAAACTAGCCTGCTGCCTTCAGATGTGATGAAGAACGTTGTCCCATCACACTGAAGTGAGGGTTCAGCGGCTAGTCTGCTTGGCTTCCATATGTGGAATGGGGGACAGACATGTGCAGGTTTGTTCTTTGACTCAAGTAGTCTTGGACCAGCCCTGCAAATGGGCAAAAATCTAAGAGGGACAAGGAGCAGGGCAAAATACAACTTTTATCTCATTATTACTTTACGATTTTTTAAAAAAGTTTTCACAATACAATTAAAAGAACAAATTAATCTACAAGGAATAAAGAAAGGAACTAAAGAAAGAAGAAACAGAAACGACAAAATCCTTTCTCACCGCTGTATCTTAACTTTCATCCCCTACAGAGTATAGAGAATACAGAGACACAGAGCACTGCAGATCCACAGTTTAAACATGAGAACGTATTTGAGAACAGAGCAGCAGACAGGTACAGGTGGCAAAGAGCTAGTCTCAGGTGCTGTGCTTTGCATCAGTGATACAGAATCAAAGGTCTGATTCATTTTTTCATGCTTTCTCCTGCTGCATGAAGTAGTAACTTCTGAGTACGGTTAGTGCCTCAGCATAAATGGATTTTCAAAGGTTGCCTTGTGTATGATAAATCCAAGCATCACAATTTCAAATTGTTCCCATTTCACCCCTCTCACAATGCTCAGGCATGCAGATTGCTACAGTGCATTCTTCATAGCTGTCTTGTCCTCACCAGTACTATACGTATTTCTCTGTTGATTCTCATCTGTTGATTATATGGTATTTATAACGTGTATAATGCTGGCCACCTGGTTCTGCAAGGAGGCTGTACGCATGGCAGCGTGCAGTGAGGGTAAACTGTGAGATATATAAAGACATAACTACTTGGTAGTATTTTAGGAAACAAAATATAAATATATAAATATAAAACACGTATGAAGCGAAGCCTGTATTGTCTCCAGGTGTGGAAAGAAAAAGCTAATCTTGGGAACTGCCACTTACAGGTTTACACTGGCCAAATATAAGCATTTTCTCTCTCTCTGTTGACATAAATGGGAATCAAAGGTGCTTGACTTCCTCTGGATCCCCCCCCCCCCTTTTGAAGTGCAACTCAATTTTAGTGCCAAATTCCAACATTGGCTGTCCTTCTACCTGGCACCATTTTATGAAGGAGCAAGTGACTATCCACACACCAATGAATTTTCATATGCTCAATTCACACCTGCCTGGGTTTTCTCCCTGAAACTGCAAATGCTGACAGCTTTGCACTCTGTCCCTGGACTCTACTTAGGGAACAGTGGGATCCAGCGTATTTCTATAATATTGAAAATGGTGTTTGTTATGATGAGTTGTGAATCTTTGTCACTGGAGGTCATCTGTTGCTGAAGAGGCTGTATTAATGTAACCACATTTAGTATCTTCCTGTGAAGAAACACATGGTGTCCAGAAACACAAGACCCCAGAGAAGATAAATAATAACTTCCTGCCTTTCAGACATTTCTGAAATAGATTTTCTGTCAACCATAATGTCTCCATGTTTAGGTATGAAATCTGCCAGGGCTAGAAATAAATGCAAGCAGTCCAACAGAGAAGGGAGATTCTCAACAAAGCCAACCGTCTGAATCAATACAAATGGGAATTTTTGAAAAGCAGATAAGCTGAAGAAGAACTGGGATGAAACCAAGAAGCTAACGTCTTACAATTCACAACACTGCTGGCCACTCACAAGCCTGCATTCCCTGTACAGGCTTGGGCTATACACCAGTTAGCCACATAGATCATTGAAGGGATGCCTAGCCAAATTTATTGGAGTACACATAAGCAGTAGTAGTTATAATAGTTAAAAAATAAATAAATGAGACTCTTGTGGGGTGGTGAAAAGAACAGAGGGGAAGAAAAAGGCACCTTGCTCATGTTCAGAGGACTCACTGTTTCACACAGGGAGTCTTGCAAAGAGTCTAGGGCTGACATGCCATCTCACCCAGTCAAGATACACAACAGGAGAATGCAAGAGCTACCCTCTCTGAAGCAGCCCTGCTTTGCACTTGGTGGCTCCCCACGTTCTAATGGCAAAGAGCAGGGGTCAGCAAACTTTTTCACCAGGGGGCCAGTCCACTGTCCCTCAGACCTTGTGGCGGGCTGGACTATATTTTGGAAGAAGAAAAAAGAATTAATTCCTATGCCCCACAAATAACCGAGATGCATTTTAAATAAAAGGACACATTCTACTCATGTAAAAACATACTGACTCCTGGACCATTTGCGGGCCGGATTGAGAAGGCGATTGGGCCGGATCTGGCCCCCAGGCCTTAGTTTGCCTACCCATGGCAAAGAGCATGCAGAACAATGGTGCTAATAAAACATTAAGCTTCCACCCCATCCTGCTCCCCATGCCTTTAAGGCTGGAAGCCTTCCTTCTAATGAGAGTCCAGCCAAAGGTTTGCACAGGAGCCGACTGTGAGCTAAAAGCTTAGGGGTGGCTGCTGCTGTACTTGAGCTCTCATTACAAAATACTTAAATGCTCTTTGCACCGTAGAGCACTGCTTCTAACTCTTGGGCCATAGCTCTCCTTCTGCTACTGAGCCGAAGTGGAATGGGATGTCCAGAGGAGCCCTTTATTCATGCTCAGCAGCTGAGTGGCAGCTTCTCTTGTTGGCAAGTGCTAATCTACTTTCCTGCTCCTCCTGGCCATACTTCCTCCTTTGTTTATTACAGTTATTACTTTTGCTAACGGGGATCTAGCAGTGCCTGTGCACTGCCATTTATATGCTAGCAGCCACACCCTGTGTGTCTCCTGCCTCCACCCTCCCTCCTTTCATCAATTGTTGCTCAAACCTACTCCTGGCACATTTCATTTGTTATGGGCGGGCAAGCACTGCAAAAAGGTTTTCATTACCCATCTTGCTATTTCTGGGTAATTTTCCACAAACGGCTCTTTTTTTGGAAATAGGCTGCCAGGGAGATTTTATAACTTATGCAACTTAACAAGCACCACCAGACACTCTTTTCTTCAAAGCCCACTTGTTCTGGGAGGCAGGCGGTTGGAAGGGAACATGCAACAGTCAGTACTCTACCTTTGGCAAAGTGTTGCGCTCACCTCTGCTCTCCCTCAGTAAATAGAAAGATCACATTCAAATGGAAAGTGTTCCACATTGCTGAGTTTTAAGTTTAAGGGGGCACTTCTGTCACGAAGCCTTGTTGCAAAAATTTCAGATGGTGCCATGAAGAGCTGATTATTGTTGAAGCACAATGCATTTCTGCTCCGCGGCCTGTTTAACCTTTCACCCACTCTAAAGCAACAGTAATTTCTGTTAAGGAATTGCCCTAGCAGCAACAGCACGGAATGTGAGTCAGTGCACCTAGATATCTTATGCTCATGCATGGGTTACTGGAGGGAAAAGCATGAATATTACAAAAGGACAGCTCAATCTTATGCACATTATGCAAACTTAAGTTCCACTGATTTCAATAGGAGAATTAAGTATGTGCTCAAATCTCTATCACTGTCCCACTTTGCATATGAAGCTAAACCAAACAAGTAAACATGTGGGTTTCTGAGTGAAGATCACAGCCACTGCATTACTCCCCCAGTCCTGTTGCTGTCATTCAACCCGGGGCTAAACCATGGCTTGGCTTGCTGTTACACCTAAACCTGGGCTCATGGTTTGTTTCACTCCATACAGGCCATAAATGGCAAACCAAGAACAAACCTTGGTTACAGCTCATGGTTTGTCTGAACTCGAGCAAGACAAATCACAAGCCCAGGTTTCCACGTAATGCTAAGCTGAGCTTGGAAAGCACAAGAGCTGCAGGACCAGGCGAGGAGCCAAGTGACTGTGATCTTCACTCTAGTGATCCTCATGTCTTCTCATTCACAGTAAGCCATGTTCTGGTTTAGTGTGACATTTGAACCAGGTCACTTTCTTCACTGGGAATTACAAGCGGCTGGACTGTGTCAATTGCACTTGGGATTATGGTGTAAATACTGATGTAATCTTACAGTTCAAGTTTAAAAGTAAACACAGTTAAACCACCCACAAGACCTAAAATGGTCCACTCTCAGATGCTTCATTAGTATTTCTCCAAGTGTAAGGTAGGCTTACATGAGAGGTTCAGATAGTTTCAAGAGAAAGCAAACTCTTCCTTGCATCTTCCAAGAGTGCCTCTTGGCCTGGAGGAGGCCTTTCATTGCAGTGCAGTAGTGTCGGCAATGTAATGCAGCCAGTAAGTACCAATATCTGTTTCCACTATTTGTTGGGCTGATGCCTCCAGCACCAATCATATCAAACACTGAAACACTGCTGCCAGTGTTGGTGTGTTCTGCTCCATGTTTAAGGACTGAGGCAATTGCTTTCATTGCTTTCCCTCAAAAGAGCCTGTCACACATTCATCCAATCTGCCCAAAAGTGTATCTGTAGATCTGCATAGTGCTTAGCACAGTATTTTTTTTTAAAGTGCCCCCCATGAAAATAGTTTGATCAGGGCAACACCAACATGAAACCATTAGTTAATTTCTGCTCCAGCTATAACTCAGTGTTGTAGCAGAGATTCGGAGGTGTCCTCTGACTTCCATCAAGGACAGTCACCTATTCTTATGAAAGAAATGCAAACTGTAATCTAGCTATAATCATTCCACTGTTCATTTTTAGCTTTGATGACCTATTATGCATGGTGTATTCTGTAACACCTCAAATTACTCCTCACAGCCTAGTCTTTCTTAAGAGATACTTATATGAGGTATTTAATGGCTTTGGTTGCTTCTGTTTAAAAAATGAATAATTGGAATTCACAAGAAGCTTGGTGGCTCATCTCAGTTCTTTGCTGTGTGACACAGATTTCTAAACACCCGTGAGAGTGTGTGAAGGAGAGAGAGATGCCATCAATAAACTGCAGTGCCTGCTGCTTCCATTGATATCTTAAAAGATTTTCAGCAACATAACTTGTTAAGTGAGGGTGACACTTCCACTGGCCCATTGTAACCCTGGCTTCTAAACTATTACAACTCAACAAAGGATGCTGACCCACAAACCAACATTTTTATGTCCTGATCTAGTGCTCCCTGACAAAACCATGCCACTAGCTTACTAATCATAGGAAATGTGAACTGTCAGGGATTGGTCTGGCTCCAGGGCCATAATTCTCCAAGTTCCCCAAATTCCTTAATTCCACATTTCTTATCCCCTTTAAAGTGGCTCTTGGATAAATAATTATTGGCTGTATTTGAGCTCTATTTGAACAACTGGGTACTGTACTTTAAAAAGCTGCAATAAATCCTAACAACATGTATGGAGTCCAAGTGCAGGACTGCTTGGGAAAAGGCAAGTATTTTACAGACAGCCTTAAAATATTGAAAACAATCAGTAGCAGGATTGCAAACCCCATACTAAGCCACACACACCCTCCATCTTTCTATATTGTTTAATGTTTGCCTAGGTACTCTCCAACGCGGGTGGCGCTGTGGGTTAAACCACTGAGCCTAGGACTTGCCGATCAGAAGGTCGGCGGTTCAAATCCCCACGACAGGGTGAGCTCCCGTTGCTCGGTCCCTGCTCCTGCCAACCTAGCAGTTCGAAAGCACATCACGTGCAAGTAGATAAATAGGGCTCCAGCGGGAAGGTAAACAGCATTTCCGTGTGCTGCTCTAGTTTGCCAGAAGTGGCTTAGTCATGCTGGCCACATGACCTGGAAGCTGTATACCGGCTCCCTTGGCCAATAAAGCGAGGTCACGACTATACCTAATGGTCAGGGGTCCCTTTATCTTTACCTAGGTACTCTCCAAAAGAGAGTTTGGTGCTTATATTTGTGCAATGCTATTTCTCATCCTTAGGCCTTCAGTTAGGTTAGGCTGTCAATAAATGTATCCAGACTGGGGGTGGGATGTACACAAGCAAGCTCTGTGATCAAGTCCCAAACTCACTGTCTATCCTCACAAAAGCTGGACTCTAAATTTACTCACAGGATGCCATATGCACCAGTAGTTATTTGCTAAGCCTGTTTTTTCTCTTGCTGAGAAGGCTGTCCTGCTTGGCAAGACACCTGACATCAGATTGCCTTCTGAAATGTCATGAATCAAGGGGTAAGAGAAAGCACACTTCACCTCTCAGAAAGGTTAATAGAGTTCACCTGAAAGGCAGGAAGAACCCGGGGTGCTAGGCTTTGCAGAGCAGTCAGCATCTGGAGAAGGTGCATGCGGAGAAAGCAGGCACAGAGACTGAGCTAGTCAGCATTTTGGGCCATTTCTCCAGACGTATCTCCTTAGTCAGAAGGGGGGGGGGGAAATCACAGATAAACTCAAACCATTCAATCCAACAACACTTACTAAATCATATTAAAATAATCTGTGGCGCTCTAGTTGTGATCATCAAGCAGGACTTGTCACAGTTCAAAATCCATTACAATAACCACAAGGCATTTTGTCTCCAATTATAAGAGATAGTTTCACTTAAAAATCAATTTTACTTAGCACTCAGGGGAAGAGTTCTTTAAAAAGTGATACACAGAGCCTGCCTTTTGGGCAAGAGAGCAAGGAATACATCTGGGTAGATCTTATTAAGAGACTGATACATTGTTTTAGATTATGATATAGTACCATGTGAAACCATTCATTTCACCCCTTTTCAAAAGTAATACAATACATATTTTAAAAAACTGATTCTTTTCTCTCTCTTTTTTAAAGTTAATTTTCATAAGCAGAGTGAAATAACTTAAATAAAATTAATGTCATGTGCCTGGAAGGTCAAACCAGGTTACCTAGTCATTGATCTCCCAGGCTGGAATTTCCATGGATGGATTGCCAATTTGCATGTGCATCTCAAACTGGCAATTCTTGGTTACACTGGCAACTGTCATTTATCTTGTGTGAACTTTGAATATGATCATTTGAGATGACAGCCTGTTATTACCAAGAGGCTGCAGAGGAAAGTATTAGCAAATAACAGTTAGGCAATTGGCAGAGTGGACTCGTATCACCATGGGTACCACTGAGCAATTAGTACTGAGGTTAGATTAGGATACAGGACTATTTACTTCCAATAGAAGACAGCGGGGTGAAGAGCACTATAAGGCCAGCCGGCTAAATTAGACAGCAAATGAATCAGTATCTATTTGCTCATAAGTGATACTATGGGGTTTTTCATTGTTATGGGAATGAAATAAGGCCCCATACAGTTTAGCTCCTTCTTAGATTGTACAGTGCGTCTTATTGTGCACTATGGAAGCATGGAAGCCTTATGTGTTGTGCCCTCTTTATAAATTTTTTTTTCTTATGGCCTAGCAAAGGATTGGTGATTTTTGCTTCACAATAGAAACAAGAATAGTACTAAAAGTGAGCTTTTGCCATATTTTTAAAAGACCTCTACTCTAAGTATTTAAATATTAAAAGCACTGCTGGTTCTTGATAGCTCTAAATGATCAGTTTACTAAACAATGGATCAGAGCTGGCCCTGCCATTAGCCAGAGTTACGCAATCACCTCAGTAGGCAGCTGTGGCAAGAGTCTATAAGCCATTGCCCTCTGTTGAGGGACAAAGCTTGTGTGTGCCTTTGCTGCACCTCCTAAACTAGACCACTTCCCTCTGATGCAGTTAGTGGAGGACTTGTCCCATTTAAAGTGCTGAAGTAAGATTCAATTGCTGGCTTCTGTACATGGAATGGGAGGATGGAAACGATTTTGCCCTTTGTCTCAGGCAGTAAAATGTTTTGTGCAGGCCCTGCAACGAATATCATGTACGAAATGCAAAACCTCAATGGGCTTTCACAATCCAGCAATTAACCTAGGAGGCCAAAAAGTAAATAGTCTTGATGCCCTCATTATTAAAGCTGTAATATTTAATCAATTAATTGGTTAGAGTAATGATTGCAAGCATTTCAACTTGCTAACAAGATGCCTCAGTGAATCAGGAAGATTTTAAAATTATTTTAAGAAGTATTTTCTCTTCTTCCACAAAAATGCCTTTTGAGTTAATGCCTCTTGATGCTTTCTATGATACATATCAAGGTAAAGGACCCCGGACAGTTAAGTCTCGTCGCGAACGACTCTGAGGTTGCGGGGCTCATCTCGCTTTACTGGCTGAGGGAGCCGACGTTTGTCTGCAGACAGTTTTTCTGGGTCATGTGGCCAGCGAAACCAGAGTAGCACACGGAAACACAGTTTACCTTCCTGCCAGAGCAGTGCCTATTTATCTACTTGCACTTTGATGTGCTTTTGAACTGCTAGGTGGGCTGGAGCTGGGACCGAGCAACGGGAGCTCACCCCGTTGCGGGGATTCGAACCGCAACCTTCCATAGCACCACCCGCGTCCTTATGATACATATATGCATCATCTAATAACCAAGACCATGTGTCTTTTGCTTCAAAATGATATTTTTGCCTATATTTAAGCAAATGTCAGCCACCCCAAACCCATCAATTAATTAACTAATATTTCTTTAATCATGTGATAACAAATGATTGAATAAAAGCTTCTATCAATTAAATACCAGCTTTTTCAACCTTCTGCACAGATAAACAATCCCAACATGACACAGATCCCTATAGAAGATGTCTTATTTCTAGTTTCTTACCTTCTCCATAACCTGTTCAAATAATGTTAATGCCAAGTCCAAGCCCAAGATGCATGCCAGACAACTTGAAGAAGGAGAATGATGGTGCCAAAAATTATGGCTGGCTAGGATGCCAGACCATCATAGTGTCCCTACTTCTAGAGACTAGGTACATGGCTATTTGTGAGGGGGCATTCTTTGTTGTGGAACTCTACCTTCATAATACTCTCACCAGGGATGCTCACCTGGGGACTACTCCGAGATTACTTAAGTGCTGGGCAAATAGTTTTTTATTTTTCCAAGACTTTAAAATTGTGATTCAGCTGTTCTAATTGGCCAATGTCATCTGACCTGGAGTGGTAACTCTAAAGGGCAGCATATGCATTTTTAAAAAAGACAAATAGTTAAGAGTTATCGCTGATCAAATCCAAAATCCCACTAAAAACCTGTGTTTTATTTTATTGCTGTAAAAATAAAACCAATCCTAATAAACTAATTCCAATGAACAACATACAAATTATTCTAGCCCACATAGAGCATATATGGATTCTCTTTCTTGCAAAATGCTAAAAATGCCTCTCCATTTTCTTATACAATGACCTGTTGGAGAACTAATCCATCAAGTTCTTCCCAGATGGCATTTTCTTAGTACTTCATAATAATAATCCCACCCAACATACCATTTTTACTTATATCTGAAAGGGGGAAATAACTATATTGGGTGGGGGCTTAATCATTTTCAGGAGGAAATTTTATCCTGAATTAAATGCTCTATTAAGCTATAAGATTTTCTTTTTAGTGTAGCAAATGTGTACCATTCCTCTAAAAAAAAAAAGGGCAAAGTTTTCTAAATGTATTGGGGAGCAATCCAAACCCAAGTTCCACTAGAAAGAGCAAGTTGGAATCTATTGGCTCTCCAGTTCAGCTGGCCCATTCTCAGCTCAGTTGTGCTCAGCCCGCAAAAACCCTGTATCCCTGCTCAGCTGAAGATATCATAGAATCATAGAATCATAGAGTTGGAAGAGACCACAAGGGCCATCGAGTCCAACCCCCTGCCAAGCAGGAAACACCATCAGAGCACTCCTGACATATGGTTGTCAAGCCTCTGCTTAAAGACCTTGTTTGTTTTGGCCCAGTTCTCTAATCTGTCAAGGTCGTTTTGAAGTGCGATCCTGTCCTCTGGGGTGTTAGCCACCCCTCCCAGTTTGGTGTCATCTGCAAATTTGATCAGGATGCCCTTGAGTCCATCATCCAAGTCGTTGATAAAGATGTTGAATAAGACCGGGCCCAAGACAGAACCCTGTGGCACCCCACTAGTCACTCTTCTCCAGGATGAAGAGGAACCATTGATGAGCACTCTTTGGGTTCGGTCAGTCAGCCAGTTACAAATCCACTGAGTGGTAGCATAGTCAAGACCGCATTTTACCAGTTTCTTTACAAGAATATCATGGGGCACCTTGTCAAATGCCTTGCTGAAATCAAGGTAGGCTACATCCACTGCGTTCCCTTCATCTGCCAGGCTTGTAATTCTGTCAAAAAATGAGATCAGGTTAGTCTGACATGACTTATTTTTCAGAAATCCATGCTGACTATTGGTGATCACAGCATTCCTTTCTAGGTGCTCACAGACTGTTTGCTTAATGATCTGTTCCAGAATCTTCCCTGCTATTGATGTCAGACTGACTGGGCGGTAATTATTTGGGTCCTCTCTTTTCCCCTTTTTGAAAATAGGGACAACATTTGCCCTCCTCCAGTCTGCCGGGACTTCACCTGTTCTCCAGGAATTCTCAAAGATGACTGCCAGTGGTTCTGAGATCACATCTGCCAGTTCTTTTAATACTCTTGGATGCAGTTCATCTGGCCCTGGAGACTTGAATACATCTAAACTGGCCAAGTATTCTTGTACTATCTCCTTAGTTATTCTGGGCTGTGTTTCCTTTGCTGAATCATTTGCTCCAAATTCTTCAGGTCGGGCATTGTTTTCCTTATCGGAGAAGACTGAGGCAAAGAAGGCATTGAGGAGTTCAGCCCTTTCTGTGTCCCCTGTTTGCATTTCACCATCTTCTCCTCTGAGTGACCCCACTGTTTCTTTGTTCTTCCTTTTGCTACGAACATACCCATAGAAGCCTTTTTTGTTGCTTTTAATCTCTCTAGCAAGCCTGAGTTCATTCTGTGCTTTAGCTTTTCTGACTTTGTGTCTACACGTGCTGGCTATTTGTTTGAATTCCTCTTTGGTGGTTTCCCCCCTTTTCCATTTTTTGTACACATCCTTTTTTAATCTTAACTCAGTTAAAAGTTCTTTAGATAGCCACCCTGGCTTCTTTAGGCACCTTCCATGTTTCCGTCTCATTGGTATTGCCTGATGTTGTGCTTTTAGTATCTCCCTCTTAACAAACTCCCAGCCATCATGAACTCCCTTTCCTTTTAGTATTACTGTCCATGGGATCTCACCCAGCACTTCCCTAAGTTTTATGAAGTCGGCTTTCTTAAAGTCAAGAAATTGAGTCCTAGTATGCTTGGCTGCTCCTTTCCGCTGTATAGTAAACTTCAGAAGAGCATGATCACTCGCGCCTAATGATCCTTCCACTTCTACCCCACTAACCAGCTCATCAACATTGGTTAGGACCAGATCTAAAATGGCTGTTCCTCTTGTTGCTTCTCCCACTTTCTGGACAATGAAGTTGTCTGCAAGGCCAGTGAGGAATCTGTTTGCCCTTATGCTCTTGGCTGAGTTTGACATCCAACAAATATCCGGGTAATTGAAGTCCCCCATTACTACTATCTCCCTTCCTTTTGCATGCTTGGCCATCTGTTCCAAGAAGGCATCATCTATGTCCTCCATTTGGCTTGGGGATCTATAGTAAACTCCCACAATGAGATCTCTGTTATTCTTCTCTCCCTTAATTTTGACCCAAATGCTCTCACTTTGGCTTTGAGGTTCTAAAACTTGGATCTCTTCACAGGTATACACATCCCTGACATATAACGCCACTCCTCCTCCTTTCTTGTCTGGTCTGTTTCTCTGAAATAGATTGTATCCCCCCATTATTACATTCCAATCGTGGGACTTATCCCACCAGGTTTCAGTGATGCCTATTATGTCATATTTAGTTTGCTGTACCAAGAGCTCAAGCTCATCTTGTTTATTTCCCATGCTTTGCGCATTAGTGTACAGACATTGAAGTCCATTAATCATTCCCCTGTGTCTCTTATTTAAGGATTTTTTTTTAAGGATTTTTTTTTTATGCTGGCATGGTTCCTTCACCTCAGCTCAAGTGGCTCAGCTAAGACCAGTGGATCTTATCCCAACGTAAGCCATGAAAAATGGATGTTCTGGGAGGGTGGTGGGGAGGTACCAGGAAAGGGCAAGACTTATGCTGGATCCTAACTTTGTTCAGCTAAGGCATCTAACCTTGCCACTCAGCAGATCTTATGCCAGCAAAAAGGATGGTGTAAGTTTTCCCTTTGTCAGGCTTGGGTTGGCTCACCTGAAGTAGCCCCACTCCTGAACAGAGTTTGCAATGGTCAGTTTACGTTCCACTGGCCTCCTATACTTAGGACTGCTCTCTTAGATAGACGAGATTGCACATAAGCACCTCTCTGTGGACACAATCCCCTTCAGATGTTCTCCTGCACGTGCCCATTTAAAGTGAGTTGGAGCTATTAGTGTTGGTTCCAAATGTTACAAGGTCTTCACTCAAGTGTCTCTCAGTGGTCTACTCCTCCTCACCCCTGCCCAATCACTTGCTCATTTCTCCTGGACTCATGACTTCATGACTGCCAGAAGGGGAGGGTGAGGTGAGCAGAAGCCACAGCTCCTTCTCCTTGATCCTGTACCTGAATGTTTCAGAGGGAGGAAGAGCGGTAGTGGCAGCAGGGCCAGGGGGGGACCCAGGGGTTAGAGTCAGGCCACTACTGCAGCATGGGCCTCAGTGGGTGACCAACCATGCTGACCCTGACAACAACTCTGGGAGCTGCACAGAAGTACAGTAGATCATTTCATTTCAATGGGACTTGTGCAATGGATAGTGTCCCACTGAGGAGGAAATGAAATGCACAGAAGTGCATATGTTTGTCTCTAAACAGAGAACTCTAAAGAGTCAAACGCTAAGCAAGCTTCAGACTGAATTTTGCTGAAATACTCCCATCCAAGTTGGTGAATATATTTTTTCAAAAGTACATCAAGGGAGGGGGGGGGGAATCTATTGTCTCCTCGAGAGGTTTTGCACTAAATTCAGCAACAAAACTCAGCCACAATTCAATGCGAAACAGTAGGGGTTCAGTTCTACAAATCACAGAGCAGCAGTAAGTACAGAATTTTTCCTGTGCTTCTGTGCCACATACACACCGCAGAGCAGGCCTGGTCTAATTGCTCTTTATAGAATCCATTTAGGGGACCCAGCTGGGATGCTTTATACATCTCCCATCACTGTACCTCCTTAAGCAGACAACCTGAAGTAACCTCCAGAAGAGTTGGGTGGGAGTTAAAAAAATGTAAGATGGAACAAAACAATGGATGGCAACTAAGTGAAAGGACGAAGGAGCCAAACGTTGCATCTGCTGTTCACAGGAACAAAACTCCTATAGATTGCAGTTGCATAACCACTTTGGAAACATAGTTGGGAAGCAGCTGAGGAATGTGAGAAATAAATAAATTCACCAAGCCCAATTGTCCAGAAAAAGATGGGGAACGTGCTTGCATCCTGGGCAGCCTCTTGCCTTCAATACTTGCTATACTAGATAAATATGTGCACATATGCCAACTTATATGTGCAACTTATCAGAGCCAATACAGCATCTGTGCATTTTAGAGCAACACAAAGCAGCAGCGAGATCAGGAAAACTGTCCCCTGAAGGTTGCATAGATGTCCCATCATTTGGGACACTGAAAAGTATGTTGGACGTAATGAGTTCAGAGCAGCCTGTTTCTAGGAACAGCCTCCCAAGAGCTGCAAGGTGTGGAGCACATATAAAGGTAAAGGTACCCCTGACCGTTAGGTCCAGTTGCGAACGACTCTGGGGTTGCACGCTCATCTCGCTCTATAGGCCGAGGGAGCCGGCGTTTGTCTGCAGACAGCTTCCGGGTCATGTGGCCAGCATGACTCAGCTGCTTCTGGTGAGCCAGAGCAGTACACAGGAATGCCATTTACCTTTACGCTGGAGTGGTACCTATTAATCTACTTGCATTTTTTTGTGTGCTTTTGAACTGCTAAGTGCGCAGGAGCAGGGACCAAGCAACAGGACTCACCCCGTCGTAGTGATTTGAACCACCAACCTTCTGATCGGCAAGCCCTAGGCTCTGTGGTTTAACCCACAGTGCCACCCTATATGTCAAGCACATATAGCTTGACCTATTTGATTTCTGACAATTGCTGTACTTCTTTGTTAAAAGTACACAAAAATACTCAGACAAAAATACTCTAAAGCAAATCATGAATTTTGTTTCTGAAAGTCCATTATTACGAATACACACAATACAAATCTGTCCTGGACTTGTATCTACATTTACTTTTCTTTTTGGCCATAGCTGACATCCATTGGTGGCTTCATGGATGATGATGGGACTAAGAACTTTTTAAGTTAGAAAGTCAACAGTGTTGTGCTTCTGGCAGATCAGTTTCACACAATAAAACAATGTGTCGGAATGTGCATTCACATTTTTGATAGCTGGTATTTATCACAACAGAGTGAGCTATTGGAGCTAGCTGTGGAGTGAAGACACTTTTGACTGGATTTCAACATGTGAAACTGACAGGATCTCAATCTTATTGTATATCAGCTGCTTTTGGCAACATAAAACACTTCAGGAACAAAAGAAAAGGGGTGGGGAGGGGAAAGACACCTGTATACATCAATGAATATATAATGTGTGTGTGTGTGTGTGTGTGTGTGTGTGTGTGTGTGTGTGTGTGTGTAATGTGTGCATATTAAAAAACAATGTTCATTGTAGAGGAATAAGATGAAAAGCTTTCACAGGAAGAGTTTGTGCTGTAATGGGGGTTGCATGGAGCGATGGAAGAAAATCGGCTTGATATCCTAATTTCAGTAGATTGCTCCAGCCCCCCTAATAGTGGTATATCTAGTTCAGTGTATCAAATTTTTATTTTATTTATTTTTATTTTATTTTATTTGTATATCACCCTATACCTGTAGATGTCAGGGCAGTTCACAACATAAAAGACCCAAGCAGGATAAGGCTGGGCTCACACAGAGATGGAATATGCAATGTGGACTCTTTGCTTTCACTACAAATTCTTCATCTATCACAGATACTTAATGTTCCCCTCATGTAATTGTTGCCCGGTAGTTTGAATGCATGATAATTTTTGACTTGCTTTTTGTCTTCTTCTTCATCTTCTTCTTTTTTAAAAAAGATAATACCTCTACTCTGAGAATTCAGTGCTTCTCATTTAAGGAACATTTCCTACTCTGCGGACATAGTGCTCAAAAATTATAAAGCAGCCTGTAATGGGAATTCAGAGCTGCCTCCTTCTCTTTTGCACATTTGATTGTGCCATATTCAGAAGCCAAGGGAGATAGACTTCCATCCTTTCCACAACAATGTGCGGCTTCCATTTTGGAATCTCATCATGGACTTATTTCCAAGGCAAACAAAGATTCCTTAAACAAAGATTCATTGACTCTAGGTCTGTCTTGGTCCAGAAGCAGGGTATCACGTGGTGCTCTCAGCCTCAAAATGGAAGGAGGAAAGGAATTTGTCTTATTATTTTCTTAATCTAGGATATGTAAAAATGCAGCTGTTTAGGTGTCCTATGCAGCAGAAGGAAACTTATCAGAATATTGAGGAAAAACAGCTTTAAAGGATTTGCATTGTGTTACATATGTAGAACATCTCTGGAGTAATAGGCCCTGTCCCAGATTGCTTTGTAGCATGTTTATTTGTTTCATCCCTTGGTAGGCAAATTCTAGTAACTTCCTTTTCCTGATTAGTTCCCCTGCTTTCTTCTTATAAGCCCCCAAATAGCATAAACGCTAGATTTGTAGAGGCTGGCTTTTGTTTCTTGCCTGATCCATTTAGAGCGATAGACAGACAAGACCATTAGTTTTTGGGTTCTCTTTTGTTTGTCAGGGTGACCAAGATAGGCTGAAATGTTTTGCTTCACACTGAGTTATAAGGGGACAAGATAAACATGACTGTAATCTGGGGCAAATTTGTACAGGGAACATAATCCCTTCCCCCAGGCTCTGCTAGCAGGAATCTCATAAATTTATGACCTCTCTCTCTGCCATATAACAATTAATTTTCCAAGCAGGCTTTACTTAACACGATCCTATCCTGCACAGGGTATATAACTCAAGGGCTCAGGTGAGTAAAAAACAAACAAACCTAAATCCTGCTATATTTTGGATTTGTAAATATAGTACCCTCATCTTACATGAAGAAAAATGAGTTTTACAGCTGAACCCACTGCCACAGAAACAGAGTTTCTTTGGTATCTCTCTCGCCCCCCTCCCATTTTCTGCCTGGTTCTTAAAAGCAAAATCCAGTTGTTAGCATTAACATGGAAAAAAATCAAACAAATTGGAACACTTTTTATTTTAAAAGGGAGGGGGGAAAGGGGGAGAAAGAGAGAGAATTTCCCTCAGGGAAACGCCATCAACCGAAACAAGATTTCTACAACTACACATTCTCTGACCTTTTCGACAGTCATATCTTTAATGTTTCACTGGTGAACTTGATAAAAGGAAAAAATTAATAAAATAGATTTCATTTTTTAAAAAAGGTCAGGACATGTGTTCCAGGGGAAAACTCATTTAGGTTTCTACCTTCTGCCTCTCGAAAGCAGAAGTTCTGCTCCCCTCCTCCCCAGGAAACCTTTCTCCAGTCTCTGGATTTGAGTCATTGATTTTTGTTTGTTTGCTTCCAGCATACTCAGTGCCTGAAGAAGGTTGGGATTTTCTCCCCCTACCAGCCAAATACTGATTAAATAATCACTACTAATCACTTGGAGGTGGCAGATAAATGCTGGGGTGCATCCCATAACTAGTGAAATGTAGCTGAAGAACACAGGGGGAACCAGCAAATAATGAATAAATGTATGCTACACCAGCAGGAAGAACAACAACTGGTTTTATATCTTGGTTTCTGTTACACAGCTCTTACTCTGCCTTCCATCTTGGAACATGTCCCAAGAACAACTGCCCTTGGGCATGCTCAGAGCCAACCGTTTTCTCAAGAGGACCCTTTGGCTATTGGATGGCGATCACGTAAACATATATTACATAATCACATTCCCTCAGAGGCTGGGCACAGCTTACATCACTATCAGGTGGTGTGTGGCAGACAGCTGCAAGAAATATTCTTGAGAACCCTACATGCATTGGGCTTCTACCCACAGCATGCTGGTTGTGTCTGTCTGCTGTCACACACAGGATGTAACTTTCAGGAGGCACTGGCAAGCACCACAATAACCATGTTCACCAATATCCTGAGTATAGGATGGGGTAGAAATTAAGTTTGGTTTGCATTTAATGCAGGCCTGTCTAATTTGCACTTTCCAGAACAAAACATGGGCCCTTCAAAATTTGTGCAAAACCACATGTAATTTGTAAAAAATACCACAGAAAAATGTATTATATATGGGGAAATTGCATGCAAAATGTGTATATTAGGAACGCCCCAATAAGATATTTTGTAGCTACTTTCCAGTGGCCGCGCCAAATACTTGGGTGTAAAGCAAGAAAGCAGGAGGGTCAGACATTTCATTGCAGATTGCAATTAGAATCCTTCTGACTACCTTTTCCTATTCTATCCAACATTATGAGCTTGGAAGCTGACGCAACAAGCCAGTTTATTGCATACACTGAATCTTCACATGGCTCAATTTTCATTGTGAAAGTTACAATAGGGGCAGGAAGATCTTAGTGTCTACTCTTTTGCACATCTTTGGTACCTGTTCACAGCCATAGTCCAATCTGCTACTGCTTGAGATCAAGATAAGGGACATCTTTCCCACTGCCAAGGCTACACAGATTCCCCACCTATGTTCTTTCAGACTGGGCTGTGCACCTCAGTGAGAGGCAGTGTCAGACCAGTTGACTCAAAATAGGGAAATGTCACCTCTTTGTTCGGAGAAGTGTCCCCTTAGTTTCACAAAGAAGTGCAAACACTGTCCAAATAGGAGAGAGGAAAGGAGAAACCTTTTGCAGGAAGCCAAAATGTTTCCAAAAAGTATCCTGGCTCAACAGTCCTGTCTCCCACATGACACTCTTTCCATGAGAATGCTTTTGGAATCTGTAGGTATACAAAGATATTGGACTTCTGCGGAAAAATATATGTGATCAGCATATTTGATTACTGTGAGGATTTAGACATAAACATTTTTACACCTATACCTTCATAGAAACCATTGTGAAAGCAACACCCATTTTGCCAAATGTTACATCAGAAGATCAAAACCCACCAAGGCTAGATGCCTCAATTGTTCCTGTAAATGCCCTGCTGAAACAAACGGCAGTGGAAGAGCAGCAGGGGGTCTGCACTGGTCAAACACTCAGTTAACAAGACAGAAATGAAGAGCTTTGAGCTGGAAATTCCTACTAAGATCATTAATGAGGTACACCTTTAATCTTCAAAGACCGAGTACAGCAGTGCTGTTGACTGTTGCATTAGATTTTCAATAAATCTTTAACATTCTTGAAAATATGAATGACAACAGCTAAACTGAAACAATCATTTGCTTCAGTATTACTGTTAAAAGGGACTTCCAGTTCTCAGTGTGCTTTTACCTAGTTTTTGCCCAAGGCCTGGGCATTTTGAAATGTCAATGCAAAGCTCCAAAGGCTGGTTTTACAATTCAAGGAAACTTACATCCCTGAAGAAGGTGGACACAGTTCAGAGAAGCTCTTGGATTTTGGAAGCAAGACAGCTCTGAAATCCATGAGTTTCTAGCAGAGTCCCTTTATAATTTAAACTACCCCTAGCCCTTCTTACAGACACATGGCCATGAGGGAGGGATTATACAGCCTATATAAAGGCATTCTACTCAAGCTTTAATGCAGTCAGGTTGGAGAACTATCAAGAGCTATCTAGACACATTCAGGAATTTGACAGAATTGAAACAGAATTTGGGGGGTTTCTGCACTGAGCCATGTTTAAGGCTCATAGGAACACTTTTGATTGTCAAGAGTTTTTGCTTAGCTATTTGAGAAAAGCTCTTCTAACACCGAACATGCAAATTTCAATGCAAAAAGTTAAATTGAAAATTTGGCTTAGCCTTGTCGAGGGCAGGTACTAGGCATGCCATCTTTACATTTAGGTAAATTACGGTAGGTCATTTTTCAGTAGAGCAATGGAGGAGGATAGAGGGCCACTTCACATATTATTATCTGAATAGCTACAGAGTACAGAAACATGCTGTGCACTTCCCCAACAGAACAGTGTTTTGAAGCCATGCATGTCTACTTTTTAAAACCTCTTGCACACCACAGAAACACCTTGTGTGGAGCTGGGTGTGGTTTTGAGGTGCAGAAAAGAAAACACTGCATAACCAACTACATATATATACCTTAGACACGAGAGCTTTAGCATTGACACAGTACAGTGGTACCTCTGGTTAAGAACTTAATTCCTTCCGAAGGTCCGTTCTTAACCTGAAATTGTTTTTAACCTGAGGTACTACTTCAGCTAATGGGCCCCCCCGCTGCCGTGGCAGCGAGATTTCTGTTCTTATCCTGAAGTAAAGTTCTTAACCCGAGGTACTACTTCTGGGTTAGAAGAGTCTGTAACCTAAAGCGTTTGTAACCTGAAGCGTTTGTAACCTGAGGTACCACTGTACAAGTCTATTTATTTAGAAACCTTTTTGTATCAGAAGGTAAGAAATAACCTTAGTTATTTAGTTATTTTTGTGTAGTAGTTTTGCTTGTACGCTATTGTTCTGCTGCCAGTTTGAAAACACTGACTTGTGGCTTTCTCAGAACACCTATCAATTTCTGAACAAATTGTGGAGGTATACAGTGGGTGTATCGATGCAGCCGTGTTGCAAAATAACATTAAGGGCACACATAACAGTTCCATCACTGTCCATTTCCATCTCTTTATTATGACTTCTTTGTCCAGAAAGGAATAGTTTTGAGCACCATAGTGATTTTCTGGAAAATCCTGACAAAATCAGATGGCCACCCAGCATACAAAAACAGCCCTCTGATCCTTAAAAGTAGTTCACTACCACTCCTCCTTTGGATAATTGAAATTATGTCAACAATTTACTGTTTCTCAAAAGCTATTTCTAGATTTGAAAGGAATTTTTTTTTTAGTGGTTCCACCCCCCCAAAATGTTTAAACTCCATCAGACAGAATAGAGACTACCTTCTCAGAGTACTTTTTGAAGTAATAATAATAATAATAATAATAATAATAATAATAATAATAATAATAATAATAGAATGTGATGGGCAAGTAAGGAATACCTGGTACTCATTTTTTTTAAAAAACCCCTACTTTCTGGATGCTTTTTATTGAATTACAACAAAATGTAATTCATTGATGCTAGTCAAAAATTACCGATAACATCATGCCAAGCTATTAAGCAATAACAATGTGTGCGGGGCGGGGGGGGGGGAATTACAGTACGTACTCTATTATACAGTATAGCCATCAGGATGAATCAAAGTGAAAGCACACAATGGATGGGGAAAAACTCATTAATCAGAACATTAGTGTACCAGAATATAATACCTGCCATTTGGATTGGGTATTCATCTCTATGCTCCATACAGTTGGCAGGGGGAAGGGGCATGGTGCAGTGTCACTGGGAAACATGCATTCACTTCTAAGTGGTACCATCATACTGTGGCTATTCTTATGACCCACTAATGCAAGAATACCCAGGCTATCTTTTAACAAAAATTAGATTTATAATTCAGTAAGATACTGGGAAATGCATAGAAAATCTTAGAAACCAATTTTAAAGATATTGCAAATGCATCTACAGTGGTACCTCAGGTTACATACATTTCAGGTTACATACGCTTCAGGTTACAGACTCCGCTAACCCAGATATAGTGCTTCAGGTTAAGAACTTTGCTTCAGGATGAGAACAGAAATTGTGCTCCAGTGATGCGGCGGCAGCAGGAGGCCCCATTAGCTAAAGTGGTGCTTCAGGTTAAGAACAGTTTCAGGTTAAGAACGGACCTCTGGAACGAATTAAGTACTTAACCTGAGGTACCACTGTAGTTCACCAGTCTTTGTATTTGGTGCAGATTTTCAAGTTTCCCTTGATCTGTAGTTCTCAGGGTGGTTCACAACATAAAAGTCCACAAGCATTAGATGAGGTCTGGATGGATCTACAAGTTCCACGAGTTACTTGATTCCACGAGTTAAGGATAAATACTTAGCTCCACAAGGCTGTTGAAGGAACTACTGGCAGGACTTCAGTAAGTGAAGCTCCATTGTAATATTGCCAACCCAGCAGTCCCATGCATAATCCAGAATGTGCAGCAATATGTTCAAGGGCACCAAAGCTCCAGATTTTGGTAGCCCTCAGGCAACATCTCCCACCCTTACCCTGGGAGATGTGGGGCATGCACAGTAAGAGCTCTCACACTGTTGCCTTATTGTAAAGCGAAAATAGCAGTCCTGTTAAGGTGGTGGGGCATTTGTTGCTCTTAGGCCCCCTAAGCAAATGCTGTTGTTGCTGCCCTCTAGAGCTGAAGTGGGGCACACTTAAGCCCCACTGACAACCATGGGAGAGTTAAGCACCAGCTTGAATCTTCCTCACTAAGAACAATGAGATTTCGAAGTCATTAACTTTGGGGTAGATGTGTTGAATTTAGTCCACTGCTCCGCCTGACCATTTTGGGGGAAGCATTATATGCTCTAATTAAAAAGTGCAATTTAAGCCACAACTGGATATATTGACATTTTATTGCGAGCTTTTTGCTGAAGTGGACTAGAAATGGAACACAATTATGCTTGCATGTCTTTCCACTTTAACGTCCCTGCTCATTTTCAGCTATTAACTATTAACTTTGTGATAGCTTTTTTTTCTAAAAAAAGAAAAGATGTATGACTCTTAATGAACTGTAAATTTCATGCTTCCCATATCAATTGTTTATTTTCACATTTGGCTCTTCGCTTTTTCAACCTCTAGAACAAATAAGGCACACAAATACATCAGTGCTCTGCCGCCTCCTTGATTGCTTCAGTGTGTACACAACAAACAATGGCTAGATTTGTATCAAATGCACCTTCAGCATGTGGTCTGAGCAGTTGGTGGAGAAAACTGACTTTGTGAAGGGTTGTTTAAGTCCCAGACCTCAGTATGTGCAGCTGAGTTTTTGAAAAACTCCACTCAGACCAATTTATGCTTGGCACTTCGCAGACAGTTTCTAACCTACATAGCCAAACGCAGTTCCCCAGCTACATATGGCAAGTTGTGTAACAATGGTCTTTGGGTGTCATGTTTCTGTCCACCACCAATGGGTCCAGAACTATGTTGCATCAGTGCTGCTCCAGGAAGCATTGTGGGGAAGATGTGGCTGCTGGGCTGTTTAGAGGAGTATTGCTGTTGCATCAGTAAACACAAAAAACAAGTCTTTATAAAGGAAAGGAAAAGCCTGTCACTGCTGCCTGTATTTTTGTTATGTACTGAGTTGAACAGGATTCAGAATGCAGCAGTCTGATTGGCCCTAGAACAATAGGATTCAGAATGCAGCATTCTGATTGGTCCTAGAACAATAGGATTCAGAATGCAGTAGTCTGGTCCTAGAACAATAGGATCCAGAATGCAGCAGTCTGATTGGTCCACAGGAGCCACCCAATCCAGCTCCAGGTGGAAGGGAATCCGCAACCTGATTGGCCTACAGGAGAATCCCGGAATTAGCCAATCACGTGGGGCCCATTGTGTAAATAATGTTTTTAGGCAGACATTCTGGGGGAACTTCCATTCCTCCTCACCACTATGAGCTGAATAAAGAGCATGAAATCCACTCTCGACTCCGAGTATATTTCAATTTTATTGTTGTTTTTTCTCCACCCCCTCCTTCCAAGAAGATGCCTTGCCTTTTAGACCACCTGAATACTCTTCAAAGATGCACAAGCAAGTTCACTGAGAAACTTTTGCCCTAGCTCTATGTACACGGACTGTAAAAGGAGGCAAATGTTTGCTCAGCAATCTGGAATGCTGAAGAGGAGAAGCAGCAGGAAGTGTCATGTGCAGCAACGTTCCTTTGTCTTAACAAGCAGCACCTAAACCCTCCCTACAAGCGCTGTGTGATTTAAAGGAACACAGTTCCACTCATCTTCAAAGGAAGCTGCTCTGAACCAAAGACAGGCTGGCTGTCAGTTCTTTGGTTTCAGCAGATGGGGCCTTGATTCCTAAAGCCAAATTATATGGGGAAAGAGGTGCAAATGTTTGTTCCGATCTGTGTGATGTAAAAACCACAGTAAACAAACTTTTTGCCGCTCCAGTCAGCTTGTTGACATCTTACATCTGTTTAAGCTGTGTTGGGGAATATTCTGAGACATTTTCAAAATAATTGCAAGAGTTTTTCTGTTTGCATGGAACAGCTAATTAAATGAATTGTAAACAAAGTGAAATGGCAAACTCTTTCAGTTTCTGGTTTGGCATATCTCAGGCTACTCGATATATCATGTCTCTGAATGAAAGCTCCCCCTGCTGGTTCAGCTGCCACCATTTATCTGGAAAATATGCCTTAGATCTTGCCCGATGTGCATTAGAACACCACATATCAGGAGCAGACACAAAGCATGCTGTTCTCTTAGTGCATACTTTCTCAAATGCATCTGCTCAGCATATCAATGTTTATTTCAGCCGAGCACTATCTAGCTTCCATTTTCCTGACTGTTACAAAGAAAAGTCACAATAGCTTCACTCCAAAAAGCACATTATTGACTAGCTAAGGAAGAAAATGCGGTCTGAGATTTTCTTTGTTTTATATCAAGAAAATGACACCAACATTTGGTGAAAGGAATGAAATGAAATGTGAGGTGGGGGCAACAGGGAAGGAGGGAGGTAGCAAAAAAGGTGATGGGGAGGTTAATATCCACAGTTTTGCTTTGTTTCCCTTACGTTTCACTTTACTGAACTTGGTTCAGGACAGCACAGCTCTGTGCTCCAGAGTCCTGGAGGTGAGGGTTGTTTTTTGGTTTTTTTACATCTGCTGAATTGATTAATCAAAAGGGAAATGTTCCCTTGCAACTATAACTGATGAACTGCCTTGATTAATCAGTAAAAGCCTATGAATGTACAATGCAGCCATTTTTGGAATACTATGTACAATTCCGTCTGATGCTTATACAACACGATATCATAGCACTGGAAAGAATACAGAAAAAAGAAAAAAAGGACCACAGAGTTGAGAACAGACATGTGCAGCAAGCAGCCCCATTTTCCTGTGGTTATCAGCTGTGAGAGGGACATAAAATGAGGCTTCTTTCTCCCCTCCCTAAATTCACCATGCACTTAGCAGGCCAACTTGGACAGATGGGTGAGACAACCAACCTATCATAATGATGTCATGCGATTGACAGGTGGTTTGTCTCACCCATACATCCAAGTCTGTCCATGGGGTTCCAGAGGCGAAAAGGGTCCCTACCCTTGTTCTAGACTCGAGCTCCAGTGGCATGGAATGTCATTCACCAGGTAAGACCAATGTGCCAGCTGTGTTCCCTCCTGAAAAGAAATACCAGTAGCCTAGCTACTGTTAAACACCATGATTAGACTACTGTGATGTGTTGTATATAGGACTGCCTCTGACTATCCAGAAATGGCAGTTAGTTCAAAATACAACTACTACATTACTAACTGGGACTGGTCATTGAGAACATAGTTTACCAGTGCTTAAAAGAACTACCTTCTGGTTTCTGAGCACAATTCAGAGTGCCCTGCTTGCCTTTAAAGCCCTACATGCCTTGATAGCTGCATACAGATGTTTTTCTGCATCAGCCTCAGCCTCTACTATTGCACAGAGGTGCTCTTCACAGTGCTTCCATCAGCTCTCTCACTGGATAGAGATCTTTCTTTCTTTGGTCTCACTTGTGGAACTATAACCCTAAGGAAGCTGGGCTGGCACTTACATATTGTATTTTAGGTGCCAAATAAGTTTTCCAAAATGTCTTTTACCCACTGATGTATTTTCCTTTTGCTGCTGTGATTGTTTTGCCTTCTGCACTGACTACTATTGTCTTTTACTGAGTTTTACTAGTTATTGTAAACTGCCCTGGAACAGCTGTATAGAAATCCTAGAAATAAATGAATGCATGTGTGAATGAATGAATGAATGAATGAATGAATAAATAAATAACATTGGATAAATCTTCCGCTGATTCTTACTGTTTCCTTCTAGTTAAAGCCTGCTGTTAAAATCAAGTTGCTGCAACTCAGCTTTGAAGAGCTCCATGCTCATCAGCAGAAATAGCTGGTATCAGCAAAAGTTTTTGGACGGGGCAGCTGGGATTTAAGCCACTATTTTAAGTGATGGTTCTGAATGAGTCATAAAAAGGATTTCTTCACTAATAGAGTTCAGTTTTATTTCTCTAAGGAGGAGAATCACAGGCACTGGGAAACCAATGCAGAACAACTCACAAGGCAAATAGATTGCACCAGCCAACTCAGCTTTCCAGTGAAGGTTAAGGTGTAAGAGCCATGCTGAAAAAAAACATTGTTACTTGATTTTCAACATGAAGTTTGCCTGTTAAGAAGAATGGGGAAGGACCATTAAAAAACCCCTACAGCCCCCGTTTCCATTCAGCCACATATTTTTCACATTCATTGGCAACTGTGGTTTCCTAGATTTGCTACTGCTACAGCACAACCCTCACCCCACACAATTTAAAGGTTTTCTTCAAAGTGTGATCCCAGTCAATTAGTGATCATGCAACAACCAATCAGCTCCATACAGACAACCAGAATCAACCATGTAATGGTGTCTTTGAGGGCAAATGAAAACCTCCCATTGTCCTCACTCTTAAAGGATGGGGCAGGAATAGAGAAGGTGTCGATATCCTTCAGGCAATCAAACTGGTGCTCTTTGAGTTTCCATGCTGAGGTGGCTGTTTCACTGCTACGTGTCTTTCCCTTTTTGTCCTTAACTTTGCTGTAGCCTGGGAGGTGGGGGTGGTGGGCTTCCCTTCAAGATCATTGAAATATGGCACTGGATAGGCATCTTAGTTACATGAGGTTAGCATGGGAGCACTGAGCTCTCTCCTTTGGCTATTAGCCAGTCAAGATTTGCACACGGCACTGTAGAATCTTATATTGTTAGTTTTAAGGCAGTGGCAAGTGACAGGACAGGCTAGTGCCATGGTATACTGGATATGAGTTGCCAAAAGCTCTTAGGTGTGCCTGTGGAGGTGTGGAAGCATCTCCTGTGACCCATCTCATGCTGCAGGCTGAAAGGAAGGCTGATTCCTTCTGCTGGCCCTGAAGATGTTGTAGCCTCCTCCTTCCATCTCTTCCCTGTAGAACTTATATTTGGAGTATGGCCTCTGTAACAGCCTCTGAGCAGTCCTCCCCCCTCTGGTTAGCTTCAGCTCTTCCCCAGTCTTTCTTCCTGAGCTTCCTCTTCTCAATCCAACCCGTTGTTGCCTGCCAAGACTCCCCACTCATTTGTCTTCAAGCTGTCCCCAATTACTCAGTGCTCTCCAGCTTCCTCACACCCTGCCTATCCCTGGTCTGCAGGAGTCCATCTCTTCTTTCCTCCATTCTTCTCTGCCTCCATTTTCAAGCACGGCCATCTCTATCCACATTTATCTGACCCGCTGGAGAGACCTTTTGCTGAGGCAGCCACACATCCCCTGACTCACCAGGCAACAATTGCAGCTTGGGCTTGTTTCCAGACCACCAGCATTGGTCGTGATAGTGACCACATTAATTTGCTGCCCACCTGCATCTGGGGACAGGCATCAGGGGAGGCTCCTCCAACTCTCAGCAAGGCTGATGGAGTGGCACGCTGTCACATGTGACTAGTTGGGGCAAAATGCAAATGGGGGCAGGCACCCGGATGCAGGTGTCACCCCATCACTCTGCATTACAGTGGTACTTCGGGTTACAGACACTTCAGGTTACAGACTTCGCTAACCCAGAAATAGTCCCTCGGATTAAGAACTTTGCTTCAGGATGAGAACAAAAATTGTGCGGCAGCAGCAGGAGGCCCCATTAGCTAAAGTGGTACCTCAGGTTAAGAACAGTTTCAGGTTAAGAATGGACCTCCAGAACGAATTAAGTTCTTAACCCAAGGTACCACTGTACTTTGAACACTTTGGATATGAACCCTCCACCCCAGACCCAAATAGCAAACTATGCATTACAGGTTTAAGGAGATGAAGTGCAGGTTCAGCAGCTTTGGGAACAGCAATATCTCCATTTTTCCTCCCAACACACTCCCCATCTTGCAAACACTTGAACTCTATTGTCAAGGAGTGTGGAAAAAATAACTAGAAAGTGTAAATAAAAAGAGTTTGCAAAATACCCCACCCATTTGAGGTGAGCTCGGTGTCAGTATTAAGAGACAGACAGTATCTTGTGAAATTGCCTGTGATCCATTCCAGTGTTGGTTATCCTTCCAGGTAACAGCTCCTTACTACTCAGAAATAATATAATTAAAAGGAACTGCTTTTGTGGTTTTCTCAAAGGAAAAATGGAGAAATGGACCCAATTGTTATGTTCATTCTCTCTTTGACACAAAATCTTATAGTTTTCCAGTCAGGACCTCAATCAATGCTAATTTTCATATACGGTACTAATGCCAACATACTTGCCCTGTATGATGACCTGTGTCGAAAGAGAGATGGGTGAATATAACCCTAATGCTCCCTCAGCACCTGTTAGACCATGGCATCTTTCTGGTCGACTAGCTGAGTTGGGGATACCACATAACAGTGGTTCTGCTCCAACTTGGATACCCAGCTCCATAAGGTGGTGCTTGGAGAATATTGCTTGGCCTTGTAGGTTCTATGCTATGGGGGCCTCTGGGAACTGATCTTGTCTGTCATGCTTTTTAATATTTATGTTAAACCCTGGGAGGTGTCATATGGTGTGCTACCATCAGTATGCTGATGACATTATTTCTCATTTTCATCTTCTGCAGGTGAGATGGTGGATGTGCTGAACTGGTGCCTGGTCAAGATAATGACCTGGATGAGGGCCAATGAACTGAAGCTTAATCTAGACAAGACTGAGATGGTGTTAGTGGGCACTTCTCCCGAGTGGCTGAGTTGTTCATGGCTGGAGAACCTGCAGCCCTCCAGATGTTGTTAGACTCCAACTCCCACAAGCTGCAAGCTGCAAAACCAATGGTCATGTATGATGGAGTTGTATTCTAACATCATCTGGATGGCCACAATTTTAGCCACTTCTGGTTTAACTGGAAGGAAGAATTGCATGCTGTCCACCAAGAGCTGCTCAGCCACTTCCATTTAGTTATTTTCTCAGGGCACTGAAGCCACTCATTTCTATAGTATTTTTTCCTGGTGAGAGACCAGCCTCTTAATAAACAGTAAGCACTTATCCCACAGGGGTTGATAGCCTAGTCTGGTGCAAATACCAACCCCAGAGATATTTGGTACTTCCTTCTGACCCTGTTTTTCAAGGCCAAATGTATTCCTCCTACTACCATAGTTTTCTTTCACCTTCCAAGACATTATTTTTACACTTCTGTTAAAATACAACACTAAGAGAGGCTTCTTGACTATATTAACATTAGGAATCTAATCAGCAATCAGGCAGCTCATAATTTTCTGATTAGCTCTGATTATCCTCAATCTTTGGAAAAGGAGAAAAAAAAAGTGAGTAAGAACAGAGAAAGAAAGAAAGAAAGACATACACCCAGAAAGCTTGTACTTTTTACAATTTTAATCCCCTCAGAAACTCAAGAAGACAAAATGTCACAGTCACCTATTAAACCAATGTGGCTGAATAACAGGGGTGAATCAGCTCTTTGTGTTCCTCGAATAAAGAGACAAACAGGAGGTGGTTAGGGTCATGATATCATGTTCCTAAGTGGAATTGCACCACTGACAAGTTGTGTCAAGGTGTACCAGGTGTCTCCAACCATTTAATATTCTCTGTTGCCTCAGTTTCCCCCAAAAGATAAATGTGCAACCTTTTCTGAGAAACAAACAAATGGGAAATAGGGAACTAGTCCAGAGCTTGAGAGGGGAGGGCATGTAAAGGGTGGGCGAGAGGGTGGAGAGGTGGGATTATCTTTCATTCTCATGGCCAGTCTAGCTTTTAATGACAGTGAATTATTTCCCAAATTCACTCCAAACACAGTGATATGTGGGACTGATGTTAAAGTAAACAAAGTTGTTTTACATCAAGTTTGATTGTGGAAGCAGTGTGGAAGCAGTGGAGTGGAGACTATGGGAGTGCCCTGCTTCTTTCTCAGGCAGTCTTTTTCTCACGATGCAATTAAGAACCTCTCACTTTTGTCTTTATGGAGGATACTTCTAGGTTGGGAGATTTTTTTCAGGTTTCTTTTAGTTTTTAGATTTAAATGTACATACTGCCCTTCATCCGAAGATCTCACAAGATAATGTTATTCAACACGATAGCCCCTTGACCTATTTGTATGAATTTTGGTAGGTTTTATAGCCAGGGTCACATTCTTCATGCCTCAAGGTTTCAAAATCACTGCCCACTTCCACCCTGCCCAACAACATCAAGGGAACATAGGCAAGAGAACAGAATCTCTATTTCCCAACCTATTGAATCACCCGGATGTGGTATGGCCCTACTTCTTTGTCCTACTGTTTGCTAAATGGAGTGTTAACATTAAAATGCTTCCCCAATATGTAAACTTTAGTTTGAGATTATGCATCTTCTTTGTACCTCGGTCCTGTAATTTCTTCTGGATCTTTGAAAAATAACTACTTAGTTCCTTATCATGGGGATTTGATAACTACCCAGCAGATACTTCCACTATCTACCTAGTCAAATATCTTGTTTCTAGTCAATTTAGATCACACAGTTGGTTCATCTCTGTCTATAAGTTTCCTCTGGCTCTAATGGCTAATATGGGAGCTGATGTTCCAGAGAAAGGACTGGAAAATAATAAAACCATTATAATGACAATATACCTAACCAACACTGCAAAGCCATACATAGCAGATTCATTTCCAACTGAAGCAAGTGATGCTTTTGCATTGAAGCATGAGATTTGATTATTCATATCTAGACACGGTCTGCATAAGTACAGGCATTGTTAATGGTCATCACATTATGCAGATGGCTTTCAAAAGTCAGCCATGAGGGCAGCTGATTTTATACTCTCCTCTGGCAACCACTTCCACAGGTGGATATGCTGAGAGCATCAGATGAGTAAAATATCAATACCACTGATGTTGCCAGATAACTGCATATGGCTTTTAACTTCAGAAAGTCTCTATGTTCTTACAAAAGTAGCACTGATATATCCTGCTGTGCCCCTTACATTTTTACAGCTTATCTTTACTGAGAGTTAAGCATGATTAAAACATTACTTTGGCCCAAACTGGATAAATTGCTGCTCCTTTAAGGTTATTATAAACTGCACCCCTAGCCAACCAGGCACCCAAATCCAGGGATAAATTGCTGCTAGACATAAATTAACTTGGTTACAGAACAAGGATAATTTGTACTAGCAGACCAGCCTTTTCCATCCTTGAGGGCACCAGGTTGGGGAACACTGTAGCAGAATGTGTAAATGTCCATGTATAGACATGGGCATTTTCTAACCTTTTCTTCCCTTCCTTGAGGACCAGATGACAGACTCTTATTCAGAGCAGGCTAGAAACACCAACAGCTGTTGACACAAGGGGAAGGTTTGGACAAAGCAATAACACTTTTGTTGTTCTTATGTTTATGAGCCTTGGGCACATGAACTCCCCATCCCTTCCATACTCAGGCATGGCTCTGAGGAAGAGAGTGGAAGCTTTGTATTTCATTTTCAGTTAGCCATAGTCAAGCATTGCACTGTATTTAATCATTATATGTTTTATTAAAACAGGTCAATCTGCATAAACTATGGCTTGAAACTAGCTTGTTTTAGTAAACAGTAGCCGCCCAGAGTAGCTGGGGAGAGGGCCCCCGGCCAGATGGATGGGGTATAAATATTAAAATAAATAGTAATAATAATAATAATAATAATAATAATAATAATAATAATTCATAGTTTATCCAGGTTTGTTGTAGGATAAAAATGGAAGCAAAAACTTCTTATCACCTTTTCATGACCACATCAGAGAAGAGTGGCTGGGAAGCATGCAAACCCAAGGCCACACTTTATCCATAGTCGCAAGCCAAAGAAGCAATAATGGCTAAACACTTTTTATAAAACTAATACTAAAATACTAATACTACGACTACTAATAATAGGAGAACAGCCATTGTAGCTACTTACAGAGGCTAATGTAATCAGAGCTGCACAACTCCTTATGCACTTCATCTCAAGACTTTTAGAAACTGCAGACACTGGGCTTTGATGTCATGTCCTGCATTTTCTTCCCTCTATATATTTTTTTCTAGCATACAATCTGAGGAATGGTTCTGGAGAACTCCAAAGCTTGCTCATGACTGCGACATTTTGCTTGGTCCTATGTAAGGCATTACCATGCTGTGGCTCTTCAGTATTAACTGAAATCCTTTTTAAACGCCAGCTTCCAAACAGTGTAGTTTGAAATATAATTTATCCATGGAACAAGGCAAAAATGTGTTGTGGAGTTAGGTGGTTGAAGTTCTATAGTTCAAGAATATATTTTTCAGCTGTATGCTAATAACTATGGGAGCCAGTATTATTTGAAAAATGTAGGATTGGAATGCAACATCTATTTGAAGCAGAGAAGGCAGGGATCCTAGTCTACTTATGGATTTTGAATTTTAGAATAAGATTTCTCACAGGTATGCATTTCCAGGTATTATTCAGTAAGAAACGCCTCAGGTCTCTTCCATTATACTAGCTACCATTTCGGCAAAATTTAAGCTCCCTTGATGAACACTGAGGAAGGGATTGTGTGTGTGTGTGTGTGTGGATGGAGTCAAGCATGAGAAGAAAACACCAGACTGGTTAGAAGTTGGATTATCCTCATACATCCAATAATGACCGATTCATTTCAACCTGGCTACATTAATTCCAGTGTAAAATTGCTCCCAGCTGGAAATTGGAATTTGGCATGAGTCAAATGTATGATTAGTGGATGGACTCTTTTGTTTATTTTCAATGAGGCATGAACTTTGTTGTTGTTGCACTCATCACAAGCGCCACATTCCAAAGCCTACACAAACAAAACCACATGCAAGGCTCCTATAATTAAAGTACCTGAATTTATGCATTAAAAGCTAGCCGAGTTCACAGAGATAGTGGCCTTTTACCCCCTCCCCTCCTCAGTACTGGGAAATCTCCTGGTTGCACTTCAAACCCTGTAATCACATCCATGGAGCCTCTTTTGTGAAGCTGCATTGGGGATGTAATTAGTTTGAGGTGACCTCTGGAAGAAAAAAAGTTCAAGTTTAAAAAGAAAATATATCTGGTTAATGCTATGCAAATTGTCAGAGAGGCAATCAGGCTGACTTTTTAAAAGCTAGCCCCCATCACAAGCACTTGCAATATGGGCATATTGTCTTTCTCAATTTGCATCTAATTACCCACAATCCTCTACTCTTCGAATGTGTAACCTTTTGGGGAGCACACTACAGCAGAGTGGGGGCTTGGACTAATATGGTTACAGGAGCTGACATGAATTTAACATAGTGAAACCCTTGAAAGGGCCGATTTTCACATCTCCTTGGTCCATGGAGGTGGCTGAGATATGCCTGGAGACTTAACTCTAGAGCACAAACTATGAAGTAGATGTATTTTTCTCTTTTTTTTATCCATTGAGTTTTCAAACTTTTTTGGCTCCACTGATGCCAAATGAAAAATCAGACCTACGTCATGTTGGAGCCTATGCTGTTTCTATGCGCATATCACAGCTGCCAGTGCCTGGGATGCTCCTTCCCAATCATTTGCCATCTAGTCCTGCAGTGGAGTTCTTTATTTTATGGTTTTAAGCTACTGCTGCATGGTAGGTCAATATCCTTGTATTAAAACAACCACCTTCCTGAAGGAGGCTCCAGCCCTAATGACCTGTGATGCTGGCTACAGCCAAGGTTTAGTTTTTCTCTTTAGCCTCACAACTAGGATGCTCTGACTTGGGATAATTGGCATCATAAGACCCAATACAGCTTCCTGAAGGAATAAAATAGGCCATTTCTGTCCAAAGTGTGGCATGCAACAATTCCATGCTAATTTGTATACATAATGCATTTTATTGGCAGTGCACAGGAAAGATTTATCTACTTCTAGGTTGGGAGCATGATATGAAGCATAATGTCACAGATCTGATGTACTGATGTATCAGACCTGTGGATTTAGGCTAATATGGGCTCAGGCTGCATCATAATTGGGCAGCAATCCATGACACCTGGGGAAAAGACTCACTGAGCCCAGTTACTTACTTCAGAGTAAGCATTTAGTTATCAAGCTGTTCTGTTTAGGAAGTGTTTAACCTGGCCACACAGAAAGTAGTTGACACACATTATTTTCATAATCCTTCCAATTTATGCTAGTACAATTGTACCTTGGTTTTTGAACGGAATCCGTTCCGGAAGTCCGTTTGAGTTCTGAAAATGTTCGAAAACCAAGGTGCAGCTTCTGATTGGCTTCCTACATTCAATTGGAAGCCGCAGAATCTGCGCCAGATGTTTGGCTTCCCAAAAAAGTTTGCAAACTGGAACACTCACTTCCGGGTATGCGGCGTTCAGGAGCCAAAACGTTTGACTCACAAGGTGTTCAAATATCAAAGTACGACTGTATTAGCACCCCCATATCATAAATATGGTGGCGCTGTGGTCTAAACCACAGAGCCTAGGGCTTGCTGATCAGAAGGTCAGTGGTTTGAGTCCCTGTGATGGGGTGAGCTCCCGTTGTTGGGTCCCAGCTCCTGCCCACCTAGCAGTTTGAAAGCGCGTCAAAGTGCAAGTAGATAAATAGGTACTGCTCCGGCGGGAAGGTAAACGGCGTTTCCATGAGCTGCTCTGGTTCACCAGAAGCAGCTTAGTCATGCTGGCCACATGACCTGGAAGCTGTCTGTGGACAAACACCTGCACCCTCAGCCTATTGAGCGAAATGAGCGCCGCAACCCCAGAGTTGTCCACAACTGGACCTAACGGTCAGGGGTACCTTTAACTTTACCCATTATAAATATGGAACTGAGAACGAGGGGAGATGATGTAGCTTAGACAACATACTGAGTGTTATTCAGAGCTTCACAACTCACAAATCATGCTCTTAACCTCAAGCTCTATTTGCAACTGGTTACAAACCAGATGTGTTTTGGGATGTTAGAAGTGTCAGCTGACAGCACAAGCCATTTCCTACATCCAGTATCCCTGCACTGCCAATGCGGTTTATAACAAGATTAAAAGGCCCTAGTTACTGGAATTGTTAGAATCTCCCAACTCCTTTTTTTAAGTCTCTCTCAAGATATGCAGGGTTTCTTAATAGGTTGTTGTTGTTTATTAATTAATTAGATTTCTATACCACTTTTCACCCAAATATTACAGGACGTTTACAATATAAAAGCACAAAAACACATACCATAAAAACAAACCAAAACAATAACTCCCCATCCCCACAGTTTAAAAGGCCATAGATGGTTTAAGTAGCCAAAGGCCTGACAGAAGAGGAATGTTTTTGCCTAGAGCCTAAAGGTCTGCAATGAAGGTGCCAGATGAGCCTCCCTGGGGAGAGTATTCCACAAGTGGGGAGCCACCACAGAAAAGGCCAGTTCTCATGTTGCTGCCCTCCTGACCCCTCATGGAGGAGGCACATGAAGGAGTGCTTTGGATGATGATTGCAGGGTTCAAGCTGGTTCGTAAATATCTCGAGACAGATGCAACCGTTTTAAAACCATATGAAATAGTGAGAAAATTTCCCCACCAGTCCTCATGAATTCCCAACCATTGAAGTACCCCTTTTAGTTCACTCCGTTTCTTTCTTCATGAGACACGGTTGCCTTTGCTCCTCTGCCTCATCCTGTGTACCTTCTCAGTAAGCTCTCAGAAGGTAGAGGTAAGCAAACTGGCTATACTTCGATTCTTTTATACAAGGGGAGGCCATAATGTTCCATCAGCCATTAAGGTATTTAATGCAAAATCTGTCTCTCAACTCCTGTACACCTCAAATGTCTGGTTCAATGGTTCATTCTCCAGGTTTGATGGCTTCCAGGCAAAGTTTCTCCAGTCCCTCCTACAAGTTCCAAATTGTGTTCTAAATGCAATACAATTTTTAGAAACAGATGAATGTCCTCTATCAACTAAAGCATGGTGGACTGCCCTGAGATACTGGCTCAAGATCTCAATCTTTGGCCTAGGGAAGGGGTTACTTCCATACCTAAACAATGAGGAGTTTACCAGCTCATGGATGAAAATTATGGTTAGAAAAGCCACTTCGATTGGTATGCCACCTTCTCTCCTGTACCATCTGGGCTATGATACCACCCTTGAATCTCTGAGGCAAAGGCTCTGGGACATATCACTTAGTGATCTCCGATCTCAATCTCATGTTATCTGTGGCCCATTAGCAGTAGGAATTCACTATGGGTTCAATTTTCAGACACCTGTATATCTTAGAAATTTGTCTGTACCAACATATCAGCGTCTTTTTACCAAAGCCAGATTAAATGTATTCCCATCAGAAGTGCTAAATGGCAGACTGAGAGGCATCCCTTATCAAAATAGGATCTGTGTATGCTCTCAGGACGTTGATTGTATTAGGCATATTTTATTGCATTGCGGACAATATGATCAAGCTAGGGAACTATTGATTAGCCACTACTGGCAAATTGGCTGGGTCAATCTGAAACCTACTATATCAGATATCTTCTGGACGACAAGTCCAATGATATCACAGTGGCTGTGGCAAAGTTTCTTTCAGTAGTCATACAATCAAAGATCAACATACCCATGACTAAACAAATAACGCTTCGGTCTCCCTTCCCTGGGGGGTTGTCTGTATGAATCTGTATTTTATTCTGAATCCATGTTATGGGTCGTTGGACCGCAATAAAGATTATTATTATTATTATATCAGTAAGCTCAAATTGCCCCTCCAAAATGTATTGTTCAGAGCACCACAAGAGCAAAGGGTGGGGTACCTCAGGGTTTCGTCCTCTCCCCCATGCTTTTTAAAATCTATATGAAGCCGCTGGGAGAGATCATCAGGGGGTTTGGGCTGGGTGTTCATCAGTATGCAGATGACACCCAGCTCTACCTCTCTTTTAAATCAGAACCAGTGAAGGGGGTGAAGGTCCTGTGTGAGTGCCTGGAGGCTGTTGGAGGATGGGTGGCGGCTAATGGATTGAGGTTGAATCCTGACAAGACAGAAGTACTGTTTTGGGGGGATAGGGGGCGGGCGGGTATGAGGGACTCCCTGGTCCTGAATGGGGTAACTGTACCCCTGAAGGACCAGGTGCGCAGCCTGGGAGTCATTTTGGACTCACAGCTGTCCATGGAGGTGCAGGTTAATTCTGTGTCCAGGGCAGTTGTCTACCAGCTCCACCTGGTACGCAGGCTGAGACCCTACCTGCCTGCGGACTGTCTTGCCAGAGTGTTGCATGCTCTAGTTATCTCCCGCTTGGACTACTGCAATGCACTCTACGTGGGGCTACCTTTGAAGGTGACCTGGAAACTGCAATTAATCCAGAATGCGGCAGCTAGACTGGGAGTGGCTGCCGGGACCACATAACACTAGTCCTGAGAGATCTGCATTGGCTCCCAGTACGTTTCCGAGCACAATTCAAAGTGTTGGTGCTGACCTTTAAAGCCCTAAATGGCCCCAGTCCTGTATACTTGAAGGAGCGTCTCCACCCCCATCTTTCAGCCCAGACACTTAGATCCAGTGCCGAGGGCCTTCTGGCGGTTCCCTCATTGCGAGAAGTGAGGTTACAGGGAACCAGACAGAGGGCCTTCTCGGTAGTGGCGCCTGCCCTGTGGAATGCCCTCCCTTCAGATGTGAAGGAAATAAGCAGCTATCTTCTCTTTACCAAGGTGGCTATCACCTATGGAAGCGAAAGCTTTGAAAAAATTGAACATGGAGGCTAAATGGCCAAAATATTGAGAAATTTTAGAACAGGAAGGTGACAAACTGAAATTACAGAGCTATGACAAGCTTAAGGAGAAGGTGCGAGACTGGCTACATTATTTTCAAATAAGAGAGGTTTATAACTTGGACAAAAAAATTGGTTTCCAGGTGGAAAAATCAAAGTTAGAAACAGAATTGTTAGAACCCAATGTAAAGACACTTTCGAGAATGTATAATTTGCTGTTGAAATGGAATACCGAGGAAGAAACAGTAAAATCGGCAATGATAAAATGGGCACAAGACATAGGTCACAACATTATGTTCGCTGACTGGGAGAAGTTGTGGACCACCGGAATTAAATTCACGGCATGTAATGCCTTAAGAGAGAATATTATGAAAATGATGTATAGGTGGTACATGACCCCAGTCAAGCTGGCAAAGATATATCATTTGCCCGATAATAAATGTTGGAAGTGCAAAGAAATTGAAGGTACCTTTTTCCACCTTTGGATCAAGGCTTTCTGGGAAATGATATATAATGAACTGAAAAGGGTATTTAAATATACCTTCCTGAAGAAACCAGAGGCTTTTCTCCTGGGCATAGTTGACCAATCGGTGTTAAAGAAGGATAGAACTTTCTTTATGTATGCCTCAGCAGCAGCAAGAATTCTTATAGCAAAACATTGGAAGACAGAAGATCTACCCACCGTGGAAGACTGGCAGATGCAACTAATTGACTACATGGAGATGGCGGAGATGACTGGCAGAATTCGAGACCAGGGAGAAGAGCAAGTGGAAGAAGATTGGGGGAAATTTAAAATTTATCTGCAGAAACACTGTAAAATTTCTGAATGTTGATGACATTGAAATGAACTGTGGGGGCTCTAGCAATAAGATAAAATTTAAGACTAAATTAAATAAATAGACAAACCAAGGGCTATGAATTTGCTGAACCAACTTTTAAAAGGGATACAAGAACGGGGGATGTGAGGAAGTCAGGAAAATATGTGAATTTAAGATATAAAACTAAGAAAGAGGGAATTTTTGTGTTTTTCTTATATGTGCTTTTTCTTTTTTATTATTAGTTTTTTAAGGTATGTATTTTTGTATTTTTGTGTTTAATGTTTGTAATGTGGTATTTTGTAGTATGTATGTTGTGTTTTTATATTTTTCTTGTTTTTGTCTTTGTATCTTTTTTGTTATATTGTGTATTGTTAAAACTTAATAAAATTTTTATAAAAAAATAAATAAATAAGCAGCTATCTTCTCTTTAAAAGACATCTGAAGGCAGCCCTGTTTAGGGAAGTTTTTAATATTTAATGCTGTATTGTTTTTAACACTTGATTGGAAGCCGCCCAGAGTGGCTGGGGAAACTCAGCCAGATGGGCGGGGTATAAATAATAAAATTATTATTATTATTATTATTATTATTACTAAAACAAATGGCAAGAATGCTAATTGAAAACAATGGGACCTTATCCAAAGGCCCACTGGAGATAATGGAATAGCAAATACCAAATGACACGACAAAGCTCCACTGGAAATGAATGCAAGCTCAAAAGTTAAACATGATGAAAAATCAATGAGCTATTAACTGCCCACTTGAATAAATTTCTATCTTAGAATAGGAAGTGGTTAGAATCAGTAAAATTGTCCTATACCCAGTCATTTCTATTGTTCCCAGTACTACAGAAATGGGGGAGTAGGGTATGCCTCTTTCTCCCTCTCCCCATCCCTGGCTATACATTATGGAGTGGTCCATTATGTAATTTCCTATCCTGTTGCAAACTGATCTGCCCCCCACCCTTAATAACCAGCCTTTAAGGCTAAGAGGGAGATTTTACTGGAATGCAAAGAGCTAACTGGAGTGCAAGCAGGCACCTCTGTATACCCTATCTCTATGTGAGAGGCAAGGAGGTCCCAGGTTGAGATTACATTTGTAGCGAAGACGCTTGAGTGAGGTCTGTGCATGACGCCAAATGCTAAAAGAAATGCAAAAAAGAAAACACGAAAACATTGCTGCAAAATGTCTTCAACTGACATTTTATTTTGCCCAGGATTCTTCAGCTGCTACTACTGCCAGCACCATACTGGCAGAGAAAGCTGAATTGAAAGCAGTAAATAATGCAGAGAATACTGGATTTAAAAATTAGGTCAAGCCATTCCTCTCCAGCAAGAATTAGAATCGCAGATTCAGAATAAAGTTATATCTAAAACTGACTAGTTTTTGCACAAAGGAAGCAGCCATTGGAAATAGAACCAGTTGCTGTTATCAACACATAAGGCTTGATTTGAGATAGCCAACAATTTAAATTAGGCTGTTAAGAATGGGTAAAGAACGTGCCTGTTGCCATAAACAATGGCAAGAATACAAAGAAGCAAACAAAAAAAAAAGTACAGAGAGAAGAGGACTGTTCCAGTAGCTAGGAGTGTAAGTGGGCAGATGTCAATGAGTTGTGGCACTGCAACTAAACAATGCTCTTGGAGCCCCAGGAGCCAGTTTGGCTCAACTACACAAGAGCCCAATACCTGACACAACCAACTGTGGTTTCAAAGTCACCTATTGATAGCTGTACAAGAGTTGGAATACTACCAGTAGGAATTTTACTATGTCATTTAATGTTTTGAACTTTATGGAGAAATGGGATATAAACACTTAAACATACACACACACAAATAAGAGATTATAGTATCTAAATGAACTGCCAATTCCTGAAACACTAGATGCCAAAAGACATTCAAGAGTGATCCAAATCCAATTTAGGGCAACCGTGGAGGCATCATCCATACAAAGTCTACACTGTGAATCCATTTATTCCAGGAGTTTCATACCTAGCTACTTCTAACGTACTTGGCCAATTTTATTTGAGTTGGGCATCCATCCTGTTTTTTTTTTTTTCTCTGCCCACATTTTCTGTCTACCCCACATCTTTCCCACTTGCTCACTTCTGGTTCCCCCCAGTTACAAAATCCAGCTTAAAAGCAATTGAACAAATTTCCACTCTCTTATAATTTTAAAACTTCTTTCAGAAGTTCTGGGGAGGTGGCAGGGTCTCTCTCCCCTCCCTTTCACCCCCCCATTTTGTTCCTTACAAGATGCCTGTAAAGCATTTTTCTTTAGCATCTTGTTCAAGCAGCGTAGAAGTTGAGCGTTGCTAAGCACCTCCAGTGGCCTGGAGCCAATAGGAAGATGCCACATCAGTCATCCAGGCTAGAGGTGCCAAGACTATAAAGAGATTTTTAATAGGCAACAAAACACCACTGTGATGAAGAAAACGTGATCATTTAAAAACCCTTCTGAGTAATGGGGCCACCTCCCTGCTGCTCAAATCAACCGCTGCATTTGGTTATTATGATAACTAAATATGGCTGATTTTAACAGCTGGAAACACAGCGACAATATTTAAAAGAGTTTTTTTTAATATAAAAAAGTCAAGATTGTATTCAACAACAGTAATGGCCTATTGTTCTCTTTTTTGCTGTTATTTTCACGTCATGCTGATCGGGCTGTGAAGCCAACGCTTGCCTGGAGATGGCAGGCACTTAACACCAGTGCAAGAGGCCTTTTGGAAACTGCATGCATATAAGGACTTGGCAGTGACACACAGACATTATAACTTATTCTTTAGGCTCCCTCCTTTCTCCCTAGTTACATTTCCTTTCAAGAATTTGGCCATAGGCTAGAGGAAATCACAAATTGCTATGAAGTGTGCCAGGAGTTACAAAGAACTGCAACTCCAGAACTTATGACTAAAATAAGACTTGACCCAAATCCTCAGGAAGCTCGTTATCAAGGAAACGTACTGGTTGAAATCAACAAAATCTAGCAGTACAAGCAGCATATTGTCATGATGGAAGATACCTACTGTTTATGATGGGAAACAAATAAAAACAGACGATAATACCTATTCCTAATGGAGGATGCTTTCTAACCTTTGGGTTGCTTTTTCGGATACTTTCTGCACAGATTCATGTTTATGAAACACCTGCACGCCAGTTGTGAATCGATTTGGCATGTTTCAGCTGATGCTGTTTTCAGAAAAATGTGCATAAGCAGAGGCCCGGTTCTTTCTCGATTGTTGCTCTATGTATTTCGTCAAGAAAAGAAGACATTACAAAATGTACATTATTTATAACCAACATGAGACACATATATTGGATATATTTCATGATAGTTGCATGAAAAACTTTTAATAAATGGTCTTAGGCAATGGCCCTAGTTTGCACAGTACACAAACCAATCCTGAACCTGCAGGCTCTCAAGGAGGAGCTCGCAGCAGCATTGTTCCTCCCCGGGTCCTTCTGGAGCTAAGGTATGTTTTGGCTTAGCATAATTAACCCAGGTCTGTGGCTGGGTTCTCTGCAGATTAACCATGAGCTGTGTAACCAAGAACAAACCTTGTGAAGCAGGACTTTAAGGAAGGTAGTCAATGTATTACAAAAATATAGCAAGAGTCTGGACAACAAAAATGTTTAGTTTACTAATTTTCTGGTTTTAAACAGGGATGTAATTTTAATACAGTGGTACCTAGGGTTACAGATGCTTCAGGTTACATACGCTTCAGGTTACAGACTCTGCTAACCCAGAAATAGTACCTTGGGTTAAGAACTTTGCTTCAGGATGAGAACAGAAATCGCGCGGCAGCAGCAGTGGGACGCCCCATTAGCTAAAGTGGTGCTTCAGATTAAGAACAGTTTCAGGTTAAGAACGGACCTCCAGAACGAATTAAGTATGTAACCAGAGGTACCACTGTATGTTGCAAAATCAGTGATCAACCTGGATCTAGTAGCCATGAGGTTTTATTGCATAGTAATTCAGTTATCCCTAAGCCTAAATGTACCAGGCATAAGCTGCATAAATAGGCACAACATTTTCTTAGCAATTTCTCCCTTAGCACACTGATAGCTCCAGCCTCCTTTGATAGCTGGATAACCAGAAAAATGTAGCGAAGGAGAGAAAGCTACTACTATAGGATTCTGTATTTGTGCCTACTGATAGTGAACCATATATTTGTATGTCCCATATAAGCTCTCAAAGCCACCACAACGCCCTTTCATGATATGATACAACTGGGAGGTTGGCCAGAAATACTGAATTGTCTTGCTAGGAGACATTTCATTCTGAGAATGTTCTCCTTGCTCTGAAGCTACTTAGGAGCAACTCAAGAGGTCATTAATAATGAGCTGACATAAATGCACTAGAGGCAGCACTTAAATGCTACGTTAACCATTTGAAGATTAACATTATGACACTTGCGGAACCTTGTTAGTGGATCTTTAAGTAAAAAAAGCAGACTGAGTGATAAGTACTGCTACTGACAAGGAATTCATTTATACCTGCAATCAAAAGGACAAACTAGCAAGCAATGGAATGACTCCAGAACTCCCATAATTACCTCTTCTTATTGGGACACAGATAGTTGCTGGGACATGTGTTGTTACTCAGTCATGTAGCTAATTTGAAACTCTTTACAAAGACCAGATGCCCATCACGCTGCAAAGGTATGCCCAGGAGTCTTCTTTGCATAGATTCAAGACTGCAGCACAGTCAATATCCAGTGTGGGGTGCTACATGGAGATGATACCAGTGATGTTTTAAATGTTCCTTAAATAAAGGGCTTTAAGATGGTACCATTTCTGAATAATGCCAAGGACAATATGCTGTCAAAAATCTGCTGAACAGGTGATCTGAACTTGGGGAGTGGCAGGGCTCTCCCCCAACAACACAGTTTTCTAAAGATTTATTCAAAAATCAACTGCTAGTTTATTCCTCTTTCATCACGAGTTTTTCTGTGGAATGCTATTTCAGTATACGATGTTCTCTGATTAATAATAATAATAAATAATAAATTTTATTTATATCCCGCCCCCCCAGCCGAAGCCGGGCTCAGGGCAGCTAACAACAAAGACATCAACAAAGAAATTCATGAAGAAGTGACCTCAGAGAAAGCTAAACTCTTACAACAAATGAAGATGTGACTCATTAGCTCCCAGTACTCATATCAAAGAGCAGACCACAAACTTTTCATTATACTAATATGGAGAGGGGAAAGACTGGAGATCAATCTTCTCTACTAATCCAGTCATTTATCAATGAGATTACAAAGGAGAGCATAATTTCCCAAGCAACTTTTCTTTACCTTGATTAGAACTCAGTAAAAGGGGAGGTGCTTTTTGCAAGACGTATGGCAGTGGCAAAAGTTGTTAATGTCATCACAGTAATTTTTCAGATAGTGACCCCAAACAGGTTGAATGGATTCACTAGAGTGAGAACAAAGCTGATCCTGGAAGTATTGCCTTCACTCTCAAGCTGCTTTGTAATATTGTGACTTAGGCAAATGCAACTAGCTATATTGTGTCTTGGCATCATCATATTGCACATGTGATTTCTAAATTCTGCTCACCTGACCGGTACCAGGCTTGTTTTGGCTTTCCCAACAGCTGCCTTGGAGATGTTCTCCTCTCCTTCTGGCCTCGGGAATTCAAATTTGGCTGCCTGCGATATTGGCCAATCACAGCCAGGTATTAGGAGGTTGCTGGGAAGGGCAGAGCCAACAGGAAAACTTGTCTTGGTTTCCACTTGGGCCTGCTCTCCCTGCATAAAAAGGGATCTATCTCCTAGCCTGGCACCACAATCAGCTTTTTGATCTCCCACTCGCCTTCCCTAATTTTCTTGGATTATTGTATAGTTAAGATTTTGCTATGGAACTAGCAGTTGCCATATTCGGGGCCAGAAAGGAATTTTGCATCGAGACTAATAGGGTGGTCTGGAGGTTTTTGCCTCCCTCATAGTAACTGTCACAACTTTGTTGGTTTAAGATATTGGGTAGGATCCATAGTAATTATTGGGAAAGGGGTTTGTCTGGCTTTGCCTTACACTTCCAGGAAAGTGGGGTGCCCTATTAAAGGGATCCTAGGGGAGATGTTTTTGCCATAAGCCCAGCTGGGGGCTGAGGGCCATAGCACTCCCCAAGCTGGTGATTCTGATGGGCTGCTCCTAACTGATGTATGTCATAGGGCAATCCTATCCCAGATTTGACCCCCCCTGGACAGCAGTCAGCAGGCAGGCGGGCAGACTGAGTGAGAAACCACTCGATGCCTGTGCCAGATTAATTTATATCTGTAATCAATAAAGTTTTGATCCAAGAACATTGTCCTGTGTTTCTTTATACTGTTATGCAAGGCACCAGGCAGTGGGCTCACTGCCCTCAGCATGCAATACTGTATAACTTTTTATGTGTTTCGTTTTACTGTGTGTTCCATCTGCTTTTAGTTTTTCTATTGCTCTACTTAGTTACCTTTACCGTGTTTTTAAAATGTATTGAATATTCCCCCCCCCCATAATCTGCTTTGGAAGGTCATTTGGTTGTATGCTTCTTTTCGGACAATCTAAGTAAATAAAGAAAATTGAGATGATTGTTCCCAAAAAGCAGTAGCATTGTTAAAAAGGGGGGGCGGTTTGTAGCAGCAGCATATTGGGAAGGTGGAGAGATTACAGTGAACAGAGACAGCACACAAAGAAAACAAGGAGGATATTTTGGGAAATACTTTGGCACTACAAAAGCCCTGTGTTTGCCTTGAAAAATGAAATGGATAAACATTTGTTGAGGCTCCCTAGGAAGGTTACCTCAATTTAAAAGAATGATTACTCTAGTCTGACTCTTTGTAATGCAAAGAGTTATTGATGTCCTCCTCTCAAAATATGGTGCGCTACAACTTTTCCTTTATTGGATGCTTATTGGTAAAAAGTGCTGAGCCTTAGGTGGGCTAGGTCAGTTTCTAAACTAGTTTATTTCTATTGGTGCAAAAATCTATGAGTATAACAGCTCTACAAACTGCAGGAGATAAAACATAGGAGAGCAGAAGGCAAAAAGACAGGGATATAACAATGCAAAATTAAGATGGGGAGGGTGAGAGCTTATCAGGCATACAGGGTAAAAATTGGCAAGGACAGAGATGAAGGAGGAGGAGGGGCTTTTGTTCAGGCAGTGACCCAGGAGAAAAGTGTTATTTCAGTGCTTCATTCACGGGCACTGGTGGCCTTCACCTTGATGTCCATTTAATGTTGTCCTATTCAGCAAGTGTTCCTATGATCTGGTAATTATCTTTCACTTACAAAAGAGCATCTCTATGTTACAAACACTCCCCTCTCCAGCTCTGCTATAGATCAATATCTCCTTAGAGCCTTGTGCTATTGTTTGGGTGAATGATATTGATTTCTCCAAGGAACAAGGGATGAAGTTAGGGGAGGGAGGAGGCTGATGCTGCAGCTATGTCTGTGCCAGACTCTGGCTGACACATGTGCTATATAGTTGGGAAACAAATTGTGTTCCTTGGCATCTTGACTGCCAGTGTCACATACTGTACTTTTACCCTCAATGCAGAGTGAGAGGGAGGGGGAATTCAATCCTTGTCATTTGCAGGTCACATTATTTTCAAATAGTTCTGTTTGCTTATCCTTCTGTAGAACCAAGCTCACAAAGCATAGGTTTAAAATTCCATCAACTGCTCATGCAAAGTGTTTGGCCAAATTGTAGCTGACATTATATTACAGCAGTAAGTGCCTCAGAAAGGCATTGGGAAGGACATAAATGGTGACAGTAGAACATATGAACAAATGATTGTGAATAAGGTTTTCCCCAAGCACTCTGTCATTTCTGGTAGAGGCTTCTAGTCCTGGCCTCCTAAGAATAGGAAGAGCAAAGAATAATAATGCTGGCAGGTGAATGCGGAGGAGGAGGGAGCATTCATCTACCAGGGAACCTGTCTGCTGTGGCCCCGCACTTTTGCTTCATCAGTTCACCTGAATGAAGCCGCTGTGTTATCAGAATAACAATGGCCTCAGTATGTGCTGCAAAAGCACACTGTAGCAAGCACTGAAGTGTGATGTTCAATGATATAATGCCTATGTAGGTGGGAAAGGAGTACGGCATGGTTGTATATTGTCTCCCTGCTTATTTAACTTATATGCAGAATTCATCATGCGAAAGGCTGGGCTGGATGAATCCCAAGCCGGAATTAAGATCGCCGGAAGAAATATCAACAACCTCAGATATGCAGATGACACAACCTTGATGGCAGAAAGTGAGGAGGAATTAAAGAACCTTTTAATGAGGGTGAAAGAGGAGAGCGCAAAATATGGTCTGAAGCTCAACATCAAAAAAACGAAGATCATGGCCACTGGGCCCATCACCTCCTGGCAAATAGAAGGGGAAGAAATGGAGGCAGTGAGAGATTTTACTTTCTTGGGCTCCATGATCACTGCAGATGGTGACAGTAGTCACGAAATTAAAAGACGCCTGCTCCTTGGGAGAAAGGTGATGGCAAACCTAGACAGCATCTTAAAAAGCAGAGACATCACCTTGCCAACAAAGGTCCGTATAGTTAAAGCCATGGTTTTCCCAGTAGTGATGTATGGAAGTGAGAGCTGGACCATAAAGAAGGCTGATCGCCGAAAATTGATGCTTTTGAATTATGGTGCTGGGACTCTCAAGAGATCAAACGCATCCATTCTTAAGGAAATTAGCCCTGAGTGCTCACTGGAAGGACAGATCGTGAAGCTGAGGCTCCAATACTTTGGCCACCTCATGAGAAGAGAAGACTCCCTGGAAAAGACCCTGATGTTGGGAAAGATTGAGGGCGCAAGGAGAAGGGGACGACAGAGGACGAGATGGTTGGATAGTGTTCTCGAAGCTACAAACATGAGTCTGACCAAACTGCGGGAGACAGTGGAAGACAGGAGTGCCTGGCGTGCTCTGGTCCATGGGCTCACGAAGAGTCGGACACGACTAAACGACTAAACAACAAGGTGGTCTTTTCTAGGACAACCACTAAATATCACAGCCATCAATGTGGCTCCTTACACCACCTTAAAATGATATATCTGTTGCAGCAGTATGGAACCTCTGACAGGTGGACCTAATTTGGCCTGCAAGTAGATCTTGGACAGTGGCTCCACTGGAGGCGAAACTGCCCTCCCCAGCTCTCTCTCTCTCTCTGTGTGTGTGGCTCAAACTTGGGACTGGAAGTTGCTGGGCAATGAGGTCGCTGCTCTATTTGCTCTGCCTACAGGGGAAACAACTGTGAGGAACACAGGCATTTAGGTAGCTATGGGTACATACAACTCAAACCTATTGATCTTTGTCTTGGAGATTTGAGAAGTTAAATTGCAGAAAATACAAACAAAATGTGATCTGTAATCCAGACCTTTTCTTCCTACCTTCCTCTGAGAGGCAAGATGTTGCAAACAGGGTTGACCTTTGTTTCACCCTACTGAATAATCTGACCTGTGGCTTAGTATTGACTCAATTTCGAAAGGCAAGTTCCTATAAATAAAGAACCAAGTCTTTTAAACTTTAAGATCTAAGGGGTTACCTAGCCTCTGGTCCCCAGTTTCCACCTGGATCCTGTCAGTCACTGTTTCTGAAGTCTAAGGTGTTCTTCTGCTAGGAAGATTTACAGAGACTTTAAAATTTGACTCATATGTTGGCTCTTCTGCAATGTGTAAGAAAGGAAAGTACCTGGCTATTATATCAGGTATATTCCAATCCTAAATGTACAAGTTGTAGGTATATTATTTTGTTTATTGAATGGGCCACAATGTTAACACATACTGGGAACTGGCAGAGTAGTGTCTCAGTACCCCAGTCAGATTCAATAAGCAAATCTGCTCCTAATTTGTTGGGATAGTTTAGCATAGGTTTAGACCCAGGCATAAAGCTCAGGCAACTCAAACACCCTTTTGCATGGGCTTACATAGTAGCCTCCTGGACATCCAGGTTAAATCAGAGAGATAAGAACACTCTGAAAGAGCCCAGGATATATTCCAGATTCAAATTCTCACTTCTTCTAAACAGGTGTTGTTACACCTTGAAAGAGAAATAACCAGAAACAGGGGAAGTACAAGAAAATAGTGTTGGTAGAGCATAAGTAGACATATCATACATGTGGCAGCCAAAATAAAAAGCAGACCCTCCAGATATAGACATCATTGGGACATGAGGGAGTGGGAAGAGCCTGTACTCTTCCCAAGAAATGTCACAAATTCAAACAAGGTTACAGAGAAACTGGACACAGAAAGTAACTGTGGATCAGTAAAGAAATAGTATTTAAAGAATTCTGTATAGCATCTGAAAATGCTGAATCTTATATTCAACCTTTTTAATATGGTGAGGTGAGAAAGTGGAAGGAGCTCAAGAGAACATGTCAAACTACATTAAGAGAGTTTGAAATAACCTGTTCCTAGCAGCTTTCCTGAAAGACAGGAGTTTCTGCTGGAGTGGAGTTCCTTGGCACTTGTAATCTTCTCAGAAACTTCAGTGAAAGGACCCAGATGGTGAATACCAGTGAACATTTTCCAAACAGTAAATAGTTATCATGTCACAGTATGTATGTAACCCCCCTTTTTATCTGTACAGTGGTACCTCGGGTTAAGAACTTAATTCGTTCTGGAGGTCCGTTCTTAACCTGAAACTGTTTTTAACCTGAGGTAATAATAATAATAATAATAATAATAATAATAATAATAATAATAATAATAATAATCTGGGCGGCTTCCAACAGAATATTAAAATACAAAACCTATTAAACATTAGCTAATGGGGCCTCCTGCTGCTGCCACTGCTCGATTTCTGTTCCCATCCTGAAGCAAAGTTCTTAACCCGAGGTACTATTTCTGGGTTAGCGGAGTCTGTAACCTGAAGTATCTGTAACCCGAGGTACCACTGTATTTGTACCTCCCCAGTGGATCTTCTGCAAGAAAGCTACTCCTGTACTGTTTCAAAATGAAAACAAGAAGTGAGGCTGGTTATCTGTAAATAGTGAAGAAAACTTTGCTACTCATTGGATGCAGATGTGTGTGGGAAATTCTCTTCACTACATGTGTGTGAATATTGGTCCAGTAAAGCCTACTATGACTGATAGCAGCCCTTTTAAGGGATCAGGAAAGAAGATGTCAAGGATTATTGTACCTGAAACCTTCAACATGCAAAGTATGTGCTCTAAACTAATGTCCACCTGGCAGATCTTTACAGATGAGCAGTTAACTATAGTCAACCAAAAACTCTTGTGGCCTTAGAATTAGGGTAGCTAACGTGGTGCCCTCCAGTTATGATTAGACCAGCATGGCCAATGGTCAGGAATGATGGGAGTCCAACAACATCCAGGAGGAACCACATTAGCTACCCCTGCCTTACAGGTTACTTACAGGGCCATTGCCCTGATCCACTAGGTTCTTCTTATGTTCTAATTGTGTGTCATCCATTTTCTATTTCAAGGAGGAATTACAATGAAAATATCTTCACATCATACATCTCTGACAGTTTAAAACAATTTCTCCATTAATTACTCTACTTCCTGCTTCCTTTGAGCCATATATATTTGTCACTGAGCACAGAGGTAAAATGCTAATTGGACAATATGAGTTTGGATGAACTTTCTGGGAAGAAAAGGGAGACAAAGTGTAATCCAGTGGGTAACTCTGACATATTCACAGGCATATACGTGTTCCTACTTTGTTGCCTTCGAAGGGTAAGGGAAATTTCCTTTCAAAGCCAATTAGTATAGAACAACACATGGTGAGAGTTCAAACTTATTTCTTTGGCATCTGGCTTTGGGCACTGTAGGAAACTCAGGGTAATTGAATAAACAGGGCATTAGCTTGTTTTGGTATTGACTTCTGAGTCTCTAAAATGAGATTTTGGATATGTGCTAATAGAACCTACTGTGTCTCTTCTCTTTATGAGACTGTAGTGCTGTCATAAATGACTCTGTTTGCCAGTGGCAGACACCCCTTCATCCCTACCAGCTGCCTGACTGCCACCAATAAAATCAGCACAATTCCCTTGCTGGTGTTCTGAAACTCTTCACCATTTTTGTCCATAAGATACTCTGGACATTGGTCTCCAAGTTCAGGAGTGCCAATGAAATATAAGGTTTGGATTTCCCCTACTCCTAGAGGCAAGGTATTTAAAGGTAGAATCCAAATGCTATTGCACGTTTCTCAGTAATTTTCATCAGGGTAAAGAAATCCGCTACCATTTTAACTCTGCACCATTCGGCACAATTTTAAACGACACTGGATAGGATTTTTGCTATCAAGACAGAGGTCATTATAATAGCGGTTTAAAAATTAGGCAATGAATAAAAATGAATATGCTTGCATTGAAATACATTAACATGATCCATAATTAGGGATACATGTAGACTTCTTTATGATAAAAGTTTCAAAACTGATCATGACCTATGAGACAACAAAGAACCAAGCAAGGATCCTGTGCCTGCTGTCTGTAAACATACAGGAGGATTCTTCACTGTCAAGCAGTGGGTCATGGAAAGGGAACCTCTATTCTCTTGCTGTCAATCTTCACAGTCTGAACCTGCATGGGAAGCTCCTTGAATCTTACTTTGGGGAATAAAGAGATGATTTTCTTAGGCAGCTGGACAACACTACGCTCACCATCAGAGCTTTTTTTTAAAGGTCATGCCCCTATGGCAAACAACACAGAGAGTAAATTCCTCTCTTTCAAAGTCAGTGTAAGTGTATATTTTTATGAACACTTACAGGCAGCACATGAGGCTGACTTGTGCTTTATTTTCCCTTTTTTAAAAAAAAGAGGGGTATTCAACATCACCATCTAGAGATAACTAAAGATAGAGATGGCAAGAATGCAGAGAGTTGTACTAAACAGCACAATTCCTCCCTTTTTAGCTTTGTGGCTTTATATCATGAATTCTCGGGTGTCAGTTGATATAGTGTCAAACCCAAGGAAATAGAATTAAACTGTTGCCTTGGATAGGTCTGGGGATTTTATTTATTTATTTTCAGCCATGCTTGAAAATGTTCCTCGGGTTTAATGCATTGCAACCTGTAAAACTCCAGTAGAAATACATTACTGGAGAAAAGATAGGTGGGAGTACTTGCAGGAGGAAAGTACTTGCATTGTTGTGTTTTATAGCTGAATTCTTATAGGCAGATGTTTTCAACAACTTTCTTCTTTATGGGATGTTTGATCATTGCTGACTTCTTTGCCATATACAACCAAACACAAGATGCAGAAAGGCAACCTTCCCTCCACCATTTCTCTTCTAACATGCAACGAACACCCTTCCTCCCTTTAGATGTCTTGAATATAGACTTTGCTGCACAGATATAGCACTTCTGTTGGATTTCTCTGAAACACACAATGGAACTGACCTAACAAGAACCATGGAGTAGATAATTAGATTATGGGAGTTAGGAATATAAGAGCTGTAGTCCAACAACATCTGGAGGGCACCAGGTTGTGGAAGGCTGGTCTATACAGACTGGCATTAACTCTCCAGGGTACCGGCAAACACTCATTTCTACAGATGCCAGTGACAGAAGCTAGAGCGGTGCAAAGCATGCCTTCTACCACTCAGCCACACCTCTTCATATCAGTTGCTGCCCTAGCCTGCACGAATGAGTCTTTGGGTGGTAATCAACAAAGTTTTAACTCAAACTAAAGCCACTGAATTTAATAAACCTGGTCATTAATTTCAATGAGTCTACTGTGACTAACACGTAGTTGAATGCCATCCAGTTTTTCTACCATTGAAAACAAACAAACCCACAAGACAAGAAACAATAATCATAGAATTGCAGAATTGGGTGGGACCCCGAGGGTCATCTAGTCCAACCCAGCAATGCAGGAATCTCAGCAAAAGCATCCATGACAGATGGCCATCCAACCTCTAATTAAAAACCTCCAAGGGGGCACAATCCACAACCTCCTGAGGGAGACCGTTCCACTGCTGAACAGAACTTACTGTCAGAAAATTCTTCCTGCTGTTTAGTTGGAATCTAATTTCTTGTAACTTAAAGTCATTAGTTCGGCTCCTACCTTCTTCATTTTTATGCACACTTCCCCTTAATATATGCATTTTTTTGTAGACACTAGTTGGAAAACAGCATTAATTTTCGGGAAAGTATCAATATCTTTTTATCTTTACCTTTTTATCAGTTTCAAAGGATAGCTGTGTTTCAGTTCACACGTTGCTTTGGAGAGTGCAGATTTGTTATTTTGTCTTTAAAATCTTACTAAATTGAATTTCTCCTGCTTGCCTACTTATTACAAATCTCAGTTACACATCACATTTCAGCACAGGTCACAACTTCTAAATCAAGAGTTTAACATACCCCCCAATTACATTTTGATCAGCATCTGCCACTGTCAAATAATATAATTCAGATGACTAGAGATCTCTGATCCTGAAACTCTACAAAAAAGACGTGAAATGGGATGGAACTGGGAGACTGATAACAAAGGAAAAGAAGCTTCAACAGTTCCAGATATGTGTTCAGTAAGATTATGCTTTCTAAAATGTAAATGTATTATAGCAGTTTTCATCAATTATTTGCTCTCATCATTGATTGAGCAAAGCATGGCACCAATGGGGTCATTTCAATGATTATGCACTACATTGAAGTCCCACAGAGGTCCATTTGTTAGGGACACTCCAAATATTAAGATGTGCATCACTGAAACTTAGGAACAATGATATACTTCTTTCAAAAAGTAGTTTCCAACTGTCAAGCACTTTTTTGTTAAATTTTTCAGAGGCAGAAATATCCCCAAGTTCCATATCTTATTCTGTTATCATACAAATGCCTGAAAAATACATGTAAGGAAGAGTAACATAAGAAGATGTTTCTAGATGTAGTACGACAACATTTGGGATTGCTGGGAGCAGGTCAACATCAAAGTACCTCAAAGAAAAGCAGGACAAGATGAGGTACTCCGAGTTCCAATACAATTGTAGGTATTTCTACAGTTACAAAGTCTGGGTTTGGGTTGATTCAACCCTTCAACCCTTCTCTCCCTTAACCACAATTTCCCCTTCTGGTTCTGAGTTACACCTCCCTCAGAATCCCCCTGCTATACATTGCTATGCTTGTTGCCACTGAACGCTCCTTTCTTTTTGGGCAGGCTTCCCAGTCCATATACTCCTGTAGAAATATTTGTTCATCTAGCCTCTGGCTCCTTTGCTGAGCTGAACTAGTAACAGCCTTGGCACTTCAACACCAGTCATACTGCTTCCTAGGACATTCATGTTGGGTAGTGGTACAGGAATGTGTGTGTGTGTGCCCAGTACTTTTTTCACAGGAAAAGCAAATATGCCATCTGTTGGAGCAGTATTTGGGTGTGTTGGAGACAAGGCCTGCCCTGGCACATGATCCCTTTCATTAGGTGGGCTAGGCCCAGTGACTGACCCAAAGCCACCTGGCGGACTTCCAAGGCTGATCAGCCATATGAACCAGATCTCACCATGCAAACGCCAACATGCCAACCACTACACCACCTTTTACCAGCTCCCTCTGGTAAGTGATATTAATAAAATGGCAATTATGCTATCTACTGTTGCTTCGTTGAATATATAAATAAGGATCAACACAGCTGCATGCATTTTTGAGCTTTCTTTGCAGGGCCTGACTATGGACTTTTCAGGGTGTGTGCATGGTGGCTGTCACGCTGAGCTCCTGGACTTTACAAATATTATTTCATCACTGGTCAAATCCTAATTCTTGGCTCTAAGAAGTCCCCACTGTTTTCCCCAAGACTGACAGTAAATACAGTGGTACCTTGGTTTACGAACTTAATCCATCCTGGAAGTCCGTTCATAAACCAAAGTGTTCTTAAACCAAGGTGTGCTTTCCCATAGCAGCGGGGGACTCAATTTACAAATGGAACACACTCAACAGGAAGCGGAACATGTTCTTATTCCAAGGCAAAGTTCACAAACCAAAACATCTACTTCTGGGTTTGCAGCGTTCTTAATCCAAGTTGTTCTGAAGCTGACCGGACACAGGTTAGAGCTCAGTGTCGAGCCTACCAAGTGGCGGTAGCGACGGCGAAGAAGGCTTTCTTCGCTGCCTCTATTGCATCTGCAGAAAACAGCAGCAGGAGACTTTTTCAGGTAGTCCACAATTTAGCGGAACCACCTGCTACATCGGGGCCCAGTACGGGCCACATGATCTCCTGCAATGATTTTGCAAAGTTTTTTGCAGATAAAGTCGCTCAGATTCGGGAAGAGGTAGACACCACCGTGGGAGCAGGGCCGGGGCGGGAGAGTGCTAGAGTCCTGTCTAGTCAAATTGCGTGGGATCAATTCCAATCTGTTACCTCCGAGGATGTGGACAGGCTGCTTGGATGAGTGAAACCAACCACCTGTCTCCTTGATCCTTGCCCATCCTGGCTTATAAAAGCTAGCCGGGAAAGACTGGGCGATGGGCTTCGTGGGGTGGTGAATGCTTCCCTCCGTGAGGGAGCCTTCCCAGACCCGTTGAAAGAGGCGGTTATTAAACCGCTTCTTAAAAAACCATCTTTAGATGCGGCCACGATGGCCAACTATCGCCCAGTCTCAAATCTTCCATTCTTGGGCAAGGTGATTGAGCGAGTGGTTGCTGAACAACTCCAGGCACGCCTGGAAGAAGCGGACCATTTGGATCCCTTCCAATCGGGATTCAGGCCTCATCACGGGACTGAAACTGCCTTGGTTGCACTGGTTGATGATCTCCGGCGGGCTAGGGACAAAGGTGAGAGCTGTTTCCTAGTTCTGCTGGATCTCTCAGCGGCATTTGATACCATTGACCATAACATCCTTCTGGACCGTCTTGAGGGGCTGGGAGCTGGGGGTACTGTCATACAGTGGTTCCGCTCCTTCCTCCTGGGCCGTGTTCAGAAAGTGGTGGGTGGGGATGAGTGTTCAGACCCCTGGGCTCTCACTTGTGGGGTGCCTCAGGGTTCTGTCCTCTCCCCCATGCTTTTCAACATCTACATGCAGCCGCTGGGAGAGATCAGCAGGGGGTTTGGGCTGGGTGTTCATCAGTATGCAGATGATATCCAGCTCTACCTTTCTTTCAAATCAGAACCAGTGAAGGCGGTGACGGTCCTGTGTGAGTGTCTGGAGGCGGTTGGAGGATGGATGGCGGCAAACAGATTGAGATTGAATCCTGACAAGACAGAAGTACTGTTTCTGGGGGACAGGAGGCGGGCAGGTGTGGAGGATTCCTTGGTCCTGAATGGGGTAACCGTGCCCCTGAAGGACCAGGTGCGCAGCCTGGGAGTCATTTTGGACTCACAGCTGTCCATGGAGGCACAGGTTAAATCCGTGTCCAGGGCAGCTGTGTACCAGCTCCATCTGGTACGTAGGCTGAGACCCTATCTGCCCGCGGACTGCCTCGCCAGAGTGGTGCATGCTCTGGTTATCTCCCGCTTGGACTACTGCAATGCGCTCTACGTGGGGCTACCTTTGAAGGTGACCTGGAAACTACAACTAATCCAGAATGCAGCAGCCAGACTGGTGACTGGGAATGGCTGCCGAGACCATATAACACCGGTCTTGAAAGACCTACATTGGCTCCCAGTACGTTTCCGAGCACAATTCAAAGTGTTGGTGCTGACCTTTAAAGCCCTAAACGGCCTCAGTCCAGTATACCTGAAGGAGCGTCTCCACCTCCATCGTTCTACCCGGACACTGAGATCCTTCTGGCAGTTCCCTCACTGCGAGAAGCCAAGTTACAGGGAACCAGGCAGAGGGCCTTCTCGGTAGTGGCGCCCTCCCTGTGGAACGCCCTCCCACCAGATGTCAAAGAGAACAACAACTACCAGACTTTTAGAAGACATCTGAAGGCAGCCCTGTTTAGGGAAGCTTTTAATGTTTGATGTATCACAGTATTTTAATATTCTTTTGGAAACCGCCCAGAGTGGCTGGGGAAACCCAGCCAGATGGGCGGGGTATAAATAATAAATTATTATTATTATTATTATATAAGCTGTTCTTAAACCAAGGTACCACTGTAAAGCCTTTCCTGACAGGGATAACAACTTGAATAAAATATTGGCAGTGCACACACACCATTTGAATGGCAATGCCCATCAACTTTGGGGGGCAGCCCCCTCTAATATTTTATTGGGGGGCAAAGGGGCCTTGGACCCTAGGAGTTGGCTTATATGCTTACAGATTTCCTGACTTAATATTCATGTTTTCTATAGATATTCACATTTCAAAGTATTACTCTGACTCAACAAATGAGCAAATACTTGCTAATGAGGACTCCTGTTCTTGCTCTAATTAACTTTTTTTTTTAAAAAACACCACGTATGTTTCCCAATTAAATAAAGGTGTATTTCTTGTCAATTAAAATGGTGCTTTGATCAATTAACCTAATAAGTTACTTGAAGTTGCAGTCCTAATAACTGCCTGATCCTTAGGATGGTATAGAATAAAGATCTAAATATTTTTTATACCACCCCAAGTTTGTGGTATCTCTTATTCCTGTTTAAAAAGGCAAAGTTCTTCTAGTAAATGAATTCATCTTATTATGAAGCTAAAGCATTGAGCTGTTGCAAATAAGCAGTTCTACCGGGGGGGGGGGGGAGGGAGAAATCAGAAGAGTAGGGAATGGGTTACTTCTTACAGAACAGACACTGGATGCCTAGTGAAATGCTTTTGATAGGTATGATTTCTTTCTTGTATGTCCAACCCTAATGTAAGGTGTAAAATACACCCCCATGCTCATGAAGACATATTAGGCTCTTTTATTCCATGTTGCCAGGGATACTGTACAGGGCCATATTGTGGCCTGTGGTGTGGAAGTAAGTACTGCCTGCATATTCTAGAGCTTCTGAAGCCATACCTATATCCAACAAGCTTTGTATAACTCAACTGCCTCCAGCATCATGAGACTGCGGTTACATTCTATGCAATTTCTCTCATTCCTTTTACTTCTGATATGGTGCAGAGCTGCACGCCTCAAACTGGATTTAATATTTCTCTTTAAAAGGCAAGTCTACTGAATTTCTATGCCAGGTCATGAAACCTCTAGCACAGGAACTGTCATGGAGGATTAGTCCTCCAAGAGTACAGGAAAGTCATCTGATATGCAGCCTCTCTCTCTCCCCACCCCCAACAGCCTGTCACAAGCAGGCAGCTTCAAGGACAGTTCTGAAGACTCACCATGTGCTTCTTCTGTGTGGGCTGTCCTAAAAAAAGGAGAGAAGGGACTGCAAGGTTGGTGTTAAAGGACATGGCTATCATTTGGATGCAAACTTACCTGTGGCCAAGCGCACAGAATAGTGATTTTTAAATTGTAATTTATTAATTAAAACACTTCTACCTTGATGAATCGTTGCAAAGACCCCCTCCAAAGTGACTACCAGTATAAAAGCAATGATTAAAGCAAGCAGACAAGCAACAGGTAGTACACATTTTAAGGAATTCAGGATTCCCCCAGTACAATATATCATACATCTGAAGGGAAGTATGTACTGGGAAGTTTTTAACATTTGACTTTTATTATGTTTTTATAGTCTGCTGGAAACCACCCCGAGTGGCTGGGAAAACCCAGCCAGATGGGCAGGGTATAAATAATAAAATTGTTGTTGTTGTTATACAAACACTTCCTATCAATATGCATTGCTTATACATTGACTGGAAATGTGTGGCTGCAGCTAAATCAGTGGTGGGGATATGCCTATACATGAGGGAAACTGAGGAAACTGCCTTGGGCAGCAGGATCCACAGGGGCAGCAAATCTGGCCTCTGAGCATAGCTGTCAATGTTTTCCTTTTCTAAAGGGAAATTCCCTTATTCCAAATAGAATTCCTCGCAAGAAAAGGGAAAAGTTAACAGCTATGCCTCCAAGGAATGCATTGCCCACTGCACACCCCACCTCCATGGCACCTCTGCAGTGGCTTCTTGGCAAGCAGGAGACAGGGCTGGTTCCCTCCTACTCCTAGAGAGGAAATGGCAGGGGCTGTCTTCTGGGGTCTCCTGGGGTCTGTACTTGTCCATTGTGATTCAGAGCAGGTCCCTTTCCCTCCCGCAATGGCCTGTGATTCCCACTTCAACAATCAGGTAAGGTTGATTTGATCCCACCCCCTGCCCCCTGCCATCCTCGTTCCCAAGGTAGATCTTCACTTACCTCCTTGTTCCAAATTTAGATCTTTATTCCCTCCTTGTTCCTTATGGACATCTTCACTCACCCCATCTCTGCTGGCAGGGGGAGGGAGCACCATTTTGTGGTTCACCTCAGGTGCCAAAATATCTTGGGAAGTCCCTGCACAAGGTAGTCCTTCAGGCAGCTTGGCCCCAGACCATTTAGGGCTTTAAACACCTACCTTGAATCTAGCTCAGTAATACACTGGCAGCCAATGCAGAGCTTTCTGCAGCAATGTAATATGCTGATGCAGAGCTATTGCGGACAAAAGTTGGGCTGCAGCATTCTGCCCTAGCTGCAAATTCCAAACCTTTCTCCAGGGGAGTCCTGTGTAGAGTGCATTGCAACAATCTGGTGTAGCGCACCAATGCCTACTCTACTGTGGCCAAGCTATACCTGTGGAGGAGCAACTGTAGTTGGCACAGCAGCCAAAGTTTGAAAAAAGCACTCTTGGCCACCCAAAGCACCTATGCCTTCACTGACAGTGATGGATCCAAGAGTTGTCCCAAGATACATAGCTGCACCTTTAGGGAGAAGACAACCTTGTCAAGAACAGGCAGTCTTCCAATTATCTGAACTTGGGAACTGCTCACCTACAGGGCTTTATTCTTACTGGGATTCAGCTTCAGTTCATTGGCTATCATCCAGCCCATCACTGGTTCCAGGCACTGATCCACACATTATTATTCACATATTGGAAATGGTTGCTGAGATGGAGTAGTCTGCAAAGAAGCTGGAACTGTGTACTTAGCTATGCCAGCACTAACCCCAGTTTCTTCTACCAGATGCATTAATCCATAATAAAGAAAATGGACTATATGGCTGCTATCAGCCACTGTCTCTGTTTGGGTGCAGTATTGCTGTACACAACTGTGGAATTGCTATTATGCAAATCAGCTTTAATCCAAATTTAGCTAAAGCACATAAAAGGTACAAACATGACCCCAGCTTACTAACTAAAGCATAGGCTGTTTACATTTGGGATTTTAAATCAAACTATTATGTGAATCCCAGATGCCATAGCACTAAACACACACCAGGGGCCCATTATGCTAGGCACTGTACAAAGAGAGAAAAATGCATAGTTCTTTTCTCAAATGATTTACCATCTACCTATAAGACAGGAGACTATTTTGAGCCGTATGTACAATGCCACAGCATGCTGCATTCTAATGCATATCTGAGTGGGACAAAACAGGATTACAGTAAATGAAAACTTGTCAATATACATGGAATGTAGAGTTCTTTCCTGTGAAAGCCTTTCCCCACAAATCTGCCTGAGCTTCCAGAAGGTGTAGGTTCTTGCTCCCAGACAATAAAAGCTAGTGTAGAATCAAAGCAGAGAATGGATGGAGGCAAAAGTCCACCAATGAAGCTGGCAGAGTGCCAAACTGATACCCACTCTTCATCACTGCATTGGACCAAAGCTTTTCTTCTTTTTCCTGCATGACATATAGAGATGGAAATGGGAAGCAGAAAATCCCTCAGCAACCCCTCCCCCTGTAGATACCACCCTAAGCATCCGTTACTTGTCCACTAACCTGTCCCTGCATGCAATGTATAGAAGAATAAAGTAAAGGTCATTAGAGGGTTGTTCTGAGCCCATAACCCCTATAAGCTCTCCCTAGCTTTCCAGTTACCCTAAATATATCACAAATTAGTAAGACATATTTGTGTGCTTCAGACTGTTGTTCTTTCCAGGAATATGGCAAAGAAGGACAGCTGCATACCTCGGTGAAAGGTTTTATAAGGAAATTCATCAGAAATGACACCTTGGACTGTTTCTGATGCTATGGTTCTTCCCATATTCAGGCTTGCTTGAATTCTAGGCAGGCATCAATCATTAAAATGTGTCCATATTTATTTATTTATTTATTTATTATTTAAGAAAATTTTACCATTGCTGCAGGGTTTCCTCCAAGAAATCTCTTGAGGAATAACTGCTCTGACAAAAATGGGAATCTATTAATGGTGTCCATATCAGCATAAAAGGACCTACAGAGCACAACGACTGCTTTGCAGTCATTAAATTTAAAATAAGCGTGTCTGTACGTTTGTGCAAAAGGGTGAAAAAAAGAAGAGCACTGCAGGATCAAATAGAAGAGCACTGCAGGATCAAATAGAAAGTCTGTCCACTGCAGCATCCTGTTCCCTAAGGTGGCCAAATAAGTGACTCAGTGAAGACCTCAAGGAGCACACAAAGGCAACAGTCCTTCCCTACCGCTGGTGTTAAGTGTAATCTTTAGCCTTTAGCCATCATACTTAAAAGCCACTGATTGACCTATACTCCATGAATTTATCTAATCACTTTTAAAAGACATGCGGTCATCACCACATATCTTGGTAATGAATTCCATAAGTTAAATATATATTGTATGGAGGGTGGCCACCAATCAGAGCACATTGCGCTGGGACTTGCTATAGAGGCACCCTGGCTATGGAACATCCTCCTTCCACCCCTCACATCCAAGCACAGCTGCTTGATTTTCAGTGCTAGCTGACCGCCTTCCTCCTGGCTTTTGGAGAGAGAGTCACCTAGTGGCACAGGCCTGTACTGGAGTGAGAGGGACAGGGTAAACACTTTATGTAGTGAACTGGTTATCTCTAGTTTCAGTTTTTACTGACTTGAGTTTACGCTGCATTTCTACAGCTGTACTCTGAGATCACTTGACACTGACAGCTGGGATATATATATATATATATATATATATATATATATATGGTGGTAATTTCTTTGGTCTGCTCTGAAATTTGTCTGTTTTAGAACTACTGCCAAACAATTTTGCTGGTTGACTCCAAATATGATAATTTTTATTGTCCCATTTTCTGTGGATTATTTTTATGTACACAGCTAAGAAATGCAAACAATTAAGTGGTGTATAAATGTCTCAGATTGATAGATAAACAAATGCTGTTGCTTAACCTCTTAATCATTTCAGCCAGCCCTTCCTACACCTTTTTCCGTTTTTGAGATGATGCAAGCAGCACTGTATGCAGCTGCAGATTTATTACAGTACTGGGAGTTTTATTTTTGTTCCTTTCCCAAATAGTCCCTTGTATAGAGTTTGCCTTTTTCAACGCTGCCACATGCTGCGCTGACGTTTTCATGGCACTATCCACCATGACCCCAAGTTCTCTTTCCTGGTGAGTCACTGCCAGCATGATTCTTGTAGTAATAGTGCACTAAGAAAACAGAAAAAAAGTGGTTGAGAAGAAGGAACAGCCTGGTCTTCTGCACCCTTTCTCTCCTTTCAGCTTGCTGTCTTCCAGGATCCCTGCCTTACTCAGAAGCCCTTCCTCTCACTTTGCCAGGCACTTGGTGTGGAATTCTATTGATTTAAAGGACTTCTTATTTGAAGAGGATTGTTCATATTACTTAGCATCTACACTTATAGTTCGGCTGGTAGAGCATGAGACTCTTAATCTCAGTCTCAGGGTTGTGGGTTTGAGCCCCCCATGTTGCGCAAAATATTCCTGCATTGCAGTGCGCTGGCATAGATGACCCTCATGGTCCCTTCCAACTCTGCAATTCTATGATTATAAGATTTCTGTGGCTTTGCTTTGTACAACAGCATTCAGGCAGCCTGCAACCACATTTCTTTCCACACCATACTACCTGTTTCCACTATTAGATGCTTCTGTTGCCTTTACAGGTCTGCGTTCCCCCAAGATCCCACATTGTACCATGATGCATTCCACCTCACATTCCTATTAAAAACCCATTTTTTCTTGCACCCACAGGTCTGTCATTGCTCCTTTGCAGCCTAGTGCTCCACATCCTTCTATAATTCCTTTTTTAAAAAAACACCCACATGTCTCACACAATCAATCCTCCATTTCTTGCCTATATGTGATGAGAAGGGGCACAGAATGCTAAAAAAAAATCTTCTGATTGCTTCACTATCAAACTTCTAGGTTAAAAGACAGCTTTGTAATGAATGTAGAAGGACAGGCAAAGCTTGTGCTCTTCAGAAGTTTGTGAGATGGGTTGGGCAGCTCAGCACATTAAGGTTTCCATCTTCAGTCTTCCATATGGACAGAAAGCCAGATTCATTGTGGCCTAATAGGTGAAGAAATGGGGCAGAATCTGTGTGGATCCAAGTGCTACTCAGTGGAGAGGGGGCCTTGAAGAATGTTGATCTACCCAGATCCCCTTCCTAGATCAAGCTTCCTCAGTCTGGCATCATCTATGCCTGATGAGAATTATAACCCAAATATCAAGAGGCACCAGGTTGTATCATTACTACTACTTACCTACTTATCTATTACAGTCGTTAAGAGTCGTCAACAGGCTCATCTCAGCTATCTGCCAATCTCCCATTCCCACCACCCTTCTGAGTAATACCCCTCCCCACCTTCTCACTATATAGAAGGATCTGGCAACTTCTGTTTCAGTGTATCTGAAGAAGTGTGCATGCACACAAAAGCTCATACCAAGAACTAACTTAGTTGGTCTTTAAGGTGCTACTGGAAGGAATTTTTTTATTTTGACTATGGCAGACCAACACAGCTACCTATCTGTAACTACTACTTACCTATATCTCACATTTTTCTATGACAGGGACTCAGGGCGGCTTGCAGCTAAAATATACCATCCATACAGACTCAGAGTCATATATTTGACTAAACCTGCACTTCTTGCAGTGTTCAATGTGCAATTCTGTTTTTTGTGCACTCTAGTTACCCCTACAGCACTCTAATGAAGAACTGCCTTACGAACTCAGTAACTTAACTATTAGAGGGACCCTTCCCTGAGCTCCTCTACTGCCATCACAACCAACGAATCCCTTTCCCCTGTCTGCCCAATGTGCAAAAGGGAAACAAAGCAATTTAAAACAGTTTATGTTGTGATTTTCTCCTCCTCTGCCCAAAAGGGGGCCATCTTGCAAGAAAACCTGTTTATTAAATGATCCTTTTACATGTTTCATGTTTCTTTTTCTAAAAAAATGTTTTATAAAGCTGTCACTGCAAAATGAGAATTTTTTTGTAGCACTCTTTGAAATAAAGATGTGATGTGGGATCAATTTTTTATGGCAGTAAAGTAAAAGGGGGAAATAGTAGCAATTTTCTCTTTTGAACATGCCCTATTTAATGGAATGGATGTCACGGTAAAGCTTTATCCTAGGGAGATGTAAGGAGAACCACAAAATGATTATATGGTCAAAGACTTCTGTATTATGTATTTCCCCATTTTCCCATATCTCTCCTGTAGCCACTTAGGATATCCTACTATTCTTTACTCTCCCCTCCTTGTCCTTGTTCTGTAGGCCCACCAAAAGGTCAGCTAAACATGCCCAGGGTTGGAAGGAAGAAAGAACGGCATCAAAAGAAGAATAGATACTGAAGTTGATGGATTATGCAGAAATGGAGAAATTGACTGGGAAGATTAGTCACCAAGAAGACAAAAAAGAAGAAGAAGAAATGAATAGATTAATTTTATAAAATATATGAAGGAGCATTGCAAACATTTAAAAACACCAGCAGGGTTGGATTAGCACTTGTAATATAAATTGATAAAAGGTATTGAAAAAGGAGATTTTATAGAGCGCCACAACCCCAGAGTCATCCGCAACTGGACGTAATGGTCAGGGGTCCCTTTACCTTTATTTAGCTGCAGAAAAGAGAAGAAATAAATATTAGAAACCGGGGAAAGGGGGGGAGTCCGAGGGTTGGAAGCCCTATAAAGCTAGTGAAATTGTTATGGATGAATGCAATTAATATTGTATGCAAAAAACTTTTAAAATAAAATATATAAAAAACAAAAACAAAAAACAAAACAAAAGTTCAGCTAAACAAGCAAACAAAATGGAGAAGTCAGATCCTACTCTTCTGGAATAAAAGACAAATGCAGCGCATAACACGTCTTTTTGAAAACTACGTACAGTACAGAAAAATATTTGTTACTGCTAATCTCTGCCTCATTTCCCCCACTCCCCACAAGCTACAGACACTAGAATGGAATGGAAAGCCTTCTTGCTATTTATTCAAATTTGAACGAAAATTTGCCCACACCGAATCCCACTTCATTAAAATAGCAACCAATGTGCGCAGGAACTGCCAGGACTCAAATGCAACTATGTACTCTCCAGGGTTTACACCTGGATACATAAGGAGACCATCATTCTGAGTGTTCAACACCCCTGCTGTGCAGGACTGGAAACCCCAGTATTCAAAACATGTTATTTTGTGAAAGAGAAACACACACACACACACACACACACAGAGAGAGAGAGAGAGAGAGCGAGAATGAGAGAGAGAGAGAGTGTATATATAGAATGTGCTGCCTATTCTGGTAGCAGTAAGACCATTCTGGTGAAACCAAAATTAGTAAAAAACCAAAATATGCATTTGCCAGTACTGGTGATTCTAGAAGACTGTAGTCTTGTATTCATTATTCATTCATGCCTAATGCTGGAAGATATTTCCAATTGTCAATTTTACTCTGGAACCTTTGGTGTGATATCTGTCAGACACGTGTGGCCGTGCAATTATTGTATCTGCTAAGACACCTAGCATAATAGGCATGCTTTAAAAAAATACTGGAGTAACGCCTTCTCGCTCCCTACTCCCACACATAGTAACTTGGGGAAATCTGTTCTAAAATTAGAGCTGTGAAGGGTAGTACATGTACGTGGGAGATCAAGGAAAGAGGAAGAAAAGGGGCACAAGAGAATGCAGGGAGAGAAATCAGTGTGAAGTGACAAGCCAAAGTGAGTGGTAATGAGATATAGCAGAAATTAAGAATGGATGAGAGAGAACATCACAGATTAAGGGGGAAAGCCCACAATGCTGCCACAATGCAAGCCTGCCATAGAGACACAGTTTTCTGTCATGGAAAACAGTTTGTATGTATAACAATATAATGGGAGAATGCCTGACTTAGCTTAATTTGGTTCATATCAGTGAGCCACTATATTAGCCTGTTTGCGTTGCATCATGGGAATAGCCTCTGTGGCACTTACTCCTGTTTGTGAGATAGAATGCATGAACAGGGTTCCCGACACAAGAAACTGCAATGAGGCGAACACTGATAATTGCTGACAAATCAGGAATGTGACTGGGAAAGGCTTCAAAACCAGTAATTTATCAGCCTCTCGGGGAACAGATTTCCTCCAAACAGAAACAAGTGTCAGCCAGTCCCAGACATAATTTATGACATATTAGGCAATCCTTGTTTCCTTTAAATGTTGGAATTTACACCAGGTATTTCACATTCATGACAATCTTGAGGAAAGTCACCAACTCCTGCTTCAAAATAATATTTTTATTTTCCTGTTTCACATCACCACTCTGTGATTCCCACTACCATTTTATATGTGCATCTATTATATGGTTCAGCAAACTAAGGCCCAATTGCCTTCTAGATTCAGCCCGCGGAATCCAGGCAGTTGGCATAGTGCGTGCGCACGATGGTTTGTGCGACTCAGCTAGGCTTGGGGGTCAATAGTGAGACGGGGCGGCTGCTCAAGACAAGCCCCTTCTCCATCTGTCGCGCGCAGCAATCTTTTCTTCCGGGGTGGGGAAGAGGGAAAAGGAGCCACAGTTTGGATTTCCACCATGGAGCTGCCGGCGACTCACCTCAGGAAGGGCCGTTGTGGTGAAAGGGGCTCGGAGGCGCCTCAGGAGCAACGCCTGCCAGTGTCTGTGGCAGCAGTGCTCCCCACCAAAGGAAGCGGGGAGCGCCTGGGTGGCTGCATTCCAAAGCAGTTCTGCACTCTGCTGGGGAGGCAGCTCATTAGCTACACGGTGTAAGCCATGGAAAGGTAAATAGCTGCCGCCTCGTCTTCCCTCACGTGGGGAAAATAATGTTTTTGCTTGAGTGGTGCTTGCCTGACTTAGGTGGCCAACAGCTTTTCCCTTTACCCACGCATGCGCAAATGCTCTCCAGGGCTGACAGGAATGTTGCGCTTACCTCAGCCCCCCACCCTCCACCCCACGCTACGAGAGAAATAATGTCAATGCGTAAAACGCAAAGGAAGCAGTGTAGGTGTATGAGGGAACACCCCCCCCCAAAAAAAAATCACATTTGGGCAACATTGGGGTTGGTCCCAATAAGGGTTTTTGCTAAAAATGCGAGTCATAATCATGGCAACATATAGTCCGCCCCCCTCCCACAAGGTCTGAGGGACAGTGGACCGGCCCCCTGCTAAAAAAGTTTGCTGACCCCTGATCTATGAGAACCAAAATCCCTTTTAAGATTGAGGTTTTCCATGGATTAAGCAGCACATCATGTCTCCAACAAATTCCACACCCTTTCACATCTCTCTCAACATTTAGTGCTTCAGACCATGGAAGGGTTGCTGGTTGGAACTCTGGAGCCCTGGAGAGCATTTGCGCATGCGTGGGTAAAGGGAAAGCTGTTGGCCACCTAAGTCAGGCCAGCACCACTCAGGATTCTTACTGGAATCCTGAATCCAGACTTTGGGTCCTGATCGCCTCTGATTCCTCCAAACACAGAATCGCTCTAATGAGAGCCGAGAAAGATGTAATTTTGCTCCTATCTCTATTTTCAGAGTTCATAACAAACGTTACACTCGCCCACTTTGTTTACTTGTAGATTAGAGTCTTTCATTTCTTTAGATTAGGAGTGTGAATGTGCTTGGAACTATTGATTTTTATATGTACGCTTTAGGCTGCCCATGATATTTATGGCACATTTCATAAATGCATCCTATCTTTCTTGTAATAAACAACCTCCTTTTGAGCACCCTTATGTGAGCATATTTTCTTGAGGGTAATAAAGACTGGGTAAACACACATTGGAAGATCGCTTGATTGTTTCTCTTGCAAAAGTTCCTGCTTCTCATAAGTGTGTTTTAAGGTCATGTGTGAAGTACATGCACAGGCATATACCAACACATGTAATAACATCAAGTTTATACCACATATAGGGTGTGCTGTTGAACTGGAGTAAATTTTGAGGAGCTATTTTGAGGAAATTGGATAAAATGTCTCTGGACAACCTAACAGTACTGTTAAGTATAAGTTCAAAGATATCTTTAAAAACTTGTAAGAACACAGCACTTTCATCTCAGTTTATAACATTGCATTCAAAACTCAGTGAGCAATTTGCAAATAATAACTGCATTGGTTATCCCATCACTAGTAAGGAGTCCAGAGCCCACCAGATCTATTCATATCATTCTGTCCTTTCCAAAATTCTTAGAAACCTCTCTAAGCTTCCATATAGAACTGGTAACAAAATAATACTGCATGTTACAATAGTGATTAAAAGCAGTATTCCCTGGAAGAGAAAAGAATGCAGAATTCATTACTTTGATATTTGCCAACTACTTATTCAAAGAGCCATCTTTGCCCAGAGGTCCAGGCCTGCCTTGGTTTGTATATTGGTAGGGAATAATATATGTTAAAGGGATTTACTTGTTGTTCAGCACTGTGTCTGCTTTTGGACATCACAAACATTTTTTTAAAAAAAAAAATCCAGCTTCTGGCTAGAGTGGGTGGAATAAATACAGAATGGATGATGAGAAGCCCGATGAACAAATACTTTATGCTATGGCTTGAAAAACCAAATCAGGAATTTGTGTATAGGTAGCTGCATGCACGTGTGTATGTATGTGTGCCTACAAATCATGTTGTGTAGAGAAATATATTAAGAACTAAGGGAAAGAAAAATGAGTCCCAAGGCATCTTAAAAGCTAATTTATTCTGTTGTGGATTGGAGTCCACCTCAGAAGCAGACTTCACAAAAGCTTATGCCATGACATTTGTAATTTTAAGGGGCAGGAGGACTCTTAAATTGTTGGTTGGTTTGGTTTGGCTCCCCCCTTCTTTTTTCTTTTCTTTTTTGCTGCAACAGACTTAGCATGGCTATTCACCCAAAAGCCAAAGGAGAGCAAGACATGTATACAGGTGAGCTCAATCACTGCTCCAGGAAAAAAAGGCTAGAGAATTTATGTAGCTTTTACTCTGTTGTAAGATGTTCATAGCACTCACTCTCTTATTGTGCACACAGCATGCTTAATTTTATTCCACAGAAGTAAGTGCATTGGCTCCCATCGTGTCAGGAGTGGTTACAAACTTTGCTTTCAAGCATCAACCACATCCAGGAGTTGGCATATGCAGTCCAGCATTGGAGCCCTGCTGTCATAATTTGAGCACTGTTGTAGCTCCTTGCCTTAGGGGATCACAGAAAAGGTAGAGCATGTAGAAATGCAGAGGCACAGCATTTTCTGTGCTCAAAGGGGAAAATACGACAATTCCTAAATATAGGTTCCTATCATAACCCAGATCTAACCTAATGCAGCAGCTCAAAGGTCAAAGAAACTGCCATGTGAAATAGAGCCAAAATTTATCAGAAGGCAAGTTATATTTTTCTTGAAGAAATTTCTATTTTTCTTTTTCTCACTCCTCTAGAAAAGAGCCAACTTTTCAGAATATTCTCTAAATACTCTTCTAAATATTATTTGTGTAGAAGCCATCAAAAACTCCCCCAACCAGTGGCAGACCTACATTCTTGGGGCCCTGAAGCTTGAATTGTCATACAGTGCCCTTCACAACCAGCAACAAGGTCTGCGTAATCACTGTTATCGTTCTCAATGGGGTTGTTCCATGGAAGATCACCACAACTTTACATCTGTGCTACTGACTCTCAGACTTCGGGATTGTTGAAATATATACAACATTCATGTGGCTCAAATTGGGCCTACTAGACCCAACATTTTTAAGCAATGTGGACTAAAGTCACTTCCGGGGCTCCTCTAGGATTAGGAGCTCTGAAGCTTAAACTTCATTAGTTTCAGAGTAGATCCACTCCTACCTCAAACCAGCTATAGGCTTCTACTACAGCTAACGGTGAACCCCACTTATAAGAAACAGTTGAAGAATTACTCTTGTCTCTGGGGGAAATCATTTAACTGGTCCCACCAATTTCACAGTCCACAAACAGGGTGGATAATTTCGATAGACAATTTGTGCACAGCTTTTTCACTTAATCCTGGATCCAGCAGTAACTTGGAGCAGGGATCTTTGTGTGGCAGCCTCTGTTCCATGGAATAGCATTCCTGTTGTGATATGACAGGTGCCCACTATCTGCACTTTCCTGAAACCAATTTAAGACATCTTTGTTCAGACAGGCCTTCCCAGTTGGAAAAATGGGTCCTTGCCACAAGTGTCCATTTTGCATTGTTTTAATCTGGCATAGGCAAACTCGGCCCTCCAGATGTTTTGGGACTACAATTCCCATCATCTCTGATCACTGGTCCTGTTAGCTAGGGATTATGGGAGCTGTAGTCCCAAAACATCTGGAGGGCCAAGTTTGCCTATGCCTGTTTTAAATGTATCTGCTTGCTTGTTGTGGTTTTTTTTTTACCTCTTTTAATTTTTTTGCTGTTTTTATTGTATATCATATTGAGATGATTGTGGAAAAGGGAAAAAGTAAATTAATGATGATTAAGATGTGTAATACACGTAGAAGCAAACACGCTAAATCAGCAAAACTTCTGAGACACGTTTTTAAAATCTGTGCAAGTGGCAGACTTTAGCAATATCAGTGATTGCACTGCCAAGTTCCCTTTCAGTATATACCAGGCATAAGTGATTGGCAAAAAACTAAAAAAAACCTAACACAGTCATAGCCTGTTATCACACTATAGAGTGGAAATGTTTATTCAGAGGGAAAGTGAGTCATGAATAAGGTTGGAAGAGAATGCTGACGCAGCAGCACCCGTTTCTATTGCTGTGCCAATACTGGGCTTGAGCCGGGTCCCGTCACTGGTACAATGGGATTCAGTTGTACTTGCATTTAGACCCTGTGGCTTGGATCCTATGATGCCTCTGTACATCACACAATCAAGCAGACAAACCACTACACTCAAGCCTAAGCTCCACCTGCCTAAGTTCCAGGAATTCTAATAGGCCTTGCAAAGCTTTAAGGATTAGACTGTGGAAAAGTGCAGGGAGCTTTGTGCTTGTGCACTGTGCCTAGCTATCCATTTTAAGATGTAGAGCCATTGAAGTGATGGTAAACCGAAATTAAAATAGCTTCAGTGCAAAGGTGTAGACCACCCGGCTTACAAATAGCAAGAAAAAACCTTGCATAGAATTTGTAATTAAATAAATAAAAATTCACCATCAAGACAGTTCCCATTCACAGATCTGGAATCACCCACCAAGCAGGAGGAAAGAGTGAGCCGAACACTCAAGTATAAATTAGCCAAAGTGTCCCCAATGTACACAAGAAAGCAGAGACTACATGTGCTGCAAGCACTGGAGAAAACAAACAAACAAACAAACAAACAAACAAACAAACAAACAAACAGATGAGACCAGAAACACTATCTGGCAACAGACACATCCCACTCCTCATTCATAGCTGGGCTCTTGAAATAATTAGCAATTCTGAACTACAAAACATTGTCCCAGTGGGATAATAAACTCCAGCATCTGTCAGAAAAGCAAGTGCCTATCAAATTGCCAAGAGAAACATTTTTCTCCTCATTCAATTCGCATCTAAATTGAAAACAACCCCGGAAAGTATCCAGTGGCACCAAATCACTATACGTCTCTGAAAGGATGCAAGCTGTTCACAGACAAAGCTCCCCAGCCATGGAGCGATCACTCACCCAAATTAACAAATCATTTAATTTAGATAGGGGAAGAATTTGTAATTGACTGATGACGTGGCCCCATATGGCACTGTAAACCGGAGAAGTTTAAAAAAACAAAAACCTAAATGCAGCCCTTCCTCTGAAGCAACACAGGTTGCCCATAGGAATTAGCATTAGGAGACGTGGAAAAGATCAGCAAAGCAACCATGAATTGCTGGGGTGCGGAATTAGCAGTGACCAGTGCTAATCTACCCCTGTAGAAGATGGTTTAGGGAAGATGAAGAGAGAGAAATGCCCTGACATGCTTCCTGAAAATCAACAAGGGAGCAAACACCTGGATGAAGTAAGTTCCAGAGAGAGAGAGAGAGAGAGAGCATCATGACCGAAAAAGGCTTTTAGTGGTCACCAACCTTACTTCTCCTAAAGAAGGGAGTTTGGGTGCAGAGAAAGGCAGAGAGTGGGAGCAAAAGAAATGCCTCTGGCTACACATCTCTTTAAACATTCTAGAGATGTGATAGAGGCTTTAAAATGGTGGAGGGGTGCTTTTAAAAAAATGCCCTTTAGAAAATATAGTTGATTTCCCACGTTTTAAATTAGAACTTCTCATCTGGCAGCCATGGAAAGATCTTTTAAATGTCTCCCCTCCACCACCCTGCACCTGTCAGATTAAGAGTGCCAATATTTTATTTTATTTTTTAAAAAATGGCTGCCTGGAAAGAAAAGCAATTCAGTTGCCAAAGGGCAGAAAGAAACCCCAAAGCAATGAGTCCAGTTTTCTCTCAGTTCACACTGTATTCTATGTTTCTATATTCTCATTTTAAACACATAACATGAGTTACAGGAGCATGCCTACACAGCCTAAAACCTTGCAACATTGAAATCTTATAATACAGGATACACCTTTATAGTCACAGCCTGCACTGTGACATATCACTGGGTGATGTCGTCAAAGGAAATCATAGGAACGTTAAGATGAACGTGGCAGTTTACATCTCTCCAAGGCATGGTTTTCCTTTTTAAAATGAAAATGGTATTCAACTAAACAGCTACACTAGGAAGAGTCCTAGTGCAATAGGAATTTCCCTGCCTCCCACTACATGTGCCCCATGCAACCCCCAAATCAGATTTGGGAGAGATCAGTCTGCTGCACAAGGAGAAATCCCTGTGCTGATGGAATCATCTGCTTAGTGCTATGTTGAATACAACACATCGTCTCCAATGCTACAGTCACCACTGCACAATTTTCCACAGGTAAATCAAATTAAAAATCCACTGATTGATCTCTGATTAATGAGCTAGTTCAGTGATTCATTAAAATGAAAAGATATTAAGACAAGAGAGAGAAGACAGCCATCTGATTTCCAACAGGAGGCAGTGGAATATCTTAGAAGTCCAAAACATTACAGTAGATCATCGTATTTCTTTAGCTTCACAAATTGTGTACAATAAGGGAAAGGGGCCAGGAATTGTCTATTCCTCACTGCAGAAATGGTAAATGACTAATCGTCTGATGACAGAAATATTCCAGGCATTTACACTACAGTACTTTCCTGAAATCTTAAGAATTGCTGGTAAATGTGAACATTTACAAAATTACAAGAGCCCAAGTCTGCTGCCCTACTTCAGATCTGTATCGTGATTACAGTTGCTACAAGGCTACAAGAGGGGAGAGAAAATCTCAAAACTTGAGAAACTTGAAAACAAAACAGATAGACAAGTGATGAATTGGAAATTTGTCATTTGCAGACAATAAATATGTGCCAGCATTAGAACCAAAGCAAAGTTGTTCCTCTTTCTTTATATTGTCAACTGTATTTTTGCCAACCATGGAAAATGCTGGGCAAAATTTCTCTCCTTGCCCAAAGTGTCAAAATTGTTATGACTGCGTGAGCAGAAGCATTTCATCAGCAAAGGAAAACGCCTTCCAGTATCTGTCCATGGAATGAGCCCCAGGACACCTCTGAAGAGTACATCTTGAACTGACAGTATGTCCATCATTACTTAAGGAGAGGAGGGGAGAAAGGAAGGCATATTTGACTATTTCTTTCCACAATGGCTTTCCTTTTCATTTGTCAAATCAAATCATTTTAACAAAAATAGAGTAAAACAGAGCAAGGGATATCCTTTTGCTCTGAGAGTTAGCTCTGGGCACCATGAATGACACTGCCTTGCAGAGGCAGAGCAGGCATGCCAGATTCCTGCAGCCATCCACCTACGGCCTGGTCTCCCCTTTCTCTGACCAATCAGCCAAAATTATCACACAGCAGCAGCAGCATCATTCTAGAGACAATTATTTGACCTAGTGGCTGCTTGAGGTTCTCTCACAGCCCACTGAAAAAATGTGTCGGGTTTTCTGGCTCACCACTCAATCTCTTGGCCACTGTGTGACACCAATTCTAGGCATCTTCTCAAGTTAAGCAGCTAGTACTGGGGAGAAAGGCTGGTATGTAAGAAGAGCAGATCAGAGAAAGATATAGCGACAGGTCTCCTCATTACAAATACTGTCAGTTATGACAATGTATTTCAAGAATATCAAACCTGTAATGTTGAAGGCAGTACAGTATGCCTTTCAATACCAGTTGCTAGGAGTGGCAGGTGAGTAAAGTCTGTTGTACTCGGATCCTGCTTTTGGGCTTGGATGGTGCTGTACTGAGTAGCCAAGTAGGGGGACAGAACTGAGTGGAATCAATCACCCAGGTCTCAGATATACAAACCAGGCCAGCTGCCTCATCCATAATAATCAAATCATAGATAAGGGTGGTCTTATAATACACAAATCTGTCACTGAACAACAGCACCACCAAGTTAGGGGTATCAGCAGTCCAGTCACCAGCTCCCTGCCAGATAGGATCAGGGGCGCCGACTTATAAAAAATATTGGGGGGGCCCATACCGGGGTCCTGCCGCTGGTTCGCTCGGATAGCCGGGAGAACGCAGTTCGAGGTGGCGGTGTTGGGGAGAGACCCTCGCTCAGGGCGCCACTAGACTTGGCGGCCGGCGGCCTATCTGGGGGGTTTTGGAGCGTATTTCGGCGGAGCGATTGGGGAGGAGGGGGCTTGTTGCCGGATTCTTCAGCTGGGCCGGAGATCCGCTGCTGGGGGTCCCTGGGCCGAGTTGTGAGCACGGCCTGCTGAAGGGAGCCGATTGCGCGACGGGGACGGCCGGGGCTCTCCGGCTAGGGCGCGCGGCTGGCTGGCTGGCGAGGGAGCAGGTGGGGAGGAGGCGGGGGTCCTCACTCTCTTAGGAAACGCACCCGCGCGCCCGATTGCCACGAAGTCCGAAGGGTGCGTGTGTGGAATTAAAAAGCAAAAACGAGATACGGGCAGGGCAGGCAAAGAGTTTTCTGCAAGAGGATGGAGGGCAGGTTGAAGAGAAAATCACTCAGGATGAGACAGTCAAATCAGCCATGATAAAATGGGCTCAGGATATTGGGTATAACATCATGTTTGAGGACTGGGAAAGGTTATGGACCACCGGAATGAAATTCACGGCATGTAATGCCTTGAAGGAAAATATTATGAAAATGATTTATAGGTGGTACATGACCCCAGTCAAGCTTGCAAAAATATATCACCTGTCTGATAATAAATGTTGGAAATGTAAGGAGGCTGAAGGGACATTCTTTCACCTCTGGTGGACTTGTCCAAAAGTGAAGGCCTTCTGGGAAATGATCTATAATGAGTTAAAAAAGGTATTTAAGTATACCTTTCCCAAGAAACCAGAGGCCTTCCTCTTGGGCATTGTTGGCCAGAAAGTGTTAAAGAAGGATAGAACTTTCTTTATGTATGCAACTACAGCAGCAAGAATACTTATCGCAAAATATTGGAAGACACAAGATTTGCCCACACTGGAAGAGTGGCAGATGCAATTGATGGACTACATGGAACTGGCTGAAATGACTGGCAGAATCCGAGATTTGGGAGAAGAAACAACGGAAGAGGACTGGAAAAAATTTAAGGACTATTTACAAAAACAATATAAGTTGTATGAATGTTAAAAATTTATACGATTCGGAAACTATAGCTTCAGCAATTAGATTTGGGAAACAGGAAATTATATTTTAAGTAAGAAAAGGTCAAAATCTAAGGTAATACTATGTTTAATTTAAGATATAAGTAACTGATGAAAAGTAGGTTAAATTTAGAGGTATAGTATTTGAAAAGTACAAAATAAGGTACGAAACAAGGTAATAATTTGCTGATATCTTTATTATAAAGAATGCAGGGTAAGGGAGATGCGAGGAAGTCCAGTTAGTTATATAAAAAATGTGTTGAATGGTTGGTTTTCTTTTCTTCTTTTTCTTTTTTTCTTTTTCTTGTTCTTTTACTTTTTTCTTCAGTGTATGTTTCTAACTTTGTATTTGAAAACTTAATAAAATATTTATAAAAAAAGAAGAAGAGAAAATCCTTTCGCTTTTCTGGGGCGCAGGGAAGTCTCAGAGCCGGAGGTTGGGGAAGGGACCCCCTTTGCTCTGCCCTCTTCTCCCGTCTTAGATTCGCATGGGGGTCCCCGCCCGAGCTTGCCTGGCCACCGGGCCACACAAGGGCCGCGCTCTACGCGGCGCACCTTGCTAGCCGCGCAGCTGTCCTCCGCGGCTGTGGAGCGGCCCTGCGCCGGTGCCCAGCCCCTCTGGGCGCCCGCTGCGCTGCCAATGACAAGCGGGCGACGTCGCGGGCGGGGAAGGCGTCGCTTTCTTTCCTGATCCTTCATCCTCCCAGTCTTCCAGCCCTTTTTTGGGTTGGAAGCTCGTCTCGTTCGCCCTTCTCCTTTCTTCACCCTGCGCGCAATTTTCCTCCCTCGTTTCCCTCCCCATTTCTCCTTCCTTCCTTCCTTCCTGACTGACTGACGGGCTCGGGCTTTGGCTCGGGCTTTGGCTCGGGCTCGGGCTTTGGCTCGGGCTCAGGCTCAGGCTCGGGCTCGGGCAGCCACAGCGTCGGCGGTGTTGGCGATCGGCGGCGCGGGGGGATGGCCCTCCCGGGGGAGCCGGCGCTGCTCAATGGGGTTGCCAAGGAGACAGGCCGGCCGCTCCCCTCCCCCGGCCCGGCGCCCCCCGCCGCGCCGGTGCCCGTTATCGAGCTGGTGCGCGCCGGGCGCCCTATAAAAGCCGCGGACGCGCCCACCGCCGCCCGAGATTATTGGGGGGGCTGAGCCCCCCCAAACGAATTTTTGAGGGGGCTCGGGCCCCCTCAAGCCCCATGGAGTCGGCGCCTATGGATAGGATCATTAAAGGAGACAGCCAGAAGCCTTTGTCCCCTTCTTCTTCTTTTCTGATCTGTATCCTTGACCACATCATACTTTCCTGACTTGAAGAAGGATGCTCATACTCCTCCAACCTGTCCTATGTTTACTCAACCACATTCCACCACACTTGGCCTCCACTAACAGCTTATCCAGGCTGTCAACAAAGTGCAGCAGCTGTTCCCAACTGTCACTCCTGTCTTGAACTCAGGAATCACCTATTCTCTCAGAAATCACAGAAGGTTGTGCCCGTGAACTTGTTACTCCCTGAAGGAGTGATTCAGAGTGAAAATTCCCTTTGGTGTCTTCTACTTCAGTGTTGCCGTAGCCAGGGCAGCCAAGCGTCAGCAACCCACAACACCTTGGTGCTGTGTCTTTTATAAGGCCATAGGCCAATCGGTCTGATGGGAACCAGCTGCTCCTATCTTTGCCACCACCTCTTCCTTCCCATTTTCTTTTTTTTCAACAGGTGAATGACAGCAACAGGCAAAACAAACCAAGATAACAGGTTGATAGCAATGGGGAGGAAGTTATCAAGCACCACTCAGCTCTTAACTTCCTTACCTCCTCCAAACATGTCCCAACAGCACCTGGGATGAGGTGGCAGGGATGTGAGTGTAGTGGAAATGCATTAATCCATTCATTTCAATGGGTCTACCGTGAGTAAGGGTTAGTTGCCTACAACTCTCAGGTTTTAATATTCTGGCCAAATGGCTGATGGAAGATTATCTATATCCACCTGCATCTCTATAGGATTCCTTAGCTAGACAATAGGACAAAGTGTAGTTCTCAGAACCTACATCAAGAAGTGGGAATAAGAGCAGAATGCGTATCAAACTTGTGGTAATTGATGCAGCAAGTTTGCTTTGCCCTTTCCACACCATTCCACCTAATGCACACTTCGGATTGATACTCAAGTGTGAAGGCTGTATCTTTTGAATAGCTGCTACCTTCAATTGTGGAGATTAATGGCCAAAGGAATGTGTCTGTCTCCGAGATGAAAGAGTTTTGTTAAAAGCATGACAGTAATTATGTTCACATTAGTCACAAAACACTGCACACTCCTAGAGATTTCAGATGGGTGTGTTGTTTATTCTATTCCCCCCTTTTATGCCACACAAATTTGTTTAAATTGCTAATGAAGTTGAGATTAGTGCACTTGTTCTTGTATCCCTGACTACCCAAAGTCCCATATTCAATCAAACTCAGCCCTGGCGGTTCTACCAGAACCACTGACCAGAGGACAAAGCTGAAAAGGCCATTAATATTTTCCCTTGGCAAGGATATTTGTAGCTGACAGACACAAAAAGCTGATAAAGCAGGGAAAAAGAAAAACAATTGTGCTCAAAAGCAATGCACAGATTTCTATACCTAGAGCAGAGCCGAAATTTCTCAGCAGGTTTTTTTTGTAAGGAAGAGATTTTTCTTTTTCTCACCCTCTTAGAACAAGAAGGTGACTTTGCAGAATTTTCCAACCATTCTCCACCTTTTTTTTGGGGGGGGGGGTGGCTGCCATTTCTTTCCTTAACAATTCCCTGGAATGACACCAATTCCAGGGCATTGTGGAGAATGCAATACAGAGAACAGGTAGCCAACATACCGTAGTTGTTGCTGTTGTCACTTGGGAGGCAGGGGACTGTGCTAGTACCACTCCTAATGGTATGCCCCACTCCCAAGAAATTGTTGGAGACATTCTTCTGCCTCTGGAGGAATTCAACAAAACAACCCCATGAATTTCTCTGCCCTCTAGAGTGGAGAATTTCAAGCTCATATTGAACCAAGCAAAAATTCTACTTTACAAGTTAGGTGTTTGGGTTTTTATTTGGGTTTTCTTGTTGGACAAACCATCTGAAATTCTCATAGGAAAGATGAGTGCATGTCCATTTCCTTGGCTCAGGAAGGCTAGAGAATATAAGAAGAGATTGCTGGACGAGGCCAGTGACCCATATAGTCTAGCAGGCCACTCTAGATACCCGCAAGCTGGACCTGAGCACAACATTTTCCCCACTTGTGACTCCAAGCTACTGGCACTCAGAAGCACAGAGGCTGGGAAACAGCAGCTATTTCAGCAATGTGGGACATAGGAACAGCCTGCTGGCTCAGGGCAATGGTCCTAAGATGAGTGGCTTTGTCCATGCATTTTCTCCTTCTCACACATATGGGTAACCAGTGCTTTTTTCTGGGGGGGGGCAGGGGTACGCATACCCCTTTTGGAATATTTGTACTTTTGTCCATTTACTGTATTTATTTTTCCCCAATTTGAACTATAAAATGGTGATTTTCTTGAGTCAAAATGAGAGTACCCCTAAACATTTTTAAAGGAAAAAAAGCACTGTGTGTAACTATACATATATCGTTATTTGGGCACTTCAGCAGGGTCTCTGAAATTCCTGCCTGGCTCACTATCTCCCCTGCTCCGCTGGCACTGGAGGAGAGGAAGGGGAGTTTGGGACCTGCCCAGGAAACTAGGCAGTTGGTGTGTACTACCTTTAGTTTTGTCACAAGGATGTGCATGACCCATCAGGCTTATTGAGAATGCGAAGGTCTGCTGGGGGTAAAGGGAACTGCTCCACTTCCTCCTCAGCTGACTAGACTTCTGGTTTGAGAAGGGCTGAACCCTGAAAAGTTGTACCTGGCCATTGCTCCATCATAGCACAATTCCTGTTTAGAAATCTGCAAAGTCCTTTGGAAGTACCACAGTCCTCTCCTGTTTAACTATATTAATGCTCTATCTCCATTTCCACCAAACATTCATTTCTGATGTCCTTCCTTCTAAGACACCTTTGCTGTGCAGTTCTGGCACCTAAGAATAATGTGTGTTATCTATTCTAGAATCATACTAGCCATGCTGTTTAGCAGTTATAGGCAAATAAAAGCAATTCATCCTGAGTATTAGCGAACACGGAACTTCTCCATCCAGTTTAGAACCTTTTAATGGTGATACTGGAAGAAGCTGCAGGAAAAGGAAAATGGGAAGAATTCTGTTTCTCAGCAACAGATTATACAAAAAGATTGCAAAGCTGCCAAAACGCTCCATTTCTCAGCCCATATGTTCTTTAAAAAGAGATTAAGTATCATTGAGAAACCCCTGCAGGCAAAAGGGAATGGGCACAGAAACAGGATACAGAGATCAGTCAAACAGATGTTCTGCCCATATTCACGAGACATCAGATGTGTACACCCTCAACACAGTACCACATTGCCAATGTGAATTTTTCCAGAGTATTCCCTTAACCATTCGGAAACTGAGATTACTGCTAAAGAATCAGCTATATTTACTGTAAATATATAATCCATCTTATTTTTCTCAAATGGGAAGCATGGACCTGCATTAATCATTCCCAGCAGTCATCACAAATAACATACTTGCAGATTTCAATACAGCTTTAGAAAAAAAACACATTGCATGGCAATAAATTTTTTTAATACATTTTTGTGTTTCATGAAGAAAACTTGTCAAGCCTGAATGGCATATACACGTGCATATATACCCAGACCCACCCACCCATGTATATGCTCTCCATACACTGTATGTCAAGGAGAGAGTTGAAGTCTTGAACTGTTGTCTGGTGGTGGTGTGGGCTAACAACCTGAGGCTCAGTCGTACTACTACACAAGCTATTCCTGGTTTTGGGGTTCAGCCTGTTCTCTCTCTCTCTCTGAAGGATCAGGTTTGCACTTTTGGGCTGTTTCATGCCTCAACATTGTTCCTGAAAGGTCAGGTAACCGCAGTGGCCAGGAGCATCTTTGTCCAGTTTTTGCTATGACTCAATCCTTAACCACCTCCCATTTTGATTACTGCAATACACTATGTGATGGGCTGCCCTTGAAGAGTGCTTGGAAGCTGCAGCTAGTGCAGCAGCCAAACTGCTTTCCGGTATGCCCTTTGTTGACTATATTACACCAGTCTTGCACAAAATGTACTTGATTTCCATTTGTTCCTGGGTGAAATTCAAGGTGCTGTTTCTTATTTATAAAGCCAAAAATGGTTTGAAGCCAGGATATCTGGTGATGGTGGGATAGCTATTTGGCTTCATGAAGAAACATCCATTAGATCTGGAGCTGAAATTCAGCCTATACCGATTTAGCCAAACATTTATTTGTGAATGTGTTAAAGCTGACATAATTTCCTACCAGTGTTTTTGGAGTTGAAAGACATCTGGAGTGAAGAACACATTTCTGTATTCTTAATGCACACATACAGTGCCTAATTTTAGCTACACAAAATGTATAAAAAAGTATTCAGAAGAACATAAAACCAGATATTCTGGTTTTGCATAATTCATCTTGAATTCCACACATGAAAATTCTTTATATGAAATGCATAGGAAACAGAAGCTAAGTGTCATGTAGGAAACATTTTTAATTTATAAACTGTCACACAAAGATGCTTTAGAATTAAAAGATAAGTGGGAAAATATCCTGGCATGTAACTGACATCTTCCAGAGCCTAAGAATGTTTTGTCTGATTATCATTTCTCACTGCAGATGAAATTTTCATATCATGCCAGAACACAGAAGCGGAATGTGTTCAAAGACAAAAGGCACAATCTAGTCAGGAGCAATGAACATATGTAATGGAAAGTAGATCTCTGGTAAGAGTTACAGTTCTTAAAAAGCCAGTTTATTTGTTTTTTAAAAAATAAAACCAAGGATCAGCTTAAAATATTTTCAGTTTTGAAGATGGGTTATGCTTAAACTGTATATTTAAGGCAGGGGACTGTGTGTGTGCGTGTGTGTGTGTGTGTGTGTGTGTGTGTAAACATCTCAAAAGGGTGAATACTTGCAAAAGAGATCCAATCCTCTAGTCCAGTAGCAGTCTCTTGATAGAAATTAAAGCATTTTCACATGTTGGCATCAGGCCAGAAAAAGTTAGTTGGATGTGTCCCATCAGTAGGATAACATGGCTGCCACAAATTCAAATCTCATTGTTTTGAATGGAGTTTGAAGATACCTAACTTTTTCTAGGTCATGACCATTAACTACTACTCTTCTTCTTCTTCTTCTTCTTCTTCTTCTTCTTCTTCTTCTTCTTCACCACAGAAGTTGTTGTTTAAACTGTGGCTTGACTGTGTGATTCAAAATTCCTATTTTTTACATAATGTAGAAATAAGCTACTCCCATAATAAGTAGTAAAAAATCAGGAGTGGACTATAGTCAGGTAGTACCGGTACTTACATTTTAAACCCTAGTCTTTATTCATACTGCACTAATGCAACCCCACAGATAATGAGAAAATGCCCTTGACCAACATAACCTTAATTCATAGTAGTAAATGGAATATATGAATTTTTTTTAATACTTCAATTTTATCTCCAGGCGTCAATGTGTCTTCTATCTCTGTTGCCACATTGAAAAGTTGAAAAGAAAACAGCATTTTGTGTTATCTACCTGCAAATTGTTATATTGAAATTTGGGATTGTGTACAATAGGGTGCTTTGAGATGCCACAAGTAAATGCTCCAGAATGACTGGGAAAAAGCTTGAGGCTCCTATAGAAAGTAAGAGTTGTTTTGGCATTTCTCCTGCCCCCAGCTAAGAAGTTTGTAATGAAGGTATCTTGCGTGTGAAAAGAACAATAGACTGCAGTTGAAGTAAGACCCAGAGGAAGAGATGGGAGCTCAATTTGAGCTTTGTAAGTATCTTAGGGTGCTGGCTTTCTTCCTGAAGATGATGTGGAAACAGTGAACTCTTGCTATCAATTGACTCTTTTCAGCTTGGCCTCTACCAGTGCTCAATCTGGGTATTTGTAAATAAACACCAATATAATGCAATACCAATAATCTCCAGCAACCTCCTTCTAAAGGGAACTAAGCCTTGGTAAGCACTATGCTCCTTATCACCTCTTGGGAAGTGCAGTAAGCATAACTCTTTATCACCAACACCAAGATATAATTCAGAATAGATGTGCATGCCTTCCTGATGTTCCAACAAATAAGGAAGAACATTCTCTGCTACTATACAGCAAAAAACAACAATAAACCACATTGAGTATTACAAATGATTAAAATGGCATCGTTTTGTTAATAATAATCAGTAATATTTGGAGACCTATACCAAACCATCAAATAACGTACTTTCAGCTAAGAACACCCCTCCCCACCCCCAACATCTTCCTTTTCATTTCAGCACAATGATAACGGGCACAAAAAGCACTGATCCTGAGATGCTGTTCCCGAGGAGATCCTTTTTGTGTCGTTCCCTGCTGAAAACTTGGTGCAGCATAAAGAAATTGGCAATCTACCTGACCCAATTGGCAGTACTGAAGCATAAATTGATATTGTACGAATTGTTCCTTAAGTGCAATTATTGCTACTTCTCCCAGCAGTCTCTCTGCTTCCCTTTTTCTTTCTCTCTCTACCTTCCTTTCTAGGGAAAGCAGGGGGGAGGAGGGAAGAGGAGATGACAGATGCAATATTTTGCAAAATGAGATAATTATATAGCAGCCGCATGTGGAGATTAGATTAGTAAGAGATTTCAACACAAGGACATTTAATAAGAACGAGACACAGGTACATGAAAACCCAGACAAAGGAAAGGTCATCATCATCACCATCTTCATGAGATTATGAAACAAAATGCTTATGACCTACACAGCCTTCAATACTTGCAATAATTCTATTGTTATTGCAAATGCAAATAATAGGATTATTTTGTACAGATGTATCTCTCTCTCTCTCTTTCTCTCTCTCTCTCTGACTCACACACAACTTTCCACCCACAAATACAACTACGTTAATTCAGATGCAGGACTGCATTCAAAATACATTTGCCATTCCACTCTCAATATTGCCAAAGGACACAAAGAAGGATCTGACCTGCAAATTGGGATTTTTTTTGATTCTGATGCAAATATGAACCTGTAATGTAAATGCAAGAAGAAGAAGAAGAAGAAGAAGAAGAAGAAGAAGAAGAGAAGCTACAAAGAATATTTCTTCTTGTTACCTTTTGACATTCAGTGACTACAACCGTCTTAGTCACTCAAACTTAAAAAATTGTCCAGTAGTACCTTAGAGACCAACTAAGTTTGTTCTGGGTATAAGCTTTCGTGCGCCTGCCCTATAGACATCCAATGTGTGCCAGGTCTTTTCCTTGGGAGATGAGGGATTTGGAAAATATGAAGGTAGGCTGACCTCTTGGGACCTATGAAATGGTGAATTGACTTTGGGGACAGACAAGGAATCTAGCTGGAGAACCACTTTGCAAATTCCCCTTTGAATGACTTGGAGTATTTCCTCAAACTAAGTTAAAGTCTGTGAAAATGAACCCATCCTCAGTCTGTAATATGTGCACATGTTAAAGGCTGCAGAGGCAAAATCCAAAAGGGGAGGACTCTCATATTAGACACTGAAGGCTGGGACAACAGATTCGGCTGGCACAGTTATCTGGGATATCATAAAGTTAAAGTCCATAGAGGATTCCTCAATCACATAATGACTGCTCCCTGCATCAAATGGGGGGGCGCCTTTTGCGTGGTCGTGCACAGCCCCCCCCAATCCCATGAGGCTCCTGGCAGTACAGCCTGGATTCGTCCCCACCCCCAGGCTGGGCACCTGAAGGTAGCCGCCTGCCTCTGCCAGTTACCCAATCCCAGCTGGGAAGGCGTTGCCAGGAAAGAGTTGGCCAGGTGAGGGGGGGGACTGCCCTGCCGACACAATAGTGGGCAGAACTTACCTGCAAGTTCTCAGTTGGCTTCAGAGCTTCTCCCACCCTGCCCTCCCTCAGTTAAGCCTTCTTTTGCAGGATAACCTCTTCTCCACAGGTTCGCGGGCGCTGCTACATCATGGCCGCTGTTGAAGGGCAGGAAAGGAATTTTCCTGCATTGGCAGGTTTTGCCTTCCCCGTAGCAAAACGTCACAACTTTGGCAGTTTCAGGTCTTAGGCGGAATCCTTTAGTCTATCTTCCCTAAACTGGGGGGGGGGGGGTGAAGCGGTGACCCACGCCACCCCTGCGGTGGCGATCCCAGGGTTCCCCCTTAAAGGGCTTGTTTTGAGGGGAGCCATTGGCCATACGCCAATAGTTTGTCATTGCTCTCCCCTGCAATGTCAAAATGGGGGTGGGGGCTCTCTGCTTTAACAGACATTCTCCAGAGCCAGCCCAATCCCCACACATTCTGGATAACCCTGATGTTCCCCAGATCCCCGGCCGGGGACTGGGAGGGATAAACGTCCAATGCCTAAGCCAAGGTCTCCCTACACCTGAAGCTTTAATAAAGTTGTGGCCAAATTTTAATCCCATAACATGTTGTCTTGAGTCATTATTCCGCTCAGGTGTCACCTGGGGTTGGGGGGGGGGGGTCTCTGCCTGTCCGTGCAATTAAGAAATCTTTATTCACAGTATGGGAAAGAAATAAAAAATTACTGGAACCCCAACCCCCTTGGTAGTTGTCACTGGTAGAGGCAACAGCAGTGAAAAAGAAAAATATGGACATTAATTGGCCAACTTATAAGGAAATATTAGAAGAAAATAATCAATTGAAAATTTAAAAAATATGAGGAACTCAAGCAGGTAGTTGTGAACTGGCTACAATATCACCAGTTAAATGAAATTTTCAAGTCAGACAAAAAAAAATGGATTTGACACAAAGATATCAAATTTAGAAAAAGAACTTTTATTAAATAATAAAAAGATACTATCAGAAACATATAGATAACTATTGGATTGGAACCTTAAGGACGAGGAGGTGAAGGAAGTGATGGTGAAATGGGCACATGATTTTAGTTATCCAATCAAGATGGAAAAATGGGAAAAATTATGGAAAACAGATTTAACATTCACCGTGTGCTGTCTGATAAAAGAAAACTTTATGAAAATGATCTACAGATGGTACCTGACCCCAAGCAAACTAGCCAAAATAAATAAAAATAACAGTAATAAGTGTTGGAGATGTAAACAAAATGAAGGAACCTTATTCCACATGTGGTGGTCATGTCCCCAAATAAAAAAAATCTGGGGCATGATTTATTAATAACTAAAGAAAATGCAAAAATATACATTTTTAAAGAAACCTGAAGCTTTCCTATTAGGCATTTTAACGATAAGCATCCCAAATGAATATAAAAGAGTGTTTCTTTACACAACAACAGCGGCTAGAATATTAATAGCAAAATACTGGAAAAGTGAGCTAATACCAACAAAAGACGAGTGGCAATTGAAGTTGTGTGAGTACCTCGAACAATCCAAAATGATAGAACTAATAAGAAACCACTCAGGCAACAAGTTAAAAAAGGAATGGGTTTGCTTCAAAAACTATCTGACTAAATATGGTTCCAAAAATAATACTTGCTTGTGCTTAGATTAGTTTCACAGATATAATGGAAAAAATTGATTTGAATAAAGGAATACAGATTATTGATAACTAATGAGAAGTGTTGAAGCCGCAAAGAGATAGAGGGAAGTCAATTAGCATATCAAGGATTCAAACAAGTTTAGTGGAACAGAAATAAAGTGATTGTAAGGGAAAAAGGGGGGAAAAAGAAATATTAATGTAATTTCTTTCTGGGAACCTTTTGTATAGAATATTCAAATTATGGCTTGTATCCTTTGAATAATTGTGTGTATCTTTTTAATTCTCTCTTGTAATTTTTCATTTATTATTTTTCTCTCTTTTTCTTTTCTTTTTGTAGTTTTGGGTGTAATTTTTAATTTATTTCTCTCTCTCTAAAATTTTCAATACACTCTTACACTAAGGGTCCTCTGATGTCAGTGGGCTTTCCTGCCACCTTTGACTATATATCAGGGGATATATAATGATATTCTGGGGGTGAGGACCATCTTACCACTTATTAAGGTGTGAATATTCCATGTTAAGGGATGCGGGTGGCGATGTGGTCTAAACCACAGAGCCTAGGGCTTGCCGATCGGAAGGTCAGTGGTTCAAATCCCTGTGATGGGGTTAGCTCCCGTTGCTCGGTCCCTGCTCCTGCCAACCTAGCAGTTCAAAAGCACGTCAAAGTGCAAGTAGATAAATAGGTACCGCTCCAGCTGGAAGGTAAACGGCATTTCCGTGCACTGCTCTGGTTTCGCCAGAAGCGGCTTAGTCATGCTGGCCACATGACCTGGAAGCTGTACGCCGGCTCCCTCGGCCAGAGTCGTCCACAACTGGACCTAACTGTCAGGGGTCTCTTTACCTTTATTCCATGTTATGATGCACACAGATGTGCACTCGCTCTACTACCACCAGAATTGCAATTGTGTGCACTGTTGTTTCTTACACATATTCATTATTTACAAAATAAAAATAAACTAAAATCTAGTGTTTCCCTCCTCCTGGCCTAATAATATTCAGATTGGGCCTGTATACCTCTGGCAAACTGGCAACCCTAACAACCAATATCAGAAGTGAATCTGAACATGTATGAATTCTCTATAAGGAGCTTGCTTCCAGGGTACATGCAGAAAACTATTTCAGATATAATCTTCTTCCAGCAACTTTAAAAAGATCACGATAGGGGATTCTAATTTGCAGTTGTTTGGTGGCCCTGCTTCCCACCTACTAATAGAAGTCTAAGAAGCATCTATCCTTTTGATTTTTTGATTTTTTTTTAAGCTCCCAAGGGTGCACTGAAATGAGAGACCTCAAGGGGGCAGCACCTGTTTCACAGGAAACCATGATGTGCACTCAAAGAGGAATGAATTTGTTCAGACATATTTGGCACAAGATCCTGCTCTCTGGTCCGCAGTGCAGATTTCATATGCACACAGCAGGTTTTTCAGATGCAGTTCTTCTCCTGCTTCCCTCCAAGGATCCCAGAGTGCTTTACATATATTAATAAATGAAACCTCTATGCACCAAAAAGTACAGGGAATAGCAAACCCATTTCAGCAGAGAGAGTGATTTGTTACTCAGCCTGTAAATAGTTAGTTTACAGGTGAGTAAAAAAATAAAACCCAAGCACCCCACAGTCTGGCTTTCTTCTCTGCAGCAGCATGCACTTCAACTCTGCGGATGCCTGTAATCCACTGCAATATGATTTTTTTAACCATTTCAGCACTGTTATCACCTACCCCAGGATAGCCCAACTTTCCATAGCAAGCGGGCTGCAGGAATACTTCAACACAGAACACGCAAGCCGCTCACTGCTTTGTTGCATGGGGCGGGGGTGGGATTTGATGCCTCCCTAGCCCTCGTGTTGCCTTCTCAAACCAGCTTTGGGAGGGAGGCACAAGGCTGTGGCAGGGCCCTAGAGGCCTGCAAGCTCCTTCGCAAAGTTAGGAAAGTGCCAACTTAGGCTTTGGGGAGGAGGCAGGAAGAGTCCTCACAGCTTTGGAAAGGCAGTGCGAGGGCTTCAACAGGGGTGCATCAAATGTTTTCTGAGGGCTGCCAAAAAGGCCTTGAGGGCCACATCCCTATCTACCCTGATCTACCCTGTCATAACCAGACAGCTTCAACCCCAATGCTGGCAAGAGCCACCGCCATCCTCAAGATTCATTATTTGCGTACTTCCCCTCAATAGCTTTCCCAGGGCAGTTAGAATTTAGAAGGAAACACAAAAACAATTAAAATGGAAATAATGCAAAGATCCTTCTTGCCCAGGATTGAATAAAGTGGATATCCTTGGGGAGTTCTAAAGGCTGGGGGAACCTGGACCCCCCCCCCAGACTTTGGGGGACTTCAACTCCAATCAACCCCCACAAGCATGGTGAATGGCAAGAGATTATGGGAGTTGTAGTCCAACAACATCTGGAGGGTTGAAGGTTCCCCAGGCTTGTTCTAAAGTAAAACACAATGGTGACACACTTAGCATGAAACATTATTAAATTCCAAGAGCTGTTGACAGAATCTTGACAGTCTATGCTGAATGGCAGCACCACATTTTGTATTATTAAAAGCCATGAAAAATGGTATACAACTCTGGGGGAAAAAACTTTCTTGAACGCACTGCCAATCACTTAACTCGATACTTTCCCTCACCAAATTCCCACCCTCACATCTACAAAGCAGTGGTTCCCCAGGTCAAGTTGCAATGTTAATGATGGACCATCCTGTCACTTCGATCTCCCAACGTAAAGTTCAATTTTCTTGGTGGAAAAACATTTGGGTCCACTTTTGTGAACCGAAAATGCAGAAAGCATGGGAGTACATGCCTCTCAACAGTCCGAATTTCAGTGAGACATTCCAAAATCACAGAAGCCATCCAGCTTCTGATTCAATCCTGGATTGTCCCATTTTTTAGTCCAGCACTCTGGCGTGAGTCAGCAGGCTGGTGCCAGAGAACCAGATGAAAAGACGCTTATTTTTTGAGTGCTGGATCAAAAGACACACTTTTTTAGTGCTGGACCAAAAGGCACTTGCTTTTGATCAACAGGATGTTGGAAGGTATGGGAGAAGTGTAGCCGGTCATACAGAAAATAATTTTTTTTTAAAAAATGGTAAATTATCCAACCTGGTTTGTTCTATAAGGGGTTGGAAGTATCACTTTAATGTATTTTTAATCTTTTGTTGGACACCGCCCAGAGTGGCTTGGGAAACCCAGCCAGATGGGCGGGGTACAAATAAATTATTATTATTATTATTATTATTATTATTATTATTATTATTATTGTAGAGATATGCAGTAAGAGATCCATTTTTGCTGAATTTGTGATGTATTAGCAGAAAAGGGTGTTTCTTTGCGAGCAAGGATTCTGTTAGGTTAAAAAAAAGAAAAAGACTGAAGGGTTGTTATCTACAAGTCTCTTCTAGTTAGCCATGTTTCCCTTTGGGCACCATTAACACTTTGACTTATCTACTCTTTAATGTATCCTTGTGAGAATGCTCAGCAGTCAGAGCCAGGAATTTTCAGTTCTTGGTTTCAAGGCTAATTTTAAAAAACAAAACCTTAAAACTGAAAAACAACGGAAAACTGCATTTTATTTTAACCTCTTGGGAGCTGTATAACAGACCATTGAAAGTACACAAATGCTGATAGTTTGGACCTTCAATTTAAAATGCAAAATACAAACAGGGTAAATAGTTGTGATAAAATGTTCCAAATATTTTGCTCATTTTTTAAAAAAATGCTTTGATAGTGTAACCAGTGAAATGATTAAAAATGCTAAGGCTGGCAAAATATATAAAGCTTTGAAGAGCACATATCAGAATGGATTCTACCGTGCTGGAGACAGCCTCAGGCTTTGCAAATCCATTTCTTCCTACAATTGTGTTCAAGTGCTAGTTTATCTCCCTTGTTAAGTAACCTGTATCAAACGATCTGCAGAATATTTTGAAGTTTCTGCTGACCCAATTCAAAATAACAATGTGAAATTTATTAGTCTCTGCTGGGACACGAATTTTTTGGGGGGAAGCGTGTGTCATATCTGGAGAGTGCCTTGTATATACATTTTATGCAAACTCTAGTTGAAAATGCAGAGTCTGCCACCAGTGACAAGATGGGCTGATAATGAGAGCGCCTCTGTTTCATTTCTGTGGCTGCAACCAGGTTGTTTGCCCACCCTTTCCCTGTCATGTGTTACAACAAAACTTAGTGTAATTCATATGCATATACACTTCCTGTTCTCAGAAGTATGGGCTTAATTTTGTTGTTCCAAAAGCAATGAACTCAGATAACAAAAGAGCAAGCATAGATTGCAGAGCAGGAAAAGGTAAAGGGACCCCTGACCATTAGGTCCAGTCGTGACCGACTCTGGGGTTGCAGCGGTCATCTCGCTTTATTGGCCGAGGGAGCCAGCGTACAGCTTCCAGGTCATGTGGCCAGCATGACTAAGCCGCTTCTGGCGAACCAGAGCAGTGCACGAAAACGCTGTTTACCTTCCCACCGGAGTGGTACCTATTTATCTACTTGCACTTTGACGTGCTTTAGAACTGCTAGGTTGGCAGGAGCAGGGACCGAGCAACAGGAGCTAACCCTGTCACGGGGATTCGAACCGCAGACTTTCTGATCGGCAAGTCCTAGGCTCTGTGGTTTAACCCACAGCGCCACCCGCGGAGCAGGAGGGAGATGTTAATAATCATTTGTCCAGATAAATGGCAAGAGCCTATGGGTGGCCCTTTTCTGAGGGGGCCTCCATGCCTTTGAACAACCTCACCACGGAGCTATGTCCCATTATGACGCTGGTGTCATTTCACAGGCAGGTGAAGACATACTTCTTTGCTCATCTTTTGGGAGAAGGATGAGATGTACTGGGCATGCAAATTTTTGTTGCTGGTAATTGTTTTATTTCTAACTGAATTCTATATTTTTAGACACTGTTAAAATGTTGTTATTTCATTCTTCATTTGGACTGTGTAGTTACCTGCCCTGAGGCCTTCAGGTTAGGGGAAATTATAAATACTTTAAATAATTAAATTAGGTTTAATGTGTGAGGGGAAAGGACAGGAAGTGGAGCAATAACTGGCAATCTGTTAGCGGCAGAAAACCACCTTGCCTCATACTATTTTCGGAACAAAAAAAGATATATAATAAAAAGCAGTGGGGACATATTTATAATTATTATATAGTAACGATGATTTTATAAAATGAATATTTCTTACTTGAACACGGTGCTTTGCATATATTGGCCTTTAAGGTTCCCCAAGGCTCTCTTTTGACTTTGCTGTGAAAGACTAATGTGGTTATTCCTCTAGAAAAACAAGTAAGAACTTTGCTTGTACAAAGTGTCCCAAAACCAAAGACCCATTGCTCATGGAGAACAAGCAAACAGAAAAGGTGTGTATGAATAATTCTCAAAAAAACTTCCTGGTACCTGCCTTTTGACTCCAGACACCTACAGGCAGCAGGAAGCCCATTTACGCTGCTCCAACAAGGCACCCTACAGAGATATGCAAAGAAGGGGACTCACCAAAATGTGTAATTAGTCAAAACTACACACAAAAATGTGTTTGTTAAGAGAAACTTACATGAAAATGCTGAAGAATTTTCACGATGATTTTTTAAAAAAAGAAACACAACTTTTGCAAGAATTGTGAAGAACTGAGTTTGAGACTGGAAAAATTGGAAAGTGAAACAATCTAAATTGACAGATCCTTCCATGACTAAGTAGGAAGTCGCTCTTCTGGTGTGGGGTTGTCACTTTTTTGTAGTTTCTGCTGGGCTCCTGTGTCCTTCCAGAGTGTCCCAGCCTGGGGATACAGTGATAAAGAAAGCTGTGTCTGTTGCCTTTCTATCTCACAACTTTCAAAAGTACTGGGGCTCTCTGCAAGATACAGAAAAATGGGAACCCTGGTTTCTCTTTGATGCTCTCAGAACTCAGTCCGTCAGATAAATTTCCCCCAAAATATTATTTCAGCTGTAACTCTGTTCCTATTATAGTTACCTAAGCACCGAATTAAAATTGTATGTAGTACAAAACTGACTGTATTATCATATAGCAGAAAAGTAGGCCTGTCCCAAAGAGGTTAGAGTGTAAATGAATTATGTTATATATGGAACATGGTGCTCTAATTAGCAAGGTGTTACTGGAAATATAGAAAAGAAGGAGGGGGATACCCTTATGATAATCAGGACCACTATGCCTCAATAGCCCCATTCACACCCTCTGCTGGTGTGCCTCTACCCCTTCATGCTATCGTACTGCCCCACTGTTCCCTTTCCTTTTATGTCCAAAGCGTGCCCATAGATAAGGGCAGACCGCTTTCCATGCCAAACTCTGGCTTCTCCGTTCATAAGGCACCCAGCCAGTCCACAGCCACCATTTAAGTAACTGTCAAACAAGTGACCAATCAGAACCCTCTATTTTGACAGCTACTGCAATCCCAGCCAATCGGAAAAAGATATGCCTGGAGAATTACAAAACAGAGCCCCCTAACAAGAGCAACACGGGTACTACAGCCATCCAAGTCAGCTTCTGCAAACCCTGCTCAGTTACGTTTGCAGAGAAGCCCTGCTGGGAATAAGGGAAAGTGCAGTGAAACCCTTTTGTAGAAAATTTCTGTAACTCCTGTAGCGGATTTACACCATTCTAATGTTGTTCTACTCAGAGGGAAAATGGCTACCAGGGGAGGGGCTTGAACCCAGAGTAGCCGCAGCCGTAATCCCTGAAGCATGAGACCACACTGCCTGGGTGATAATTCTTGGCATCCTGCCCCTGAGTGCCAGACTGGAAACCATTTCAAAAACAATGCATACCAAACCTCAGTGGATTGGGGTCACAGTCAAGACAAAGTGGTACAGTGGTGCCTCGCAAGACGAAATTAATTCGTTCCGTGAGTTTTTCGTCTAGCGAATTTTTCGTCTTGCAAAGCACGGTGTCGGAAAAGTTTTGGAAAAGCTTCAAAAATCACCAAAAACCTCAAAAAAGGCTACCACACTGCGTTCTATGAGTTGCTCCTCGAAGTCAAGTCACAACTGTATTAACGGTGTTAAGAAAAAGGAAACAAACTTGCAAAAAAAGCAAGACGTTTTCATCTTGCGAAGCAAGCCCATAGGGAAATTCGTCTTGCGAAGCAGCTCAAAAACCGCAAAACCGTTTCGTCTAGCGAGTTTTTCGTCTTGCAGGGCATTCGTCTTGCGGGGCACCACTGTATGCTTAACTTGGCTGGGAGAACAGGAAAATGCAAATGCTTACCTTTGTTTCACCCAAAAGACAGGAATGTAGAGGTTATTTGATTGACAGGGCAGGCTCAGGTTTCTACCAAAGACCACTCCCAATTTATGACATGTTTATGACAAGTGTATGATGTTTTTTCCAGGGTTGTTATGGGTAAATTTGGGAAACTTATAGTTGTGGAATTAAGTCTTGTTGCAACAATACAGATCAGGCCTACTGGCTGCTGTTTTGCTTCTATATCTTGGCTGGAGTCTCTTATTGACAAATCCAATCCGAGCCTGGCAAACTCTCCTCGACAAGGGTAAGATAGGAGTAAACTCATAGCTAGAGTTAAATTATCCTTTAAGTAAAAGTAAAAATAAAAATAAGGGGTGGACTGGTACCTGATATTGCAGGTGCAGATGGCAGGTGCAGGAGATGTGGAAATAACCAATAAATTGTGTAATTTAACAATATATAATAATTTATTTTGCTTTATCATTTCATTTAATCCCAACCCCCTTATGTTGGGTTCTTGTTAATCAGTTGAAGATGATTGCTAGACAGCAGTGAGAGAGCTGAATAGGTTAGATCCAAATATATTTACCACAGTGAGTGACACATGTAGACAGAATTTGCTTGCAATTTTTTGTAACAGCCGTTACCTATGATAAAGAGACAAGCCCCTTTTCACAGATTAGCAGTTTGTCTTTTGGGAACTGGGTTGCTGTGAAGAAAATAGCAAGCACACATGGTTCTCGCCTGAGCACACATATCTCCACTTTGGATCTAGGCCAAAAACTACAAAGTACATTATACTTCCTGGTTTAGCTTTTATTTCGGTGGATGCCCTTGGGCAAGGAACTTGCTCCACATCTATACTCCACATCTATATTTTCAAAAAGGGGAAAAGAGAGGACCCAAATAATTATCGCCCAGTCAGTCTGACATCAATACCAGGGAAGATTCTGGAGCAGATCATTAAGCAAACAGTCTGTGAGAACCTAGAAAGGAATGCTGTGATCACCAATAGTCAGCATGGATTTCTGAAAAATAAGTCATGTCAGACTAACCTGATCTCGTTTTTTGACAGAATTACAAGCCTGGTAGATGAAGGGAACGCAGTGGATGTAGCCAATCATTCTATGATTCTATACATCATGAAACAACATTCTCCTATGAACTCCTCCTATGAAGTACTATTATGTGTACATTTAGGGGTGTCGTGAGAAACCAAGCACAGCTGCCAGTGTAAAGCAAATACAGTGGTACCTCAGGTTAAGTACTTAATTCATTCCAGAGGTCTGTTCTTAACCTGAAACTGTTCTTAACCTGAAGCACCACTTTAGCTAATGGGGCCTCCTGCTGCCGCTGCACCGCTGCCGTGCAATTTCTGTTCTCATGCTGAAGCAAAGTTAACCCAAGGTACTATTTCTGGGTTAGCGGAGTCTGTAACCTGAAGCATCTGTAACCTGAACCCAAGGTACCACTGTATCGCTGCTCAGTTTCTGTGTGCAGAATGAGGGTGAGCAGGCCAGCCCACCTTGGGTGAGCAGCCTACCCCCTGAAGTCCTTTGAAGGTGGGGATCACATGAACTGGCAGAACTGCTAGCCCACACAATCCCTCATTCAAAGGTGGTTCATCCCAGGCTGCAGGGTGGTCCTGTATGGGCGAGACTGGAATAGGCTAGCTTTCTTTTGAAGGTACACGCTGTACGTTCAAAGTCAGCCAGCTGCTCCATTCTGGGCTCAGAGGCTGCCCCATGCAAGCCAGTCTGCAATGAGATGTCATTGAATGAGAGGACAATGCCAGCTGACAGGGGGAATTAGTACCCTTCCGGCATCTTTTTTAACCCCGAATCAATGCTTGAAGACTGGGGCCCCCTTTGGCTGAGTTCATTTTCAGGCCAAGCAGCCTTCTGCTTTCCAACACCTAACATAAACTATCCAAGTTCTACAACTTAGTAAGAACACCATGAAAATAACTTAAATAAGTCAGTCCGTTCAGCTCAAGGCAGGATCTTAGGCCAAGTTGGGGACTTAAAACACCACTGAGTTTGGTTAATAGAACAGCCCTTTCATTTTCAACAATGAAATAGTGAAGGGGTAGGAAACCAACTATCTCCAGAAGAAGTGAGAGCATCACCTTGTCTGCTACTGATTTTCTTCCTCATGAGTATGACTAGTGAGCATCCACATATCATCATTCTCCAAGTAAAGGCGACTCTAGTTTGGAGTGAAAGATGCCTCTTAGGTTTAAAGAGATAATGTTTATTTTTTAAAAAGTCATAGCAATGGTTCCTGTCCCCAACATAACAGTGTCCTGCCAGACATGAACTGTAGTAACAAGTAATGAAAAATGTACCGCTGCAGTGCCCTTAGGCAAAAGGCAAACCTATCTTTGTCCTATATTCTGCGAAGGATGAAAGAACTGTTTACAATTTGCTTCTGCTAATTGCATCCAGCTCTTAGAAGTTTTTTCATCTGGCCTTCTCAAAGGTCCTTTGGTAAGAAGAATCAAAAATTTCATAACCAAACAGAGAATGTGAAGTCATCCACCAGAAGATGCACAGGAAGCAAAAAGCAGAATAAAAACAAGGTCAATCAGGACAAAGTCCTGTTATATGTGGGGCCCAGAAAACAGACCACTAGATATTCCCCAATCCCATTATCACCCCTCCTTGCTTCATTACAATAGGCACCTTTCAGGCAATTGGCACCCCAAAAGATGATACTAGAAAATATGACGTGTCTATTACAAGCGATGAGAGTAAACTTCCCATTTATTCCAACTGGTTTCCCCCTTGAAACAACATGCTTCTCAGCTGAGACGCATGTTTAGCAGGAGGAAGCTAAGTTTAATACAGGAAGCTCTTCCCCATCCACTATCCCAAACCACGCCAAATAGATTTTCCTTGCCCATGTGGGATCAAAAATAAGTTCTAAGTAACTCATCTTCACATGGCAGCAAATTCCTAGCATACTTATCTTGGAGGAAATCCACATTGAGTGCTATAGGAGCTGGGACTATACTTTAAGCCTATACAGTCTCAGAATCTCCCAATATATAGGCATTACTTCATATGGAATTTTCAGTTACGCCAAACCCTATTAAGCCCATCCTAAATAGTAGCCCTAACTGAAGAAACTGTATAGAACATCTGTATGAGTGAATTCCTAGTACGTAATAGCTTTGTGTCTGGAGGGTGGGTGATGAAGGGCAAACTTGCTGCTTTTGAGTGGTGTAGATTTTTTCTTTTCTTTTTTGCTGACCTGTGGAAGCAGAAAACAAATAATGACAACAAGTGACATTTGATAGTTTTCAAGAGATGTATGGAAGGCCACCCAAAAGAGTCAGAAAGGGTCCTATACAACCTTGACATTTGCAGGATTGGTAGCTAGGCCTCCGATGAGCGAAGGGCAATCACAACATCAATCCTACACTCCTCAGGGACAAACCTCATTGGTTTCAAGGCATCATCGTTACCTGCTTTGACCAAGCCTGACTTAAAAGCAAATCCTGTCTCAAATATATATGTATGAGAAGTTTGGTATCATATAAAGACTTGTCTCTGTGTTTAGAATTACTGTTGTAACTAAAAGGAATTCTTAGTTAAAACTTTTCTGCGACTGATCTCGAAGCATTTTATTGAATGATAATTGCTAGCATGGCTTGAAAGGCCATCAGTGCAACCCCCATTAAAAAAATAAAGCCTCCACATATTAAATGTCACCATTCTCACTAGAGATTACCCCATACTTTCCAGATGATAACACATCACAGACAGGAGCAGGCAAGATGTCTAATAGGGAGGACACATCAAGAGACAGCTATGCAGAGTGACTTGCCCAAGATTATCTAGGAAACCTGCAACTGAGCTGCAAATAGAACAGACCTGCCCTTATCACTTCTGTCAAATAAATGAACTAAAGGGTATCAATAGCCCCGGAAAACAAGAAGGAAAGAGAGAAAGAGAGAAAGAGAGAAAGAGAGAAAGAGAGAGAGAGAGAGAGAGAGAGAGAGAGAGAGAAAGAAAGAAAGAAAGAAAGAAAGAAAGAAAGAAAGCCAACATCAACTTCTTCAATAAAAAAATAGGCATATTAAGTATATTTGCTCAGTTTTCATAGAATCATAGAGTTGGAAGAGACCACAAGGGCCATCGAGTCCAACCCCCTGCCAAGCAGGAAACACCATCAGAGCACTCCTGACATATGGTTGTCAAGCCTCTGCTTAAAGACCTCCAAAGAAGGAGACTCCACCACACTCCTTGGCAGCAAATTCCACTGTCGAACAGCTCTTACTGTCAGTGAGGAATCTGTTTGACCTTATGCTCTTGGCTGAGTTTGACATCCAACAAATATCCGGGTAATTGAAGTCCCCCATTACTACTATCTCCCTTCCTTTTGCATGCTTGGCCATCTGTTCCAGGAAGGCATCATCTATGTCCTCTGTTTGGCTTGGGGATCTATAGTAAACTCCCACAATGAGGTCTCTGTTGTTCTTCTCTCCCTTAATTTTGACCCAAATGCTCTCACTTTGGCTTTGAGGTTCTAAATCTTGGATCTCTTCACAGGTATGCACATCCCTGACATATAACGCCACTCCTCCTCCTTTCTTGTTTGGTCTGTTTCTCTGAAATAGATAGTTTTGCATAATTTGTACTTTATGATTGTAATGCAGTAATCATCTGGGTGACCAGAGGATATGGAGAGCAAAAGGCATATGGTTCCAATATTAATAATTGTAATTTGAAGTTTAACATGCACCTTCCCCTCCTGCTCCATTCCCTGAAGTTCCTCCTGCCCCACCTGGAATCACCTGCCCCACCCCCCAAAAAACCCTCACTTACATTAATATTTAATTATATTCTCTGTTATGAGCATATAAGGTTAAAATATGTCTATCACACAAACCCAAGACATACTACAAATGGCTTCCTTTTCAGTAAACATTTACATACTTAGAAGGAGAATAGATTTCCCTCCACTGTAGCTCTGAATGGTTAACTCTGAAATCCTGGCAATGTGCTGTAACTGCCTCTAGCAGATAAGTGACAGCACATTGCCATATAGAAGTTATTAATTTAAACACAGCCTGGTTTCTGGTCATTTATATCCAGTGTAACACATTGAAGCACCAACAGGCATATTCAGTTTAATTGAGGGCAGACTACATGATGTGTATATTCAAGCTCTAGAGGTTTCGTTTCAAGGGGAACAGAGAAGAGAAGGAACCTGGGGAGGGTTAACCATTACTCTGAAATAATTCATTAGCATGCATATTTTGGACAGTATACTGCTTAACAAAGACCACGGCTCGGCCCACATTACTAAAGCAGCTGAAGCAGTCCAATTCATTTCCTCATGGGAGAAAACTGGCTGAATAAAGAAAGAAAACAGAAACACTTGCAAGTGTTCTGCTGCTGCAACAAGAGCTTGAATGTTTTAATCATAGTGATTGTGCAGGAATTGGACTTAAATTAAGTGTAGAATAATGACTAGGTCTGAAATCAGTGATATCCAGGCCAGGGTGAGTGCAAAAAAAAGTGAGGAGAAGCTGGACATTAGACAAGAGCCCTCTCTGTAACTATAGCAAACAGGAAGACCTGTTCTGCTAACCAAGGTGGAATCTACGCACATATAAAAACTGTTCTGAAAATGCTTTTTTAAAAAGCATTTTTTAAAAATACTTTGAATTTCCCATAAGGCTCACCATCATCATCTAGTGTCACATTATATATTGCACTTAATACACACTTAAAATGTTTTATTTGCAGTTGTATAGATGAGTCCCAAGATATACATAAGGCCTAATTATTGTCTGCCTGTCACAGGGGCTGATGTTAGGTGTCCTTATAGCCAGTTCCAAGGCCTGAACACAAACAGTCTCAGGATGATCACAAGGCTTGGCTGGTCTGCATCTCAGAGTTCCCAATGTAAGCCCTCTGACAAAATGAGATCGGCTCACTTGTACTCATTTTCTTTTCAAAAGCAGCCACACTCAAGTAAACAGTAATGTCAGCAGTGATCCTAAGATTGATATTTCTGCAGAATCATACTGCATGACAAGGGGAAAGAGCTGTTAACATTTCTCCTGTCCTTTGAGGCTAGGGACAGGTGGCAACCCTGATGTTCAGTAGGTATTCCAGCGCTTTTGAGAGCAGAGACGGACAGGTCTCTGGGCTGCTGTCTGCTGCTATTTGTTGCTTGGCAGCATCACCAAGTTCCATCGTGACCTCAAATTAGTTTTCTCACAACAAGCAAGAAATGCAGGGCAGAGAGCCATATGACCTGCTGTAATACCTGAGGAGAGCTTACACAATAACCAGAGGCTGGAAAATGAGGAGGAGAAACAAATCCCTCCTTTCCACTTATTTCAGAACAGCTCTGATAAGTGTTGGCCGGAGTTGGTTCAGGGGTATATCAATAACACCCACTACCAAAACAAAACAAGATTACTAGCTGTCATATACAGGCAGAACAGAATGCCTGCCCATAGCTAGTATTTGTTATATTTACATTTCCACAGTACAGTGGTATCTCGGGTTACATACGCTTCAGGTTACATACGCTTCAGGTTACAGACTCTGCTAACCCAGAAATAGTGCTTCAGGTTAAGAACTTTGCTTCAGGATAAGAACAGAAATCGTGCTCCGGCAGCGCGGAGGCAGCAGGAGGCCCCATTAGCTAAAGTGGTGCTTCAGGTTAAGAACAGTTTCAGGTTAAGAACGGACCTCTGGAACGGATTAAGTACTTAACCCGAGGTACCACTGTATGCACAAAATATAGCTGTATTGCACAAAATATTGGTCCTGTACTATATGGACATACATTTCTCATAGATATGAGACTGTAGCTTCATCAAGGTCCACCCTGCCTCCTTTGGTCATGTGATGCCAGATATATTTAACGTATAAAGATAGTACATAATAGGCAATATCTTCATATTCCTAATACAGCTGATAAGACATAGAAACCTGGACCCCAGTGATCGACTTCATCCTGAACATTCACTGTGACAAGATTGACTTCCTTTCTGCTTTTCAGGTTTGCAGCTGACATTTTTGGGTACTGAAGTGGTCATTAGAATATTATTCTAAAGCTTCAGCTTCTGGACTTTGTCATCTACATGTTTCCACTACAGAGAACTTCACATTCCAAAGTACAAAATCCTGATAGTTGCTGGAAATATTTGCCCTCAATGAAACTGGAACAAAAGGCTACAGCTCTGCCTTAGAGAATTAGAGGTAAAGAATCTGTTACATCTATAATTTCTCCTCTCCAGCAAGCAACATGTGATGGATTGAAAACTACAAATTTCAGCCTGACTGCGCTACATTTCTGCCTACAAATAGTAGAGTTACACAACTGACTGTAGCAGTGCACAGGAATTGGGTAAATAGCTTCTAGCACTTACGCTGAAGCTCAGCTGAACTCATGGCTGGAAAGCTGCCACAATGGCTGCCCACAACAGCAACGCAAACACGTTCGGATCTCGCCTATCTATATATTTCAAACAACTGTGTTTATCCACCCTAATAAACTTATGTTGGCAAGTTCACAACAGAAGCATTCCTTGAGGCTGCATGATTCCTGGGAGTCTTTACAAAGGCAGGAATGGGGGTTGCTAAGCAATTGGAGGTTAAAATAAAACAAGCCATCCCCCAATTCAATTGTTTTGTTGCTAAAAGAAAAAGCACTTGGTGGTTTAATAAAATATATAGTGATTTATTTTCAGATTAGATATAGATTCTGAGCAAGAATATATATGTTGAGAGCAACGCTCATAAATTCTTGCAGCGAGACTGCAAAAGGGCAAGGAACAGCTCTAGTCAGATCAGCCCATCAGGAAGCAGAATGGATCAGAAGATACAGCAGGGTTTTCCCCCCTATCCCCTTCACTTCTCATTTCTAAAAGGATGTTGCTCTGTTTTACACACACTGCCCTCATCCACAGACCATGCATTACACCAAAGAAGTTCATCAATAACATGTGGCACTGGGCCCAAAGCTGAGTGCTGGAGAGAGGATTTCAGGAGTCAGATGGGTTCTACAAGCTGGGGTGACAACAGTCTGACCTGGAGTTCCCAATGCACTTCTTGAGTTTATACTAGGGAAAATAGAGGAAATGTGTGTGGGGGCTCACTCTTTGTACAGTAATGTAAAGCATAGCTAGAACACATTATGTTACAATGCAAAAATTAAATCAAATTATGTCTAAGTGTCACCCACCCACCCTTTTTCTTTAGAGTATTGTGTACACATGTCAGTAGTCTATGCAGAGTGAACTTGATGATCTCGGACCACTGTCTATATTTCTTTTTAACTCATCTAGCAGGATAAAATTTATTAAGCCCTTGTATGCTCTCTGGAAAAAAGTTGGGGTTCAATTGTGGTCAGGGCCACCAACAAGTACAGCAAGCACTGATTTATTGGGCCTTAGAACCAGCAGCACCCCTAGATTCTCTCCTTCCTTCCTTCCTTCCTTCCTTCCTTCCTTCCTTCCTTCCTTCCTTCCAAGTCTATAGCCCTCCTAGGGGGAAAAAGAGCTATGAAAGGAAATGTGCATGTCCCCTTTGAAGTAATTTATGCAAAATGAGCAAACCTGGCTGCTCCCGCCATTCAGTGTTTCAAGTCAATGAGTGAAGTTAGAGTTGTGATTGATGAGTGAGTTGTTTGGACACTGTGATAGGAATCTCTAGGGTCCTGAAGAGTTGCTGGTTTCCCCTCTCCTTTAGTGCACTTTTCCAGTTTCTGACTGTCTTATTTTCTAGCATTCTTCCTGTGGTGGCTTAGCTGAGATTTTCTGCAAATGCTACTGCAATATAACTGTGGGTGGTTGTTAAATAATCCCATCCCCAATTGGGAAGTGCAAAATGGGAAAACTTTGCAAAGAGCTTTAGGTATGGCTCTTGCTGGGCGGGAGTGAAAGACCAGGCACTCATTAGGAACCCAACTATTCAAAAGCAAGTCTCTTTGTGTTTTATGGGACCTGCTTACTCTCAGGTAAGTGAGTAAAGGATTATAGGCTAGGCTTTGGTTTAAGGTTGGCACTAGGGTAAAGCAGGGTTATGGTGCCTTTAACAGCTGTGTGGAAGGCAGACGTTCAACAAGATTCAGATCTTTCAAGCATGGACATTCAGTTATGGAGAAAGCTTCATCTGTTTGCATTCTGTCTATCAACCATTTTATAAATGTGTGTGGCTACTGTTTCATTTTTGGACCCTCCACTCCACCTGCAAAATATGACACAAAACATGCAAATTTTGTGCCAATCTGTGTTTTCTTTTGCAAGTGGGCCAGCAGCATCCCCCTATCCACATACAGAAAATTCTGTCTGCAGGTTTGATTGTGGTTACCACCAATTCTTTTTTTTCTTTCTTAAAAAATGTTTAGGGGTACTCTCATTTTGACTCAAAAAACCCACCATTTTATAGTTCAAATTGGGAAAAATAAATACAGTAAATGGACAAAAGTACAAAGACTCACAAAATGTTTAGGGGTATGCGTAGCCCTGCATCCCTGTCCCCTCAGAAAAAAAGCACTGGTTACCACTACAACTACTGCTACTACTTGATATGGAACCACCTCCCTCCCAACTCAAGTGCTCTGCCTTGATGCTGCCAAGTCCTCAATGCAGCAAAACATTTAAGTGTTTGCTTCATAGTATCACTGTATGAGAGTATAGTATAACTCTTTCTAGGCTTTGGGGGATTAAAACATCTGAGTGGAGGTAAGGATTGCCAATTGATTGTCAGTTTATAAGGATTAGCTGCAATGAACGTCTCCAATTCCCAAAACAAGCGAGCAAATAGATCAAAACCAGTTAATGAAACTGTAGAGTCCTTCTGTCCACCATATTAAAAGAGATCTCCACTTTTTAAAACACACACACACACACACACACACACACACACACACACGTATTTGTGTCTGCCAGGTGTTGCTGGAACAGGACTGAAGGAAGGATGAGGGAAAAGAATAAAATTCTTCCCAATTATTGGCATAGAGTCTGTCCCTAAAATTTCACACACGCCCATCACATCTGCCAGAAATGATATGCTCAAAGAGACACATATAAATAAAACAAAATGAATGACTAAATAAATAAAGGACTTTAAAGTATCTTTAAAGAGTGCTTGATGTGAAACAAGACAACCCCCCCCCTTGGGGAAATGTAATTGGGAGCAGCCTTAAGCAGCCTCAAGGGGGGAGGGCTCATTGCTGTCCCTGGTGTCCTGACGAGATCACATTGGACAGAGATACTGAGCAGGTGGGAGGGGGAGGCACATAGGAGGGATGGACATGTTTCCTTGCTTTCATTCTCTATGTGTAGTGACCTTCCTGTCAATGCTAGTTATCCTTGCAGTTGTGGACTCAGGGAAAAACCCAGAGTAGATAAACTTTCCACAGTATAAACAGCAGAAGCAGAGAGGAGGGGCAAGAGGCAAGAAAACAACCTAATGGACTGATGCTCCACCGCTCATTGGAAATCAAGTCAACACGGGAAGATGAGTGTGGTGGGATGTGTTGGAGAGGGGGGTGGAAATCACACCCACTCGCCAGCCCGGTGGAGAGAAAAGGCAATCGAAAGCAATTACATGGACCCTCATAGTTTCCACAGGGGGTGCCAGATGAATAGTGCGCTGATCAGAAGGGACTGGCTTCATCAGGACAACAAGGAGCCTCAAACAATGGTTGCCCACAAAAAGAGAAAGGAAGAGTGAGATGAAAGAATCTGAGCTGATACAAACAAGGAGCCCGTGGAGCCCAGCAAAACAAACAACTGACATTGTCTGTTCAGCAGGCTGGAATAACAACATTTGATACCCAAGACGCACTCACTGCACTTTAACTATTGTGCCACAAAGAAGCTGCAACAAGAAAAGAGAGAAGGATGCTATTGCAATTCAGGAAGCTCAATGCCATTCAAAGCCAATAAAATCCAGCAAATCGGGGCTATTTTGTAGTTTTCCTAAACAATTGCAAACCATTCCTTTTGCTATCTGAAAACATATAGTGAAAACACATGAAAAGGTCAACCACTCATGTGATTATTTATTACATGTAGCTCATCGCTGTGGGTTAAACCACAGAGCCTAGGACTTGCCGATCAGAAGGTCGGCGGTTCGAATCCCCATGACGGGGTGAGCTCCCGTTGATCGGTCCCTGCTCCTGCCAACCTAGCACTTCGAAAGCATGTCAAAGTGCAAGTAGATAAATAGGTACCACTCCGGCGGGAAGGTAAACGGCGTTTCCGTGCGCTGCTCTGGTTCGCCAGAAGCGGCTTAGTCATGCTGGTCACATGACCCAGAAGCTGTACGCCGGCTCCCTCGGCCAATAAAGCGAGATGAGCGCCGCAACCCCAGAGTCGATCAGGACTGGACCTAATGGTCAGGTGTCCCTTTACCTTTTAATGTTGCAACCTACCATGGGACCTTAGGGTGAAGGGTAGGCAATAAATAAACTTAAAGTTGACCTTCAGAATCAGTCACTTTGGTGATTAATGCATTGAGCCCACATTTGGATCCTGCACACAGTTACTTAATTAATCAATCAATCCATTTATTAAACCAATTATAAAGTCTCAAGATTTCAAGAAATAAAACTTTCAGTACTGCAACTTGCATGACAGCCACACCATCAACATTAACCGAGGTGCTGGAACACCAAAGTTATACGAACATTTGCAAAACGGGATTTCAAAGGTAATGTTAGAGAGTATCAGTATGAGGAGTCAATGGAGGTGTACACATAGCGTACACTGACCACTGCCAACAAAAATGACACCTGAGGGATACTATCTTGAGAACAAAAACTGAATGAACCTTTACACACAGTAATTGTGTGTGGGTGTGATACACAAACTCACATACAGACATACATGAAAGAGAGGTGTACAGAGAGATAGATAGCTCTTGCATATAATCTGTGTCACTAACCATTCTGTCCATTTGACTGTTTTCCTCCGCAAAGCTGACTGCAGTGGAGTGACACAAAGTCTGTTTGACGTGAAGGGAACAAATTATTCACAACCTCCCTGCAAATTGTTAAGCCATGTGGCAGCGCATATAAAATGAGAGAGAAAAGAGGAAAACTCAATCCTCTGCCTGGCAAAGCGATCAGGGGGAAAGCACTAACTGGAAAAGATGAAAGATTAAAAATGTCACCAGGAGAACATCGCTGCGAACACTCATCCATGTTACAATCCAAGGAGCTACCTGACACATGGACTCAAACCTGCAAAATGAAAGTGCCTCAGAAGGGTAAACCTGTCACTTTAGCAAGCATTGGTTTTATACCCAAATTTGTTTACCGATGAAACAGAGTACTCTCCTGTTGTAGACACATGAGCCAGCAGCAGCAATATAAACCTATTAAAAGTCTCCAACCTCATGAAGTAGTGAGTATTCCCCCCATTACTTCTGTAAGCTATTAGAAAAACCAAAAATCTTTCAGTTTTTTTAAAAAAATTATTTGGTGAGTACTTGCAATGGAAAAAGATAGTACTTGTGCCTACACGGTAGCTTCCACATGACACAATAAATATGTTGGCTTTGTGACTGATGTGACACAAATGCCTTAAAGTGGTTTTTCCCACTCCATGCTAGTTTCATACTTAGATAGCAAACGTAACCGAATGCTCCTCCATACAAAATATTTTCTTCACACAGAGAACTAAACACTGGGAGAAAAAGTTCTAGCCTAGCTATTTCCCTGATATGTTTTCTATATGAAGACATTGTTTTTTCTGTGAAGGAACAGCCAGTCATGTGAGTTCCTACCCACAACATGCAGTCCAAAGTGGTACAGACAAGACAAAGGCTTACTTCTTCAATAAAGATTAGGCTATAGTGCCAATGCTTCAATAAACTTAGAGGAGAAATCACAAAAGAACTCCTGTTTATTATTACATCTTGTTACCATTACATCCCATATTTCATGCAAGGAATGAAATACTGTATAGCATACACTGTTCTCCCCTCCATCCATTTTCTCCTCACAACAACACTATAAAAGTTAGGCTGAGGGAGGAAGTAACCCAAGGTCACCCAGTGAATTTCATGGCTGTATAAGGATTTGAACTTGGCTCTACTCTTTCCTAATCTAATACTTTAACCACTATGCTACACTACACCAACAAGTGTATTATGGTTCCTTGAAGATTTTAATAAATATTGTTGCTGGGTCATAGCCAAGGTCTATTTAGCTCACCTCCTTTGACTAATGGTGATCCAGATTATGTGAGGATGGAGGGGATCAAAAGCAAAACACGATGGTAATATTCATATACTGTTCTTAAATCTTTAATAATTTCTGGAGAATCTGAGCTCTTGACTACCAGGGCCAAAGGAAACCAAGAGAGCTGAAGCTAAAAGAGTGGCCTAGCCAACGTTTAAAAAAGCAATTTATGCTAGTTGCCATCACAGCATTCTGTAGCAATAAATGTCATAAAATAATCATTTGAGCATTTTGTGGAGTGATTCATCTTTTCATTTTTCATAAGCCTACAGTCTGTCAGTTTCAGGCAAGGAATACGGTTTGGAACTTGAATGTTATATGAACTTTTCCCTTGCACATTTTCTCTATATCAGTCATCTATCTATATTTATAAAAGACAGTTCCTAACATTCTGCCCCACTCTCCTAATTGTTCATTATACTGTAAAGGTAAAGGGACCCCTGACCATTAGGTCCAGTCGTGACCGACTCTGGGGTTGCGGCACTCATCTCGCTTTACTGGCCGAGGGAGCCGGCGTACAGCTTCCGGGTCATGTGGCCAGCATGACTAAGCCGCTTCTGGCGAACCAGAGCAGCGCATGGAAACACTGTTTACCTTCCCGCCGGAGTGGTACCTATTTATCTACTTGCACTTTGACGTGCTTTCGAACTGCTAGTGGCAGGAGCAGGGACCGAGCAACGGGAGCTCACCCCGTCGTGGAGAGTTGAACCGCCAACCTTCTGATCAGCAAGTCCTAGGCTCTGTGGTTTAACCCACAGCGCCACCCGCACCCCTATTATAGTGTAGTATGACCAAAAAAAAAAAAAAAAAAAATGGGGAAAAAAGATCTCAGGATGGGGCTATGTCATTCAAGCATCCATGACAGCTGGTGGGAGTAATTAGGGACAGAGGAAGGTGCCTCATTCCAGGTGACACTATTTGTCCAACTAACCCAGTATTGTCAATTACTCTGTCAGTCACTCTCCAAGGTTTCAGGCAGCTGTGTTTCCTATCACCTACTGTACTACCTGAACTTTTAACTGGAGATTCCAGGGATTGAATCTGGGATGTTATGCATCCAAAATATGTTCTCTACCACTGAGTTATGACGTCCAGCCTAAGCAACAGGCTTAGGCTGTTGGAAGATCATAGAATCAAATAACTATTGAGTTGGAAAGGACCATGTGAGTCATCTAGTCCAACCCCCTGCAATGCAGGAATCTCTTGCCCAACGTGGGGCTCGAACCCACAACGTGGAGATTAAGAGTCTCAAACTCTACTGACTGAGCTATCCAGACTCCCAATATGTTTAATATGTATCACAATGTTCCCTGTATAATTCCCCAAGAGGTAAGTTTTTGAAATACCGTATTTTTCTGTCTATAAGACCCCCTATTTTGGGGGACTCAGATTTAAGAAAATGGTGGAGTCACTATCTGTGTATAGGACGCCCCATAATTTTTGACATTATTTTAAAGGAAAAAAACCTAGTCTTATACATGGAAAAATACGGTACATCCTTCTGTTTCCTTTTTGAACAGTACTGAGAAATCCTATAAACAAATATATAATAATAATAATATGTATATCGTTTCAATTCTGTTAATGTTTAACTGTTTTTAATGATTTTTTTTGTTTTTTGTTTTTAGTGATTCTTGGTTTTATCTGGAAGCTACCTTGAGTGCCATCAAGGGAAAAAGCACAATATAAATAAATAATAAATAAAATATAAAATAAAATAAAATGAATCTGATAGGGTTAACTATGTAATATATACAGTGCCTTTGCTCTAGCAGCTCAAATGATGAGATTAAAATGCAGCACACAAATTGAGATTTAGTGTACCAGGGATCAAATGCATTTCTTAACTTGATTGTAGTTTTGTGATGGTTAATGATTTTTAGGAAATAAATTTAACTAACTGAACCCATCTCATTGATTACATCCACTTACTTGCTTCATTTATTCATATAAACAAATAGCTTCATTAACTCCTACCTCCAATTCTAGATGCCTCATTGGCAAGGACCTAATCAGATATGTCTACGTGTGTATGTGCATATGTGCAAAGTTTTCTACGCACACAGCATAGTTCAGTGGTTAAGGGTATTGAACTGGGAAATCACTATTTGAATCCGTATGAAGTCCCATGGACCTGGGGCCTGTCACTGTCTCTCAGCCTAACCTACCTCAGAAGGTTTTGGGGGAGACAAAATGGAGGGGAGAGAACTGTGTGCCTTGAGCTCCCTGGAGGAAAGGTAGAGTAGAAATAAAACAACAACAACAACAACATTTTATTAAAGTATTTGGAATGACATCTAACTCAAGAGCTGGTCCTGGGATGTTGTTGTTGTTGTTTAGTCATTTAGTCGTGTCCGACTCTTCGTGACCCCATGGACCAGAGCACGCCAGGCACTTCTGTCTTCCACTGACTCCCGCAGTTTGGTCAAACTCATGCTGGTAGCTTCGAGAACACTATCCAACCATCAGTGGTCCTGGGATAACCACTCTCTATTTTATATACCCAGTAACGAAACGAAACAAGAATTTCAAGCAAACCATACTGCCCCAACAAATTGTATTTTTTTAGCATCAGCTGCTACTGGGCACCTTAGCTTACTGGGGAAAGGAAACTTAAGTCAGAGAAGAGTGAAGCCCAAGTAGTTTTCCCATCCTGAAAGTCCCAATCATTTTGCTTTTTCCCCTTGAGAAAGATTTGGATCAAGTGGCCTTCCATATGCTTTAGCATGGATGCTATAGCTGAAATTCCTGCATTGCAGGACTAGAAGACACTTTGGGTTCTTCCCAACTATACAATCCTATGATTCTATGTTGCTGGACTCCCAACTGCCATCAGAAGGTGGAGGAACCATGAGAACTGTAGTTGAACACCTGAGCCACAGATTTCCTATCTGTGATTTAGCTATCACCCTGCTTATTTTAGTTGCTCTTCTTTTTCTTTACTTCTTTCCTTCTGTTATGCCTATTTTAATGGCAGGGAGCAAAACTGTCAGGACTGTTCTAAATGAGCATGGTAAGATAGCCGCATGCAGCTTCCAAAAGCATTCAGCATATAAACACTGCTTTAAATAGTTAAATGCTACAATTTAAAAGTACTTTTAAAACATAGTGTGAGGTCATTCTAGGATGCCTAGATTCATTTCTGTTTTGCCACAGTCTTAACGTGTGACCTTTCAATTCAATCAGAGGTAGATATTTTGAAACTACAAAGGGCCCTTGGGCATCTGATTTTCATGAAAATTTGCTGGAGCTATGGGACTATACATGCCCTTTTAACCTTTGAAAAATCTTTCTCTTAATCTTGCTGCCCTTTATTTCCCTGGCTATAAAAGGGGGATATGGGATTTACTTCATCTTTCCCACTGGAGAATATAAAGGCAGGCACATTAAGTGTGAGTGTGTGGCTTTCATACACACTAAAATAACAAGATACAGAGAATATAACAGAGAACAGTATTATGGTGATAGAAGGTATCTCAAAGGCCATCTAGTCCAATTCCCAACATTGGGCAGAAAAATCTATTGACCTTTCTTCAAGTTATCTGTTTTACAAGCATGACAGATGCAAAAAAGGATGCGACAGCCTGATTCTTTGAATATTGCCACTTCAAGGCAATCCAAGCACCTCAGGGATGGAACTGCTTTCCTTCATTTTTCCAGTAAGGATGAGGGAGAGGGGCAGGGCTTTGGAAAAGGTTGGGCAACAGTAGGCTGGATGGGTAAGCTTTGTGGTGCCAGCGATTCCTTGCTCTTAATATGTACCCCTTTCCCACTGAACAAATGGTCAGTCAAAAATACAAATAAAGATTGACCTAGAATGCAAGAATACTTACTAGAAGAAGCTTGAAGAACATTAACAATGTTTTGAGTGTTGCAGCAATAGCTGATACAATGGCATTTTTGTGTTCATAACTGAGCATCTCTTCAAGTGTATTTGATGTCTTTTCATAAAAACAGCATAGCATATTTAATGGTTCAGAAGGGTTTCTCTGAAGTTTCATTTCTGAAAGATGAACTGAAGTCTGGATGCCGCAAAACAAGGGAGTCAGTCGTATGCTTGAATTTAAACACATGTGAGGATTTGTAAGACTAGTTTAATTATTAACAATGTGCTGAGATGCTCCACAAAGGGAGTGCATATTCTGCATGTCAGAACAGAGATTAAGATTTTAATTAGCTAATATGTTTTTTCAATAAAGACAAATCAAAAGCTGTTCAAAATCTATGCTTTAAACAAAGGCGCACACAGCTTTCAGAACAATTTCTGATTTGCATTTCCATTATATCAGTCCACAGCTCCATGCATATACTACTATACTTTGACACACCCTTCCGCATACTTCTCTTCAAACTGATCGGCCCCACTAAATGTCTCTGAAAAGGGAGTGTCATAGATTGAGTCCCAAGACAGATACATTAGCTGCAGCTCCCGCTTCATGCTGCTGGACTCCAGCTCTCATCAGTTCCAGCCACAATAGTCAATAGTCAGGGATGCTAGTCTAGCAAGCTCTGCGGGTCAAATGTCCACCACCCCTGCAAGTAGACCTTTTCACAAGTTAAATGAAGAAAGAGCGTTCACACATTTGTCCCTGCTCCTGGACTCCATGCATTCAGCTGAAGGTCTGAATAAAGAGTGTGTTAAGTATAATTGTTTAATTGCACACTGAAGTAGAGAATGCCTGTATGTATATTGCTGAAGGTTTTAACATTGAAAAAATCCACTGCGGTATACTAAGCAAGAAAAAGCTCTCAAAGCTTCTAACTGAGTTGATAATTAACTGTTGATATTCTCTGCTAGCACTCACATGGTGTTTAGATCATGTGAGGGTATTTCAATTGCAAATCTTCATTTTGAAAATGAGTTGGCTTTATCTTTTGTTCCCAGACACAGTGGGAGAAGGGTGTGAAAATGAGCCTTTCTAGGAGCTGCAAAGCCTTAAGATGGATGCAGGGTAATGAAAGCTATGGGGAAGACCGAGTTATTATTTTATATATTTAATAAGAAGAACCTTTATATTTAATATTTAAGAAGAATATCTAATATTTAAGAAGAAGAACACAGCCCAGAATAACTAAGGAGATAGTACAAGAATACTTGGCTAGTTTAGATGTATTCAAGTCTCCAGGGCCAGATGAACTGCATCCAAGAGTATTAAAAGAACTGGCAGATGTGATCTCAGAACCACTGGCAGTCATCTTTGAGAATTCCCGGAGAACAGGCGAAGTCCTGGCAGACTGGAGGAGGGCAAATGCTGTCCCTATTTTCAAAAAGGGGAAAAGAGAGGACCCAAATAATTATCGCCCAGTCAGTCTGACATCAATACCAGGGAAGATTTTGGAGCAGATCATTAAGCAAACAGTCTGTGAGCACCTAGAAAGGAATGCTGTGATCACCAATAGTCAGCATGGATTTCTGAAAAATAAGTCATGTCAGACTAACCTGATCTTGTTTTTTGACAGAATTACAAGCCTGGTAGATGAAGGGAATGCAGTGGATGTAGCCTACCTTGATTTCAGCAAGGCATTCGACAAGGTGCCCCATGATATTCTTGTAAAGAAGCTGGTAAAATGCGGTCTTGACTATGCTACCACTCAGTGGATTTGTAACTGGCTGACTGACCGAACCCAAAGGGTGCTCATCAATGGTTCCTCTTCATCCTGGAGAAGAGTGACTAGTGGGGTGCCACAGGGTTCTGTCTTGGGCCCGGTCTTATTCAACATCTTTATCAACGACTTGGATGATGGACTCAAGGGCATCCTGATCAAATTTGCAGATGACACGAAACTGGGAGGGGTGGCTAACACCCCAGAGGACAGGATCACACTTCAAAACAACCTTGACAGATTAGAGAACTGGGCCAAAACAAATGAACAGATGAACTTTAACAGGGAGAAATGTAAAGTATTGCACTTGGGCAAAAAAAATGAGAGGCACAAATACAAGTTGGGGGACACCTGGCTTGAGAGCAGTACATGTGAAAAGGATCTAGGAGTCTTGGTTGACCACAAACTTGACATGAGCCAACAGTGTGACGCGGCAGCTAAAAAAGCCAATGCAGTTCTGGGCTGCATCAATAGGAGTATAGCATCTAGATCAAGGGAAGTAATAGTGCCACTGTATTCTGCTCTGGTCAGACCTCACCTGGAGTACTGTGTCCAGTTCTGGGCACCATAGTTCAAGAAGGACACTGACAAACTGGAACGTGTCCAGAGGAGGGCAACCAAAATGGTCAAAGGCCTGGAAACGATTTCTTATGAGGAATGGCTAAGGGAGCTGGGCATGTTTAGCCTCGAGAAGAGGAGGTTAAGGGATAGCCATGTTCAAATATATAAAAGGATGTCATATAGAGGAGGGAGAAAGGTTGTTTTCTGCTGCTCCAGAGAAGCGGACACAGAGCAATGGATCCAAACTACAAGAAAGAAGATTCCACCTAAACATTAGGAAGAACTTCCTGACAGTAAGAGCTGTTTGACAGTGGAATTTGCTGCCAAGGAGTGTGGTGGAGTCTCCTACTTTGGAGGTCTTTAAGCAGAGGCTTGACAACCATATGTCAGGAGTGCTCTGATGGTGTTTCCTGCTTGGCAGGGGCTTGGACTCGATGGCCCTTGTGGTCTATTCCAACTCTATGATTCTATTCTATGATTCTAACCTATGCCCGAATATGCATATGCTTTATACAACTTTCTGGATGTACCACTGATGTTTTTGTACCTGTTTTGAAGAAGCTCTGGTTAGTAAAGCTTTGAATAATACCTATGGGTCTGGACTATTTTTATTCAAAAAGGAGTCAGCTTTTATGTAACCAATACTTCCTGCTGTACAATATCTGCAATACTGTGTGCTTGTACTGGCAGAGCAACTGAATACGATCTCATTTTCCCCTCCATGTATTCACTGAACACAGATATATCATGTGACTAGGGCTAGTGAATCAGGCTGTCAGGGGATGGTGAGGCAAGGCAGAAAGGTCAATCTGGTGAGCTGAAAAGCTGATGATCAGAGAGGTAAGAGGCAAGAAAACAGGTAGGCAAAGAAGTGAATGAAAGCAGTTTGATTATAGCTTGATCTTTATCCCAGAAGACATGTTCCTCAGGCTGAGTCTGATCCTTCTGAGATAGTAATTGCAGCATTGCCTCCTGGCCATCTGCAATGATGGTGGCTAAGCACAGCAGACAGCAGGCCAACAGCTCCCTCTTCTGACAAGCTGACATCATGGTGCAGAGAGCAATTCATTTGTCTTATTAATTTAAATAGATTTTATATCCTACCTTTCTTCCATCATGGAACTCAAGGTACAGTACATGGACCTCCCAGGCAGTCTGCCACAAGCACTGACCAGCCCCAGATCTGCTTAGCTTCTGCAAAGCAGCTGTATCATATGCCATCCGATCACATTCTAGGACCTGGCTCTGGCAGCCAGAGTGTACATATCAAAACTCCTGCAACCTTACAATCAAATAGGGCAACCAGAAATTTTGTCGAGTCCACAAGGGATTGCTGTTGTTGCCAATCCATTTATATGGAGAGGGATCTGAAATTTAAAACATAAATGTAGAAAGCCCCCTCTATGCCTGTTTTCAGTATTTTCTTCCAACATACTCCTCTTACAGTGCTTTCCTCTTTTACTAATTGAACTATTAACCTTTTATATGTTTGAAAATTCTAAGGGAAAAAAAGAGGGGCAGTGAAATCAAGCACTCCTAAGATTGCTATTATGAAGAGGAAGCATGAAAGAGGTTTGCAAAATGAAAAGGGAGAAAACATACTTGAGACACTTTCACAATTTTCAAATTGTCTGGCCTGTTAGATTTCAGTTGCTTCCTATGGAAGTGGTGGCATAGTCATTATTTACTCCAAGGTCCTCATTATCCAGAAAAATGCTGATCTAGAATGTCAGACAGTTTCCTCCTGTCACCTGTAGCATTTTGATCTCCATCCCTCACTAGGACTCTCATCCTTTCCTCTTGTTTACAGGGGGTGCTAAAGGGGCAAGTAGGGTCAGGATGCTACTGAAATTTTCCGCCTTCTTTATATGTGGAGTCTGTCCCTATGATATACTGTAATCACTGTAAATGTGACTGCCTTTAAGATAAACAAAAACAACAATTGTGCAGGTGCTCTCTTTCCTTCTGCTAACGCTTTGAGCCAACTCAAATGCAAGACATTCCCGCACCACCATCACCTTGTATAACAAATGCATCCCACCTTTGATGCATCCAGAGTTATTCCACCAGATAGTCTCTGAAGCTTTTCTTCACACTGGGGTGCCTGCTTCATTGTGCAAGTCATCACCATGTGCCACACATGTGCACTGCCGCTCTAACTCCCATACTATAGAACATTTTCTGAGACGCTATTTTCCAAATGTATTTCCTTCCACTGTATCAACATTACACAGTTACGTGTTAATTTGTAAAGAATTTGATTATTTGCTTTTCATGGGTTTTGTAGATAGTGTGTAGATATTAACAAAAATCAAATAATTAGAGTTTATACACACAAGAAGCAGGAAATGAACCCATAATAAAACCTGAGTGTAAATAAAGGAAGATGGACCAAGGATTAAGAAAACATGGCCAGGTTAAGAAATCTGACAGTTAAAATAAACTACAAGCCTAAGCCAGAGACTGAAATTGCAAGACTTGTACACACACACACATATGTCTTGTAATTTCAGACTTTATGCAATATTCTTCTGTACATTTTTGGGCTGTGCTGCTTATTGGCCAAGGTCCCTGGCATACTCAATTAATGGACCCAAGTAAACAAAAAGGTCCCCAAGGTTTTGTTCTACTATGCTCACTTTAATTTGGTACATAACCTTTTCAGCAATGAGAAAACTCTTAACACTTTGAAAGACTACATCTGGGAATCCAAACAGCCTCTTACACGGTCATAAAGCCTCACAGCCCATCTACCACATACAATTTGGTGGTGCTTCTAAGGGATGCCAACTCTGAACAATGTTTATATTCCCAAATCAGTCTGTTATCTCTTAGGGGCCCAGTTCACACATTATGGTAAATCATAGTTAATAGTTTCCCATGAATGTAAAGATTGTTCCTCCTCTGCTCCTCTCCTAACATGAGCAGAAGCAACAGACCACAAATGCATTAGTACCCTAGGGAAACTTTGACTTAACATTATAGTTTGTTCGGAGCAAAACAATTCACGACCATATAGCCGTAAGCTCAGGTTCATAGTTTGTTGCTTACACTTAGGGGAGAAGCAAACTAGAGCTCATCTTTGCAATCATGGTAACCCTTGATTTATTGTGACATGAGAGCACTGTCAGAGTATTAATGGAACATGTCTGTACTATGAATTAGTCACCAGTGGATATTATGACATCCAGATATTTCCTGAAACTCCCCTGCCCCCGTTTCAAAATAAAAGTGTGGGAGCTTTCATCTGCATCAGCCTTCCACATCAGGGACAATTATGTCTCACAGACACAGCAACTCAAGCTGGCTACCTTATACTCTATCTTATTCCGGTCCAAAGGTTTATGTGTACACAGCACTGCGGGTTTTTCCACTTACTACAATAAAGGATGAAGTTCCTTTTGCATATAAAGAGCTTCCCTGGCCACAGAAATTAAATACAGAAATTTATGCGGGTTGGGAAGCTCCATGTTTGCATCAGAGTCCCTGCCAATCAGAGTCCCTGCCAATGTACTGAATCAGAGTAAATAAGATTCTTCAGAGGCTTTTAAAAGACATAACAAAAATGAGTAAGTAATATTTCAGTGCCCAGGGAAATGATAGGCAATTTGAATCTTTAAGGCTAAAGGCATGATCACTGGGGGTAGTAGAAGCTAAAGAGAGAGAAATTTCTTCACGGGCAAATGTTGTAGAAAAATTTGAATTGTCATATCAGAATAATCAAATGATTATTGAATAGATGACAGCTATAGCCATTAAGCATTCCCACTGTTTCCAATCTGCAATTATATATTGTGGGCCTAGTCTTTAATTTAAGAAATCTCCACAAACCTTTAAGACACAAACAAATTTGCCTATTTATGGCAAGATATAAAATGACTATCTGTAAGAATCCTTTGAGTAAGGGGGGGAAAAGATTGTGTCTTACAATCAGTAGCTAATGCTAAAATTACACATGGATTTCATTTATTCCAAAACAAATGACAATGCACACACCTCCTCAACAAAGCTTTTAATCTCAGGACACTTACTTTGCAAGATAAATTGCTCGTGGTGAAAACACTGCCATCCTTGTACTATAGAGCTACAGTGGCAGAACGTGGGTTCCCATAATGAACTAAATCAAAACAAACCCACACATGATGGGATTAGTGTTTTATAGGTATTAGGTTTTCTTAGCACTTTCAGTTAGAAATATTCTATAATCCAAAGTTTTGACTCATAGATTCACATAGGCGGTAGGAGTATAAAAACAAAGACATATCTTAACCTGAACCATGGGAGAAATAAAACCTATATATAACACCAGCTGAATGTGAAAATCACCCAGGTCAAAGCCAGCAGGATAGTGAAGCAGCACAACCAAATTAGCATGCTGAATTGACAGAGATTTCTTTATGGTTTGAAATGGTAATTAAAGTGTTCCAGTGCAGCGTGCCCAACTTGCAACCCAGTTAATGAATGCTGATCAATGGTACAGTAAATACAAGTTGATATGCAAGCCAAGGCAATGATATACTTATGGAATAATAATAATAATAATAATAATAATAATAATAATAATAATAATAATTTTATTTATACCCCGCCCTCCCCAGCCAAAACTGGGCTCAGAGAGGCTAACATCAAATATATGACACGTTACATCTTAAAATCAAGTCAGAATCAAAGTGAAATCCAATCAGAGGGCAACCCGCAAAGTAGGAATGAGGACCTTAAATGCTCACCAGGCCTAACTGTTTATACCAGGCCTCCTCAGCCTCGGCATTCCAGATGTTTTGAGACTACAATTCCCACCATCCCTGACCACTGGTCCTGCTAGCTAGGGATCATGGGAGTTGTAGGCCAAAAACATCTGGAGGGCCGAGGTTGAGGAAGCCTGGTTTATACTGATGCAAGTTGGAGAGAGGGAAAGTCAGACTGGACCCTGGCCAAAGGTCTGGCGGAATAGATCCATCTTGCAGGTCCTGCGGAAAGATGTCAAATCCCGCAGGGCCCTGGTCTCTTGTGACAGAGCATTCCACCGGGCTGGGGCCACAGCCGAAAAGGCCTTGGCCCTGGTCGAAGCCAGTCTAATTTCCTTGAGGCCCGGGACCTCCAGAATGTTACTATTTGCGGACCGTAAGGTCCTCCGTGGGGCATACCAGGAGAGGCGGTCCCATAGGTACGAGGGTCCTAGGCCGTATAGGTCTTTAAAGGTTAAAACCAGTACCTTAAACCTGATCCTGTACTCCACCAGGAGCCAATGCAGCTGGTATAGCACTGGACAAATTGCTATACCAGTTGCTAAGTATGAGAAGACAGCATAATTTGCGTTAGCTTAAGTTAAGCCAGTGGAAAGTATGCCAGATACAAACTCTGTTGAGAAGCGGGGCCACAGCTGGCTGAACCAGCTGAAGCCTGGAAGAGGGAAAACAAACATTTAAAATATACCGTATTTTTCGCACCATAGGACGCACTTTTTTCCCTCCAAAAATGAAGAGGAAATGTGTGTGCGTCCTATGGGGCGAATGCAGGCTTTCGCTGAAGCCTGGAGAGCGAGAGGGGTCGGTGTGCAGATTATGCTGGGCTCCCGCGGCTTGCGGAGAGTTGCCTGTTCTGGGGGCTGGGGTCGGGAGAAGCTCAGGCTTCCCCCGCCCCAGCCCCGCGCCTGGGGGAAAAATAATTTCTCCCCTTTATTTCCCCCCCCCCAAAAAAAAACTAGGTGCGCCTTATGGGGCGGTGCGTCCTATAGGGCGAAAAATATGGTAGTTTGACTGACACCATCCTTTTCACCAGCATAATTTCCAATCCACTGCAGGTCACATGACTGAGTTGAGCATAGGACCCAGCATAATCTCCCCCCACCCGGTGCTGCCCCAACCACTCCCCTGGAACACCTATTTTTTATGCTGGTGTAAATTCAGTTTATGCTGGTGTAAATTCTGCCAGCCTCAGCTCAGCTGGCTTAATCCCATCTAAGACAGGTTGAGGGAGTTATGGCAGTATATATCTGGCTCAGTCAGGATCAAGGAGTTGACATAACCTAGCTACGTCAGAGACCCACTGGATCATAAGTCACTCATCATGGAAGATCTTGGGTTTAGATTACTATCTAAATCTACATTTTCAACATGCCAGTTATCATGAATTGGCCTTTTATAACACGAAGGGGAAAGGCATTCTGGAAACTGCAGTAGTGATGTCACAGGGGAAATGGGCAGCAGAAAGGAGCTAGACCCTTCTCTGTCACTGTATGCATTGTGTGTGTGTTCTTCCAACATGTTATATGTTGTGCTATATTTAAAAACAAATGTCAACCACCAACAGTAGCAGAGATTCTACCATTAGTAAACATTTCCATTTCTTTGCCAATTTATTAGTAAATACCACTAGAACTGAACCATGACAAGGCCTTTTCAGTGGTGGTAACCCATCTCCCACTGTTAGGGTATGCGATCACTTTTAAATGTTTTAAAGATTATCTAAATGTTTTTAGTTGGTTTTTAGTTGTTTTAAAATACATTTTGTATGCCTTGTTTTAAACTGTATTCACGTTTTGATGTGTGCCACCCTGGGCTCCTTTGAGAGGAAATGAGTCAGTAAATGAAGTCATTCAAGCCAGAGAATGTTACCAGTAAGCAGTGCTATTTTTCTAGAAAAAGAGGTGCTGGAACTCACCACAAACGCCTCCCTTGTTCTCTTAGAATGGCAATGGTGCCCACCTTAGAGGTGCCAGAACTGAGTTCCAATGAGTTCCGGCTGGGGGAAAAGCCCTGCCAGTAAGGGTGATTAGTTCTTGATAGCATCCAAGTGTTTTGCTAATTAAAAATGAACTACCTTTAGCTAAGGCAGGGTTAATGCATTGGCAATATACTTACTCCACTTTCTGGCAGCACAGGGAATGGTCTTTTGCAATGGTACAATTTCTTCCCCCAACATGGCACCCTCCAGATGTTTTGGACTACAGTTCCCAGCCCTAAGCAGTGTGGCTAATGAGCACAGAACTGAGATCCAAAAACCAGGACTTGGAGAAGGCCACCAGAGGGCATTTGTCACTGAGTGCTGTGTTGCCTTCCATCATTAAAGGAACAGGAAAGCAATGCTCAGTGGGAGTTGTAAAAGTGTTGTTTATACCAGTGTTTCCCAACCGGTGTGCCGCGGCACACTACTGTGCCGTGAGACACCGGCTGGTGTGCCGTGGGAGGGAGGCGGGCGAGTCGGGCGGCGAGAGGCGGCGGCGGCGGCGGCGAGGATCCGCGTCGAGCCGGGGGCGGCTCCGCGGTGGTGGTGCCGAGCGGCGGGGCAGCTCGCGCAAAAGGGAGGAGCGCGAGACAGCGGAGGAGGAGGAGGCCGGCATGTCCGGGCAGCAGCAGCAACAGCAGCAGCAGCAACTCCCGGCGACGGCTCCTCCTCCGCCCGCTATCGCCGCCGCCGCCTCAGCTGCCCTCGCTCTGCTGCCTCCTCCCACCCCGGCAAGGGGAAGGGAAAAAACGTTCACTTTTGTGCGTCCCCCCCCCGCGTGACGCTGCGCGCTGACGTCACGGGGCGGGGCTTTAATGGTGGTGTGCCGCGAGATTTTTTTCCGGTAAGCAGGTGTGCCGTTGCCCAAAAACGTTTGGGAAACACTGGTTTATACAACTGTAGCCCGCTGTTGACTCCAGGAGACATTTTGCTTTTTGAACACACACAAGGAATCTTGCTTAGTTGAAGAATGATGGCAATACTCCTTTCTTTCAAGGGGTTGAAAGGCCTATAACTCAAACTCACACAGGAGGTATCAAAGGGCTGTTAGGCCTTTTCACAAGGAAAACAATAAGGCGGTGATTTTCGCAGCTTATCACTGTATTTCATAGTGTGATATTTTCCCTCCCCCTCCTTTAAAAATATCATATTTTGGGGGGACAGATTAATGAATGAATGCATCAAGCTGACAGTTTTAAATCACCGCCAGCAACATGGAGAGGAAGAAAATTCGAAGCTGTGGTTGCCACTTCAGCCTCTTCTTTTCCCTTGAGGCTTAGAAACTCTTTGGGATCTCGAAATCAGTGTGCAATTGTACATGTTTGGCTAGAAATAATCCCAGCACCATGGGAGGGAGATGGCAAACATAGACAAGTTAATCACTTCCTTGCTTTCTTGGATATAAATGGGTGGGTGAAATGTGTGTGTGTGTGTGTGTGTGTGTGTGTGTGTGTGTGTGTGTGTGTGTGTGTTTGTGTGTATAATTGCAAAATACCATCTTCCTTTTAAAAAACAACAAAGTGCTAAATTCTGTCTTGGAACATATGATAGTAATGCAAACATTCACAACTAATTGTCTCATCTTTCACTCAGCCTACAAAGGAAGCTGATCTGAACGAAGAAGCCATTTGTTAAGTAGGCAACTGCCTCCTGGAGTGTCTGCTAAGAAAGCAGCCGTCTAGCAGTACTGCTTTGTGCCTGCTATAGTATCTGAGAATCTCACAAGTCAAATGAAGTTATAGCTCATGGTAAGGCCTTTAATCAAGTTTAAATGATGAAGACCACGGAACCTGAATTCCAGACTTGTAGTCAAGTGTGTCCTCTGAGTTTTCTGCCTTCTGTGCTCTGTGAGCTCTAGACATTTTATCATCCTCAGCTCTGGAAAATACCATGAAGCAGTGATAACTCTTAAGTTGGGAGGACATTGAGGAGTGATGGTGCTACAGCCACCATAGTGTCTATCTGGCTCCAGCTCTTTGTTCTATCTGAATAAGGAGAGAGAGTTCAGGTGCCTGACAGTTACACTCAGCCATTCATGGGCAGGATGTGGATTCCATGTTGTACATACTTCCAGCCATTTCGGCTCTTTGTGTAGCACAGGAACACTCCTTTACCATTTGTAAGAGCATTTTTACCCTACAAGGCAGAGGTGCCACAGTTTAAAGCTGCTCCAAGCACCTTTACGCTGTTAAATGTGCACGAAAGAAGTACAGAACAGCCCATAGAAGGCCCATGAAGGTCACTCAGTGCTTACTAGTTGCAAAGAGTAATGTATTCTCTTCACATTGGTACACTGTCTTCACTTGCCTAAGACCTTTTCAGAATTTTTGTTTCCTGCTCTGCCAGCGTGCCAGCAGAGAGAGGCATTTCTGCACTTAAAAGACACTGAACTAGAGTTGAGCAGATCTGTCATTTTCAGTTTCTCTCTGTTTCTCATTGTTTCAGTCTTAAGTTCAGTTATCCACATTTAACTGCAACTTTTGCAACTTTTAAAAAAGTCCTCATGAAAATCCACTTGTATTTTAGTGCACATTTCTCCTAATATACACATTATTCTATGGAATTTTGCCTAAAGCACCCATTTTTGCAAACCAATTCCCCCTAATACGATGCATTTTCATTGTTTTTACCATTATATGCATTTTATGTACACTTTGCCTTGCTACTTTGCAAACTTTTCTTGGCTGGATAATTGCAGTGCAAAATTCAGAGAAGCATGAATTTCAAAGGATGGTCGTGTTCTGGTATGCGTGTTGTTTTGGAAAGTGTGAAATAAGTGGGTTCGCCTTTAAATGCAAATTGAGTCAAGGTGGTTTACATGGTTCTCCCCCTCCTCATTTAAATACCAGAACAACCCTGTGAAGTACAATAGATCGAAAGATTGTCATTGGCCCAGTGAGCTTCATGGCCAAGTTGGGATTTGAAACCTGGTCTCCCAGGTCTTTGTCTGACAATCTAACCATTATATAATGTTATATATAACCCAGTAATATATAGTTTCTGCACTTTCCTGCACTAGTACATAACAATATTTTACTTGCTGAAGTGACTTTATAATGTGCAGTGTTTCTCAAATGTGGGTCCACAGCTGTTGTTGGGCTACAACTCCCATCATCCCTAGCTAGCAGGACCAGCGGCCAGGGATGATGGGAGTTGTAGTCCAACAGCAGCTGGAGACCCAAGTTTGAGAAACACTGGTATGGTATCATTAAGACTGTTTTAACTCTAACATTTCCAGTTTAGAATCATTTTTTAACTTGTATTCTTTAATTTTAATAACTTTTAAGTGTATTGGAAGTCTTGATTTATTTCCCATTGATGAATAAGTGCTGAGCGATTAAGCATCTAATAGATCCCCCTTCAGGTGTTAGATTGCACAAGTGAATGTGCAACATACCTCAACCTCTACATACAACAACAAATGCTTTCAGGTTTTCTTATCAAACTTGGAAGGTGCCCCTTCCTGACAGTGCCTGCTGCAGACAAGAAATTACTAAACTATGCATAGTACTCTGTGGTGTTTGGCTGATTTAAGCATAATCAGACTTAAATGCAAGCAATCAGAGAGAAAATGTCTTCACAGACACCTAATTTCCTATACTAATTGGCACAATGTATTACTTTTTCTTCCAGGGAAAGGGAACGGCTAGGTCAAGATCTTTAAATGCAGGAAATGGATAAAATGCACACTCACAAAACTATCTTTAATTTCAGAGCGAAAAGATGAAAAATAAAAGTGAGCCATGGAGGGAAAGCCTAAAAACCAATTAGAGAGACTTTAAAAAAATGTATTGCCCTCAATTCATTCCATTTTGGCACTATTCTTCAGAAACCCACATGACACTGCAAGTAAAAAAGGGGGTGGAGAGGGGGAGAGATAGAGGTACAAACTTGGGATATGGTCTGAAGGTAAATCATGCATTCACCTTGCTGAGCAGGTTTGAGTCTGGTGAGTGGCTAGATTGAAGGCTGCCTGGATACTACATTGTGGCATAATATAAAATATTATAATAAGCAGCATACCAATGTGATGATGATGATGCCATGGCTGGCAAGATAACAATTTGTCATGCATTTGTGAATCTATTCTTGACCAATGCTGACATGAGACAGAATCTTACAGTCTCAAATTTCAGCGGCGCCTGTGCAACGCCAAAATTCAGCACTCTGTTTTAGCCTATAAAGAGGGCACTCTAACCTTATCCAGGATGCAACAAAATTCCATTGTTTAATGGAATGCAGTTTCTGAGAAAGCTTAAACAAGGCAGCTGTCAAGATCAGCTTCCTTAGCAACTCTGCTATCTAGTGGATCTGACCTGTCAATACTTAAAAGATATGTAGTACTTGTATGATATGTACCTCTCTTAAGCAGACCTATACAGAGGGTGGTGGATGCTGGGTATACTTGCCCCAGACCTCAAAGGACTAAGCTGGCCAGGGGGTGGGGGTGGGGCTGCAGGGACCAGCTGCTTCTTTTGTTGAGTTTATAACTTAATTCTAACAAGACTCCCGCCCCGGACCTCCGACAAGTTTTGCACAGGCCTGCTCGTATGTATTGCATTCATTTAGCCATTTTCTCACCTTGACCTGGTCAGCACAACCACTGTCTCCACGGTGCCACAAAAGAAAATAATTGCTGTATATCCAGTCATTTTGCTGGTGGTAGAAGGGCATCACTGAAATTCCTTTTGTCCTACAAGGAAACATTTCAAGGTCACTGCCTCCCCAGTCAATATTCTCCACAGGTTGTTGAAATCCCATCAGCACTCCCCATGATGGATTCTGCCACCCTTTTCAGCAATACTATGTTTGTAAGAGTGGCTGAATGCATTGCTGATGACTGTCTGGCATTACCTGCGGCCCCATTTAGTTCCACTGCATTCTGCCTAATGCCCAATTGTTCCACTGAGGGCTCAGTCCAGCAAATAATAGCTATACCAGGCTTTCCACTAGATCTCCCCATTCTCATGCACTGAGAGATGCCTCAGACTAACTTAATTAAGCTGGCACAGGTTGCTAGGTGTTCTGTCCAAGAAGATAAAAGAAAAATAACACATTTAAAGACTATGTGCAAGAAACATGAACTCCACACCAATTAATGCATAAGGGAAAGGAATGTGCAAAGTAGGTATTGTTGACACCTACTTAAGAACCTTTTAGTGCTGAACTTAACTACTGCAATCTATCTTTCCCCTAAATAATTCAGTTCATAGTATAGAAATGATAATTCTGTTCTCACCATCAGTTTGTGCTGACTGAAATTTATGGAACACTCTCAGGCACTAAGCAGTGATGTGGGTTTAATAGAGATGTTGAATTGGGAAATTTTCCTATGTAAATTTTTGTAATTTGCATAGAGAAACTTTTCTTATGTACTAGAGAGTGATCTGATTTAGCATGTTTATTTTACATGTAAGCAACACTAAAAACTTTGAAACTGCCAAGCTTGTCTAATATCTGTATCTGTTGATTGCTATTAATAAACTTATGGAACAGAGACATTTCCACAGAACAATAAAGCGCCATATTTTTTCCCCCATGGGGAATTTTCTGTCCAAATCATGGGCATCAACACTCTTGGATCATGTATAATGGAATGGGTGCATGCAGGCAGACAAAGGAGAGTGCAACAGGGTTAATGAAAAAGGTAGAGGAAGCAAACCAATGGTTTGCGGTGCCAGGTGAAAGGTGGGCCTGCTTTTATCCCTAGGGAGTGAACCTATCTGAAGTCCTCAAGGGGACTTGGTCAGGTCTGTCCTACAGAGTGAGCCCGCCCCTTAGCCCACCTGCCATTGGTAAATCTTGCAGGTGGGCCAGATTCAAACTTTTCTAGCTGGAGGGAGACGGCTGATACATCTCCCTCCAATGGGGAGACTCGGAGATACAGATGCCATGGCAGTGGGCCAGTCCCGTTCCACAACACTCTGCTACTATTAAAGTAAGCATTATTACTGAATCATGTAGAGAAAGCTAGCTTATGTGGAACTGCACAGGATATTCCAGCTGGAAATAACTGCATGCCATATTTCCATGCATCAAACATTTAAATTGCGGATCTTCAGTCTGCACAGTAAGATTCTGCAAGAAGAACGAATAACTTCAGCTCTTCAACAACAACAAAAAGTGTTGTTTTCAATTCATTTCTTGCAAATATCTTGGGGCCCTTTTAAAGTGCAGGTTTTAATTCTGCTAATCCTGTTAAGAATACCAAAAGAAGGAGAGCAGATATTGCAGCTTTTCATTATGGAGATTTTCCCTTGAAGTAAAATGTTACCTAGTAATAGGAGGAACCATTTATTATTATTATTCCTTGTAGTTTTCCTGTTGTGACAAATAAACCTGCAGCTCACATACTGTCTCATTTGCGGTGGGAAGAACAGAATCACAAGCAAGAAGAAAACATTTTAAAGCATAAACCCAAAGGGAGAGAAGGTGAGTTTTGGAGGGGCAGGATGTGCGGTGAATCAAGCTGCACAAAAATCAAGTCTGCCTCTTCCTCTCGTGTGCACTCACCCACTTTCTCTTCCAATATAAATTGCAGCTGCAGTATGATGAGAGAAGGCACTTTAGTTTCCTCAGCGCTGAGGATTAAGTAAATTAGCTAGCAGCCTTCTGCAATAATGCATTCAATCAGACCTTTTGCTTTTCCTCTCATTTTCAGCATCCATCAAGAAGTTATATGGCAGAAGTGGGGTCAAAATAAAAGTCTCTGGATGCCATCATGCCTGTCCTTAAAAAGGGAATATTAGAAACCCAGACCATTAAAGAGCCAATTTGGGCACTTTACATGAAATAATGACTGAATGGAATGATGAGAATCTGCCCATATATCACAAGTTCAGGTTGTAATCACACTATAGCTTGCATACGACAGTCTCTGCTGCCACGATGCAGCACAAGCCTTATCCACAATAAGCTGCTGTGTGTTTCTCTCAATGGATTTATTATTGTTATTATTACTGCTTTATGCTTCCTATTCTGAAAATTTCATATTTCTTTCAAATAACTGACAGACACAATAAATAGCCATGGGACTGCACAATGTGAAATCAATAGCATCAGAGATGTTCATGCCTTGAAACAATGTCAGCAGCCATGTTTATATTTGCAACCATTTGTCACAATGCAAAAAACAGAAAAACACAGCATCACTTCTGCACAGAGTCATCTGGACTAAAGGTTTGTTTTTGGTTTACAAGACCACGATCACTAAACGTTTGTGCATGATGCATAATATGGAAGGGCAGCTGTGATCTTTTGTCTCCACCACCCTCTCCTACCCAGTGACAGAAATCATCTGTCAGGGCAGGAGTATGACAAACTATGCAGGGCCATCCATATGTAGCAGGCATATGGCATACAACAATATTGCACAATGTGGGGAAAACTCTGTGATGGCATGGACTGTAGTTTGCTCCTTGAGAAGGAAAGGAGGCAGTCCCTACGCTAGGTAGAATGCAGTGGTGTGGAGCAAATAGCACTTAAGTGTGGGGTAAATAAAGTCCCAGACTGTTTTCAAAACAAACACTCTTTTACTTATACAGTGGTACCTCGGGTTACAGACGCTTCAGGTTACAGATGCTTCAGGTTACAGACTCCGTAACCCAGAAATAGTACCTCGGGTTAAGAACTTTGCTTCAGGATGAGAACAGAAATTGCGCCGCTGTGGCAGCGGGAGGCCCCATTGGCTAAAGTGGTACCTCAGGTTAAGAACAGTTTCAGGTGAAGAATGGACCTCCAGAATGAATTAAGTTCTTAACCCGAGGTACCACTGTAGTTTTAGTAAGGCAGCAAGGTAGATTTTTTTGAGAAATAGATTGAGGGGTGGAACCTAACTTTGCAGTTTGAGCAATTACCCATAAAATCAAATAAAAATGAACAGGGGTAAACACGCATAGTTAGGCATATTTTATATAGTTATCCAGTCAGGAGAGCAGAGTCCTAGGTAATTTTTATTTCTCCCTCAATCACTTAAGACTGAGCCTTTCACCCTCCTGTGCAAAACTTTCCGCTATATACCTTAATCCTTCCTGATGTCAGGGACTGGACAGAGGAGGAATGGTAGAGGCCCCTCCCCAGCCTGACCCTTTCAGGGAGGAAGAAGAGGAAGACAATTTAGATTTACAACAGGGGTTTGAGGGAGGTCACAGCTCAGAGGCAGATGAGGGGGAAAGTTGGGAAATAATGGGAGAGGAGGAGGAAGCAGCAGCAGGGGGGCACAGCTGACAGACACAGTGTCTTTAGAAAGCATTCCAGACTCCCCCTCTCCCAGAACCCAGCGACCCTTGAAAGCAGGAGCAAAGAGCTCAAAGACAGAGGGCATGTAGCAGCACCTGTAGAAGTGACAAATGAGGAAGTAGTAGAGATGGGTGTGGAGATTCACTTGGGACGCCATAATCCAAGAGGCTGGATTCTATAGCCTCTGTAATATTGAAATAAAAAAGGATGGTAAGAAACTTTCCCTTGTCTTTATACTTTATACTTTCCTGGAAGCCGCTGACAGCACCCTGACACCTGTGAACATTTGCTCCTCCTGTGCAGAAATACCTCCAAAACTCCATTCCCCCCTACTTCCTCCATCACCCACTTCCTTTCATGCATATTCTGTCTGTCTGTCTGTCTGTTTGTTTGTTTGTTTGTTTGTTTGTTTGTCTCTCTCTCTCTCTCATACAATTTAATGCATACAAATGTTCACATGAATTCAGACAAATTAACACATACACACAAATGAGACATGGCAGCCAGATGGAGTTGGGAGAATTTGCCCTTTTTGTAAAAGAACCCCTCTCTCTCTCACACACACATGCTCAAACACATGAATTCACGTGTATAGTCACGTTACATTTATACACCTATTCACACATATTTAGGGTGAGTGCAGGAGATGTTGGTGGGGCAAGGTGGGCTTTTTATAGTGATAGGGAAGTAGATGGAAGTAGAAGCATAGTACTGTAGTGGAAAGTATATTAAATGAGTTAGCCAATTCATTACAGCAAGCTTATGGCAAAAAACGAAGCAGTTGTGCAAGACTACCGATGCAGTATTAAACTGGCTGATCAGCTCCAGTACAGAGATTGTGTCTTCAACACTGCTTAGGATGACCCCTTAGTCACTTGGTTCTTTTTTGGGGAGCAGGGAAAGGGGTGGGGAGGCTGGCAAAATATGCTCCTTTGAGTCCCTCTGTGTTCCATCCCTTCTGTGTACTACAACTACCTATGGCAGCACCTCCTCTAATTGTTCGATCTGCCATCCAGAGGGGCAAGGTAGTGTCACCTCCTTGACTAAATACCCCCTTTCCCAATCATGCAGAGACAAGAGGGAAGGCAACTGAGCACGCAGTGATGCCTAACCCTCCTTCTTAGCAGTGGCAGGTTAGAGACCATCACTGCCCCTCCCTGGCAATGTTGAGGCCTTTACCACTGCCCAAGCTGGCATTGTCAGGAGGAGAGAGTGAATAGAGATAAAAGGAGGTAACTATAGCCTGAAACCTCCAAGAGGATGGGGAAAAGGTGAATCAGCCCTTCTGATCTGACCTGAGCACCCTTGTTGAAGCATCTTTTGTTGAAAACTGTAATAAAGTTAATTGGTGTTCTAAATATTACTAAAGCACTGCCTGGCATGTTTAATAAACCTTTCCATTTGAGAAAATTACCACTCATCTGGACAAGTACTGAAATGCTGCTGCTTGGGGGAGGGGGAGAGAATTCAAGGATCTCAGTCTAATTTAAATAATTATCAGCATATTTCTGCTCTTGGTATGTTGCTGAAATTACAAGGAGATTCAGCACTGCCTAAGCATAAGTACCTTTTCGTCTGCATATAATTTATTGATCCCATTTCAATCACTCGAGCTTCTTGGCATGTCCATCCCAGTCTGTGTGTGGTTTTTTACACAGTCATCAGAGAGGGGTTTAAAAAAATAAATAAATAGCTATAGATGGTAAAATCAATAGCACCTCAGCTATTTTTATGGATTCTGGCAGGAACTATTGACTGATAGGTCAGTTCCCAATTCTCTCTATATCTTGGTGCAAATGTTAGACCCTTTTGTCACTAGACTTAGCTAAATATTTTATAATGTGTCAGTCCCAAGTGATGACTAGAAGCAATTGAGGCTTCTCAGTAGCTGCGCCAATACTGTGGTATACCTTGTGCTGTGAAGTGCAGATGCCACCCTTTTCCAAAATTTTTTTCCACTGCCTAGTAAAATCATTTTCATTCCAGCAGGGTTTTGACTACTAAAACAAATAGCAGGTGGGTTTTTTTAAAAAAAAAACCACCCTGTGATTGCTGCCATTGTGGCTTTTAAATTATTTTTAAATGAAGGGTGTTTTATGTGTTGTTTTATTCTTTGTATAGTAATATCTTTTTATTGGATTGAGATTTTAAATTGTTGTAAGCCGTCCCGAGTAGTGCGTGTGGGCACTAAAAAGGTGGGGCAGATTTTTTATATATATAAATAAATATAATGAACATATCCCGGTAGATTATGTTTATTAAACTACATGTCTTGCTTTGCTAATGGATGAATGGACATTTATAATCAATTTTTTGTGATCCATAACATGATGTTTGCCGGTAGCAAATCGTATCTGCGCTCAGAGGAGGAACAGGGAACAAGATTAGGGTTAGGGTTGCCATATTTGAAAAAATCCAGACACAAAATCAGTTGTTGAGCTTTTTGTTGGGCAAAGTTGTTAAGCTTTGTTTTAGTTGTGCCCAAAGTTGTTGCAAAATCTCAAAAAAGAAGAAGTTTTTTGAGCTATTTTTAAGGAAGTTTGACATGGGTTGCCATACGTCTGGATTTTCCAAGACATTTCGGTGATTTTCACCCAGACACTGTTTCCGATGGCCAAATCCTGTCTCTGTCCGGAAAATGCCAACCCTAAGATAAATCAGTTGGGAAGGTCCCACAGAATCAATAAGCACCTGATCACCAGCACCTTGATAGAAAAGAAACTATACTAAAAAATGGATGAAACCAATGAGAACTAGTCATGTGGCATCTGAAGGGCCCCCAAAGGGCATAAGAGTCCCTATATACCTCCAGGTCATAGTCACTTGTGATAACAACAAATGATGATTTAGTACTATACTGAATTTGAAACCAGATTGACTTGGGGGTTTTGCACACTGGGTGTGTGTGGTTGTGTCTGTCATTATCTAGATGCAAGGGTGCCAACTTGAAGAAAATATTGGGGGGAGCAGGCAGACGGTGATACGGGAGGAAGGGTGGGGCATGGGGAGGAAGAAGGGGCAGCAGAAAAGAAACTTGATAATAAATGGTGAAGCTCTGGACAATGTCCCTCCCTCCTCTCTTGACTCTTACAGCGTGTCTTATGTAGTTGAAATTGCTCTCCCCCTTTCTCCCTCTGCCTTCTCCCTCTTTCCTCCTGTGGTGTGTATGTGGGGTGGGGGGGTATGTGTTGAAGAGATAGATAGTGGAATGTAGCATGGAATGTAGCTGGCTCAAATGTATAATAGCGTGGAATGTAGCTGGCTCCAAAAGCAGAACAAAGAAAACTTCCCATTTCGCACATGAATATTTTCTTTATTTTACTCTCCCCCACCCCCCCAAAAAAGTGTGGTACAGCTGCGCATCCATTGAGTGTGTTCTGCATTTTTTTAGTCATTTATTATTATTGCCCCCCAAAATATTGGGGGGGGGCTGAAGGGACCAGGGCCCCTTAGTGTTGGCGCCCTAGTCTAGGTGTTCCTGATTGCTAACAAGTAAGAAGAGACAGTAGGGGAATTGCTATTCTTAATTCCAGGGGAGGGGGGCAATGGTGTTTCTTCCTTCCTTTTTTCCCTTCCTTCCTTCCTTCCTTCCTTCCTTCCTTCCTTCCTTCCTTCCAGCAGCCAGGTACAATGCACTCTTCAAGGGTGATGAAGACAACAAAGATAATCACTACTGTAGCTTCTCTTTGTTGGACACCAACTGCCAAGGCAGGAATGGATCAAACGAACAAAAAGTTGTTCATTACACATGCACACATCTTGCCATTCTGCTACAGTCCAGTTCAACCTGAAATGATCCCAACACTGAATATATATTGAGTTCAGGCTCAATAGTTAAGTTAGCAGCTTCCACAGCCTGTCAATACTAATGATATTCCTGCAAAGTGGCAAACCGGCAAACCCGTCACAGTAGAAACATCATCTCTGGCTTTGAGCTAAAGCAGTTCCATTTATCAGCTCCCAAGACCTCTAGCTAGACTACTTACTTTGCAACATCTGACATGTGCACAAGTGAGTGAACCGCACAACTGGATTTGCAGGAGGAAAGTGTGGAAAGGAGAGGCCAGGAACTGACCAAACAAGTTAAAAGGATAGAAACGCAAGAAGAATCTCTTCCCTTCCGCTCACAAATCCAGACACATTCAGCTAATGATCCTTCCATCTGTACTTAGCTTTATCGAAGCAAGAATCCCTGAAGGGAGTATTCTGCAAGCCACAAAGCCTCATCAGTCTTGGCTCTCATCAAAACAGGACCAGACGCTTAGCTCAGGTTTAATGGAAACAGCAAAGGAGTTATACTCATTCCGTGTTTCCTGATGATTGTGGTGGTGCCTGAGGCTAGTGATAATGTTGCCAAGAAATAAATCTGAAGTGATACAATTAGCAGGAATAGTGTTATGGTTCAGGTTTTACAATTGCTGGATATATACGGAATAAAGCACACTTAGAAAGGGTTTATTATGGTTGAATTTAGAAGTTCAGGGCAGAGGGAAGGTATTGTTTGTTTGTTTGCGGGGGATACAATTAAATGGAGAATTCAAGGTACAGATGACCTTGAGTGGTCTTAGTAATTTTCACATGTTCCTTTGTTCTTGAATTAAAGACATACACATCCAGACCCATGTAAGTTTACAAAGCAATGAGAGAATAAAGTTCATCCCTTCTATCAACATTTTACTGAATTATATTGTGGTTTTTTCCAGGCAAAAGTTGGATAAACACTGCCCAGACAATTTCTAAAGGTCCAATTCACACATGCATGGGGATCATTCATTATGTGAATCAACTTTTACACAGTTTAATCTCCACAGGCAAAAAAATCAGTATAATTCAGTGCCAACACAAGCATAATACCTTTCAACAGAGATAGAGCACACATTTAGTTAGGAGTAATCACCATGGATTAAGTGATACACAACCTCTGACTTTGAGGGTTCCATTTACCCATCATGATTAATAGTCATCGAAATACCTGTCTTCCATTCATTTGTCTAATCTCCTTTTAAAGCTACCTAAATTAGTGATTATCAGCACATAATGCAGCAGTGAATTCCATAAGTTCGTTATTCACTATATGAAGTACTTTCTTTTGTCTATCCTGAATCTCACTCTTTAGTTTTACAACCTGATCCTGAATTCTAGTGTTACAGCAGAGGGAGTAATTTTTCTTAAGCCACTCTCTCCACACTATTTTTGGAGATCCTCTCCCCCAATCCCCAGATTTATGTTCCTCATATACCCCCATGCCCAAAATATACCTTTCCCCATTCTTTGTCACTGGCAATACAAAACAGCTGTGGAAGCAGCAGGAGTAAAAAAGGAATTCTTCCCCAACTTCCCTCCATTACCCCCTCTGAAAAAGTGGAATAATGCAGAGACCATTATAGCTTTAGTTCCTCCTAAATCAAGGAGTCTATCAGAACCCACTGTGCCCCATCAGTCTGGCCAATGAAGGAGAAGAAGGAAAAGATCACTGGAGTAAATCCTCTGTGATTCAGATTTTGACCCCAATAGGAATGAAAGGTTGGGGCTCATAAAACTTAAGTCTCATTTTGAGGCAGGTCTGGGGAGAAATTCACTGGCATTTGTAGTTCAATAGCCCCCCAAATCATGAAAAACAAGAGATTTGGAATTCATATTTCTAGCAGAAAGCACAGTGAGATAAGGACAAGAGAGCAATGTGATCATCACCTTCATTTGGCTGAAAATGTGCAGTCATTGGCAGAAGGAGGAGGGCTGGAAATGAGAGCCAGGAACAGGTAGAGGAGAGCTGGGAACAGAAGGGACATTAGGTAGAAGGTATGGCTCAGGAGGCTGCGGCTGATTGATCTGGTCCAACGTAGGAATGAGGAACTCTGCTGCAGAGACAATTGGCTTCTGAGGAACACCCATGTTTATATTGCAAAGGACCAATAAGTGCAAAACACACAACATGGCGGGGAGGGTTAGCCCCCTCCAACATCACTGCTCCTTCAGTCCATTTTACATTTACCTCACACAGTGACTACCTATTAAAAACACAAGTTTCGACATACAACCACAGATCTCCTGCAGCACATATTGATCAACTTTAAAATGGCATCTTATTGCTGATGCTACAGAGAGTCTGACCTTCTTGATCCACAGTGATTTAAAATGATTCACCAGAATCAGCACCCTGAATCTTGAGATCCAAAGACACTGGCACCCCTGTTTAGATTTTGTTGGATTAAAAGGTTTGTGACATAAATACTGTATAATATGCATGTTCACCTAGGAGCCTTTCTCACATCAGTTTAATCTACTTTATAGGCAGTATATTCAATACAGGTTGGCAGGTACACTCTTAGTAATTTTGCTCATGCATTTTGGAATTTACGAGGGAATGTTGGCGAGGAGGCTGCTTACTTGCTCTCCCCAGCTTAGGAAGAGTATGCTGTGAGTGCCAGTATGCGGTGAGTTACGGCACCAGTTCCGTCAGTCAGAGCAGGGGGATCGTCAAAAAACTGCTCAACTGCTCAGCAAACTTACAAGCTCAACAACTTTCTTAATTTTTAAATTTCTTAATTTTGGGCTCCCAAAATTCTGCATGGAGTCGTGTTATACACAGAAAAATATGGTATATTTTTGTTAGGCACTCAAAGGTCTACAGACACAGACAACCAGTAAATAAATAGAAAAACTAGGTTATTATTGTGATAAATGACAGTCAGACAGGTTTTTCACTAATCCCTAGGAAGCAAAGAGTGTTTTGAACTAAGGGATGTGGATTTACAGATGGTTTGTAGAGCAAGCTTAGGCAATTTAAATACTTTCTGCCGGCTAACAAGGATTGCTCTTTAAAGAACGGATCACAGAGTTTGGCACTAAACTTGCATTAAACTGATACAATCTCTTTAACGTTATCTGCAGCTTTTTATCACAATTGTATGTGCAATTTACATTCTTGTCGGCTCTGGGCTTTTTATTATTATTAAGATTTAAGAGATATCAAACTGAGATATTCCATACATTGTTCCAGTGTCACTCAAAAGATTTAATGGACATCAACTGCTAAAGGAAGAAAGAAAAGCTCTTCTGTGGGAATAGGGTAAATGCAATCATGTTTCAGGCTCATGTATTTTAGATTGCATCATATGCAAGAAAAAGTATGCTTACTGGTCATTAAATAGTATCTTTATTAAGATAAATGCATACTCAAATTGGTCTTCTTTGTCTGCCTAGCATAAGGCCCAGTGGCAGATAATGGGGATAGCAGATATGATGGGAAGTAGGCAATAATAAGTCCTCTTTCCCCCCCCCCCCCAAGAATAATAGGACTTTTCTTGCTATTTCTCATTTTGTTATATCTGCTGAGGTGCCAAAGGTTATGGTAAATATACAGGGCAGTATTCTACTAATGTGATCTGTTTGTGCAGATACTTCCGCTTGCCTGATGGTACCTCACCCCCTTCTTGCCCCACCCCCTCCCCAAATCTGCTCCTGCCTAGGTCTGAGGAGCCTTACAATTTCTCTTCCCTCAGAGATGTTCTACCTGATTTGAGCTCCCAGAGTTGAGAGCTCATGATTTTTGGTGATGACATTACATGCTGAGAACAGGGAGATAACTTGATCATCATTGTTTTTTAAACAGCTACAACTTAGCAACTCCATATCTTACAAAGGGCTCTTCATGCAACTGCATCAAGGAAGAACAGCAATTTCAATAAAGCATATGAGCTTTTATGGTTAGAGCAATTAAAAATATTTACCATAAATGAAAACAAGTTCCCTAGTTTAAACAAAAAACAGTTGCGGCTCTAATGTACCTTTCAACTAATTGAGACCTGTGGAACACAAAACTTCTATATGCAATTAAGCAACGATGGGTGATTGCAAATGTACTGCTTTGTGCAATGCCTGTCAATGTGTATCAAAAGCAAGATTCAAGATCCGTTAGGAGCACAGGAAAGTGCTGAACCACAGAGGTCACCTTGCAACAAATAAGGAAGCATGGGCTGGATGGACAAATAGAGCAGAATAACTAAACTGGAACTCTGAGAGGAGGAAACCACAAAAGAAACATGGAAATAGCAAGAGCAGGTCAGAACCACTGTCTCCTCATTCATGTACTCTTCCTAACAGGGCAGCCAACATATTATACTGGAGAAAGCATAAAAAATAATAATAATAGGAAAGTACCGTATTTTTCGCCCTATAGGACACACTTTTCCCCCTCCAAAAATGAAGGGAAATGTGTGTGCGTCCTATGGGGCGAATGCAGGCTTTCGCTGAAGCCTGGAGAGCGAGAGGGGTCGGTGCGCACCGACCCCTCTCGCTCTCCAGGCTTCACAGACCTCTCCGCAAGCAGTGGGAGCGCTCCCGCTGCTTGCGGAGAGTTGCCTGCATGCCGAAGCCTGTGCACGCTGAGATCAGCGCGTCCAGGCTTCGCGGACCTCTCCGCAAGCAGCGGGAGCGCTCCCGCTGCTTGGGGAGAGTTGCCGGCATCCCGAAGCCTGCGCGCACTGAGATCAGCGCGTTCAGGCTTCGCGGACCTCTCCGCAAGCAGCGGGAGCCAGCGCTGGGCTCCCATGGCTTGCAGAGAGCTGCCTGTTTGGGGGCTGGGGTCGGGGGAAGCTCGGGCCGCCCCAGCCCTGGGGGGGGAAATAATTTTTTCCCCTTTATTTCCCCCCCAAAAAACTAGGTGCGCCTTATGGGACGGTGCGTCCTATAGGGCAAAAAATACGGTACGTACATGTGTGACTGCCACTCGAGTAGTGAGAAGGTTTTCTGTTGTTAGTTGCTGGCATTAGCAATAGCTAGCTTGTTCATTTAGGGAAATTCAAGACAAAACAGAAGAGCAACTATGGTCACAGTAATGTGTCATTCTAAACATTAGTTTGTGCTACATGCATGGGTCTAATAGAGGCACACACTCCACCCTTCCCTCTCTTCCCACTGTAAAACTGACATCTGCTTTCAGCTTCCTTGAATGTCAGCTTGTTATGTGGCTCTGACCAAAGACTGTGGTTTTAACAAATTGTCAATTTCAAAACAAGCAAACCTTAAGCTATGGATTTTGAAGTTGGTTTCTTAAACTAATCAGATTTTGTTATAAATTGTTGTTTAGTCGTTTAGTCGTGTCCGACTCTCCGGACCCCATGGACCAGAGCACGCCAGGCACTCCTGTCTTCTTGTTATAAATGCCAGTACTTGATTCAAATGACATGACAACCTGTCATAAATACTGGCAAAGTCATTTTCCTAGCTGTTGGGGGAAGAGGGGAAGAGAGGAAACACAGGTCTGAATATCTCTTGGGCTCAGTCCAGCTCATGAACATTAGCATTGTCATGGTTTGGCACAGAAATGTGGAATCCCTGGTTTAGCATTATGTGTGAAGTGACTCAATATGTGCCTAGAATTACAGAATCACAGAATCTTAGAGTTGGAAGGGACCCATCCAGTCTGATCCCCTGCAATGCAGGAATCTCAGCTAACAGATGGCCATCCAAACTCTGCTTAAAAACCTTCGAGGAAGGAGAGTCCACCACCTCCAGAGGGAGTGTGTTCCTCTGCCAAATAGCTCTTACTGTCAGAAAGTTTTTCCAAATGTTTAGTGGAATCTCTTTTCTTGTAGCTTGCAGCCATTGGTTCGAGTTCTACCCTCCTGAGCAGGAGAAAACAAGCTTGCTCCATCTTCCATGTGACAGTCCTTTAGATATTTGAAGATGGCTATCATATCCCTTCTCAGTCTCCTCTTTTCCAGGCTAAACATACCCAGCTCCTGCAACCATTCTTCAAAGGCTTGGTTTCTAGACCCTTGATCATCTTGGTTGCCCTCCTCTGCACACGTTCCAGCTTGTCAACATTCTTCTTAAATTGTGACACCCAAAATGGGCACAGTATTCCAGGTGTGGTCTGACCAAGGCAGCATAGAGTTGTACTATTGCTTCCCTTGATCTGGGCACCATTCTTCTCTTGATGCAGCCTAGAAGAGCATTCCCTTTTTTTGCTACTGCATCACACTGTTGACTCATGTTAAGCCTGTGGCCTACCAAGACCCCTAAATCCTTTGCACATGTACTGCTGGTAAGCCAAGTGCATCTGGCTCTTCTTGCCTAAGTGCAGGACTTTACATTTGTCCCTACTGAAATTCATTTTGTTCGCCTGGGCCCAGTTCTCCAATCTGTTAAGACATTCCGAATTTTGATTCTGTCTTCTGCAACATCAGCTACCCCTCCCAGTTTCATGTCATCTGCAAATTTGATGCACATCCCTCCAATTCCTTCATTCAACTTGTTTATAAAGACGTTGGACAACAATGGGCCCAGGACAGAACCCTCCGGGTTCAGTCAGTCAACTAGCTACAAATCTACTTAACAGTTACCTCGTTCAACTCACATTTTACCAGCTTCCTCATGAGAATATGATGGGGAACTTTATCAAAAGCCTTTATTTAAATCAAGATACACTATGTCCACAGCATTTCCCTGATCCACCAGGTTTGTAATTCCATCAAAAGAAGAACTCAGATTGGTCTGGCAAGATTTATTTCTGAGAAACTCATGCTGGGCTTTAGTAATCACAGCATCCTTTTCTAAATGCTCACAGACCAACTGTTGAATTATCTGTTATAGGACCTTCGCTGGTATTGATGTCAAGTTCATCAGTTGGTTATTACCGGGGTCCTCCTTTCCCCTCTTTTTGAAGATGGGAATAATATTTGCCCACCTCCAGTCTGTCACCTATTTTTAATTTGCTAAATTAGGCCTTTAATCCATATAGGGAAGCAGGATTTTGTTGATGAACACACACTTGATTCTACTCACTAGGAAAAGCAGTGAGCAGAGTATTTCCTTAATAGATAGTCCAGCTCCTAAACAGACTCCTAGGTGTAGAAAGAGACTGTTGAAAGATATATAAATACGGTGCACCGAGGTTAATGTTGCCCATAGCAAAACAGAACACACACACTCTAGATACTATATATTTACTTATTTATTCCCCAGCAACATCTTTCCTTGCTGCATAGTATCTTAGGGCTCATAGTAAAATATATCTTTCAAATATTTATCAGGTGTCTCCTTCAGAGGGTAATGGCTTCAACTCTTCTCTCCAGGGCTGAAACTGAAATGCATCCTTAGTGACCTAGAAAACAGTAATCTAAGACTGTACAGAGAGGTAGAATTGCAGAAGTCCATGCTCAGCAAGCATGTCAACCTCTTAAATACATGTTTACATGCATGTTTGGGGCCCATTAATAGTCTAAGAATCTTGCAGAGTCAGACATAAAAATCAGATATCCCAGACATGCCTTTCTCAACCTTGGGTCCCAGGATGTTGTTGGACTACAACTCCCCTCATCCCAGGCCACTGCTCCCGCTAGCTAGGGATGATGGGAGCTGTAGTCCAACAACATTAGGGGACCCAAGGTTGAGAAAGGCTGCTCTAGACTTTATATGCTTCTGCTTGGCACCAGAATTTTCCTTCAAGTAGGAACAGTAGCAGCAAGGAGTCTAGTCCTGGTTGTTGCCTGCACCCAAAATAAGCGCCAGCCTAGCTGAACTGCTTGCTGCTGGAACCTCCTTTTCCCAATGGAGATAGGGACAGCAATAGGAGCACACTGTGTGCACAGACTGGGAGAAGGACCAAACCAGCTGCTTAGCCCAGGCTTCCTCAACCTCGGCCCTCCAGATGTTTTGAGACTACAATTCCCATCATCCCTGACCACTGGTCCTGCTAGCTAGGGATCGTGGGAGTTGTAGGCCAAAAACATCTGGAGAGCCGAGGTTGAGGAAGCCTGGCTTAGCCTGATAGTTCTGCAAGATTCCCTGATACCTGTGCATTTGCTCTCCTTCCTGAAGCAATGGAGGATCCTGTTGCATAGGAAGTGGGGCACAGAAGAGAGCCTGGGAACTGTGTGGGCTGGTCCATTTGGGCAAATGGGGCACTGACCCAGAAAAAAGGGCCCTAACAGTGTAAGAAGAAGAACTGAGATCCAAGGCACGGATAGTATAGAACTTTTTTAGCAGTTTACCTTTCTGGATTACTGTGCAAAAATGTGCAATTACTATGAAACTGTTGTGGAGGATCTGAACTATCTCCCTCTTTGCCCAGACATCCAGAGCAGCAGTTGCAAGGCACCTATATTTATGACTGCTGGAGAAATGAAATTTCCCATCCACCTAGCGTTTTGAATCACCAAGGAAGGAGTGTGGCTGGGAAGCAGTTGCTGAAAAGTAATCTATTTTCTGAGGTCTTTCCAAGGCACTAAACAACAAGATGTTTTCTTTTAAGCTTATTTTGCCATTGACCTAATGGATGCCATTCTATTCTAAATTGTAATTTTATTTTACTTCTTTTTTTTTGTACACTGTCTTCTTTTTGTGTATGAAGGAATAAATTTAAATGTAATGGGCTGGATTTGACTAACTCATTCTGCTGTTAGAAGCCAGTGCAAGGACTTCTGCTAGCGCAGCAGACTTTTGTCCTTCTCTCCCTCTTGTGTGACCCCCACACCTTCCCCCAATCCACTCTGGATGATTGGGAAAAACCCCTGAATATCATGCAGGGGAGGAGGGTGAGTATCATTCTATGGGAAAAGCAGAAGAATTTGCTCTGACAGAACACTCTCCTTAGCACTACAATAATTTAATTACTAATGTTTTCTTAACAAAATAAATAAATATAACATACATATACACACGGGTAGGTAGCCGTGTTGGTCTGCCATAGTCGAAACAAAATAATTTTTTTTCTTCCAGTTGCACCTTAGAGACCAACTAAGTTTGTTATTGGTATGAGCTTTCGTGTGCATGCATACTTCTTCAGATACGAAAGCTCATACAGTACCAATAACAAACTTAGTTGGTCTCTAAGGTGCAACTGGAAGGAATTTTTTTATTTTGTTACACATATACACACACACTGCAGGAATCATGCCCAAACCCCAAGCATGTTGATAAACCCTCACAGAGCATGAAGCTGCTTACGACATTCTAAAAGCAAAGTGGGCTGGGCTTTTGCCAAGCCTGCCCTGAAAAAGAAAGGAAAATACACATGCTAATCTGTATGAAAGTGCATGAAACCCTAAATCACTTTAGTATTATTTAGTATTATTAGAGGACTGGTTACACTGTTCAGTGAAATGCCCAATGCAGCTTTGATAGACTTGTTACAAACATCTGATTGCCCCTGATTAGATTAGACAATAAACTCCTGTCTTGGTGTTTGCATTGTTCAACTCCCACTCTGCAATCTGTAAATTAGAATTCCAGGCCTCAGAGATTGGATTCAAATTGGATTACTGGATCTGGTCCAGGTTGGGAAGGGTGGGGGAAAAACAATTTGGAGAAAACAGAGGGAAATATGCAGCCACACACACTTGAACACATACGCTAACAAAATAAACACACAGGCAGAGACAACAAGCCAGGATTTGATTAGGAGTAAATTAAAAATATAATTAAAACAAAAAAACCCCAACCAACCAGCAATTAAAGAAGAAGTGGGAAAAGGGATGAATTGTCACTATTAATTAACAAAACAAGGAGATTATACCTTTAAATGTTGTTTTTCTCCAATTTAGGCTGTGTGGGTTTTTAAGACAAGTGCTCAGCAGAAGAGACTAATTTCCATTTCTATTGTTGGGTAGGCTTATGTGCTTCCAGAGACTGCATCTGTATATTGTGTCAATAGAACCTCTGCCTCCTAAGTTTCAGGAGAAATGTGATGAGAAGACAAACTTTTTTTTTTTTTTTTTTTGCTACTCCATCTGAATTTTATACATGGTCTAAATTCTATGGCATAATTCTGAAAGCTAGAGTTTTCGCCTAAGCCTGCCACTGGCCTCCTATGTAATTTTGAAAAAAGTCGCTTCCAGTGTTTCCAGTTATCTGTACTGTATTTGTGTTTGACCTATTTAGCTGTACTTTGCTGCCTCTCACATTCTATATGATGTGGAAAACCAGTTGGCCCTCAAGTGTGGAGCAACTGAAAAAGAAAACATATTTGTTTTATCCATCACCTGAATTTTAGTTCAAGGCAGTGAACGTGGTTCACACCTTTAATTTGCAAAACAGTTCTGTGAGGCAGAGCTCAGAATGTCTGTCCCAAAGTCACCTAATCAACTTCATGGATGAGTGAGGATTTGAACCTGGGTCTTCCCAGTCCTAGCTAGACACGCTAACCACTGCACAGGCTCTTGTAGATTATTTCTTCTTCTTGTACAGCTTCTCTATGTAGCTTAAAAGGTGCAAAGACGCAGTGCAAAGAACCTAGGTTGAGTTCATTTTGAGCTTTTGGGCGAGTAGCTTAGAGCCCCTCTACTGCACAGCCTCTCTATCTTACTCCTCCAGAATATAAGCAAAACAAAACCTCAGCAAATTACCGGTACATGTGAAAAGTACAACACCAAGCTGCCCACACCAGCTTGGAGCAGGCTTTCACCCCCAATTCAGCAGCACAACCATCTCTGTAATGAGCCAGACTATTCTTAGCTGCTAACCATGATAGGGCCACAAGGCACTCTTAAAAGCGAGACAAGTCCTATTCTGTGACATGTCAGTTTTTTCATGGCATTAAAAACAATTTCCTGTCAGAGAGTTGAAGGACTGAGAAAGACGTCACTTCATACATGTAAGGAAAATAATAGAATTATAAGTGCTGTTAAAAGGATGCACCTGCCCACACTAAATGCACAAGATAAGCAACAGTTGAGCTTGAGATTGATAACTTCCAACTGAACTAAAATAGACTGAAGAGACAGCAGATTTCTGCTGGTGGAGAAATTCGGTTTGGGGAAAAAATAAGAAACTGAAATAAAACAAAACTAACAGATCCATCCCTAACTACATCAGGTAGGAAGGTTGGATGCGGCAGTGATTCCAGGGTCCCCCTCTTAAAAGGTTTATATATATGGGTGTCACTGGTCACACACTGAAAGGTCGTCCGTGAACTACCCTGCATGCAGGGATCTGGGCTTGGCTGCCTGCTACACTTACGTCTCGCAGAGCACCCCCATATCTCATTTACCCTGATGAGCCCCAGTTCCCCCCAGCTGGGGGGCTGGGAGGGAAACACGCCCAAGGCCTAAGCCAAGGTCTTCCTACATTCAGAAGTTTAATAAAGTTGTGGCCTAATTTTAATTCCATATAATGTTGTCAGAGTCTTTATTCCTTCCTTATGATCCCTGGGGGCTGGGGCTGTCGCCACCTGGTCACGCAAAACAAAACTAACAGATGCATCCCTAACTACACCAGGTAGGAAGGTTGGATATCAAGCCTTGTTCTTGACATTTCATATTTCTATGCAAAGGGTTCTTTGAGGGAGAGCACCCATACATGCAGCCCTCTGCACCCAGTCTGTGTACAGTCCAAAACAAAAATAAAAAAACTGCACTACTTGATTCTAATGATTGCATAAACTGGCCAAGCTTTGAGCATTTGGTGTTGGCAGACTAGAAACACAGAAATAGGCACAGGTTCAAGACATATCATACCTTACGAGCACACATACTCATAAACTCCAACCCCTCCCCCCAAACAGAAGGTAAAGGTATAGATGCTTTTTATTTCTGCTGTTCGCACTTATCCTTCTCCATACCATAATCTAGATAACTACTGCCAACACAATGCTGAGGCACAGCATGATTAAGTAAGCTATTCGGAGTCACCGTCAATGTAAATATGAGGTAAAAACAAGTTTCCTCCTAAAACTGCACTCCAAATATAACCTCACACATTTTCTGCGTTTTAAAAACAAAGCAAGGATGCTTTTAGACAACACATTTACCTCTTGCTGAAGTGTGAAATTGCATCTCAGAGTGCTCCAGTTACAACATCCATTTTGATGGGGTAACAATTCATGCACTTTAACTTGGTTGTTTTTGCCACAAAGAGAATCCTGAGCTGACCACATAAGAACTCCTGGGCTGAACAATGTCCCAAACATTCTTCAACTGCACCCAAAGCATACAGGGAGCAGAAACAGACTACCAATTTTGATGGTTTAAGAACTTTCCTCTGATTGGTCAGTACAGGCACAAGGATTACTAACTGGTTGCTTAAGATTCTTCTCTCATTTCTTTCTGGGAGATCACATTTTCCTAGATATTTTGTTATTGGGAAAATGTGAGAGTCAGACTTCACCTTCTCTTGAACCACAGTGCAAGAGGGAAAGAGAATCCAAATTCAGAGCTGAGCTCCAACTATAGAGGGACTTGTACCAGAGGTTCTGCTATCAAAGAGATAAAGCCAGAGTGACTCTGCTCAGCTGCCAAACTGGATTAAGGACAGAGCGGGAATCTTGAAGAGAGCACAAAACACCTTGGGGCCTTTTTGTTATTGCCCCTCTCTGCAGTCCCAAATTCCTCTATCTCATATTACTGGACAAGATGAAGCCGGTGATAAAAACATCAACTTAGACAGCAGTCTTTATTCAGGTCACAGAACAGAAATTGTACACTTCAAGGCATAACCTCCAGTAAACTATGGAATATGCAGAATTCATAAGGCAAAGTAAATTGTCTGCGGCCCAACACATTACGTGAAAAATTAATAAGCATCAGCTGTCAAACAAGACATGGGGGAAGGGGGAGAGAATTATATTCAAATCAGCACATATTTAATTCAGAACTTCAAATGCCCATCCCACATTCTTCTGCACAACTTTTACGCAACACATTGAATGCACTGGAGTAAGTCCTATAGCAATCAGGGGCTTACTTGTGAGTAGACATTGCACTGTTATGCCAGCATTTTCAGGTATAACTAGAAGCAATCTACCCTTTGGAGAGGGAAAGATAGTTAATATTAATAAAATTCTAAGGATGCAGCTTATCTGTGCTATGCTATGCTATGCTATGCTATGCTATGCTATGCTAATATCACTGTACTACTAATAATTTATTTATACTCTTCCTTTTTCCTTGACTAGGCTCAAGGTAGCTTGCAGAAGTACTGCTAAAACATAGAAAAACCAGTCATTAAAATACTTTTAATCCGGCTGCACTATGGACTTGAATGCATTGAATCTTCAACAAATTTGGAGTATAGCTCCTGTTTTGGCTGCTACTGCTTATCAGAAGCACACCCCACAGTAATATAGCCCTGCAGTTCCTACACCAGAACAATGGAAAAGAGCGAAGAATGCTTGCATTGGATGAGGTGAAACAGACGGATGTCCCAAGACCTTTGCCAAAACTACCTGCCCTGCATTCACTCCTGCTCATCATCCCAACTTGACTCAATGAATATAACTTTATTTTTTTAATCACCACTTTCATGAGTCATGGATATAATAAGCAGAATGAGTATGAGGTCAAGATATATTCTTGCTTGGGAGGGAGACAGTGCCATAGAAACAAGACCCTGATCCTTGCTATTTATAAATCTAAGAAAAACCCAATCAGTTGCATTCCTTAGCAACTTGCTGTGCTGCTGTGTTGGAAGTAAAGTATGGCTATAACAACTAGGGGTGTGCATTTGGTTCAAATGAATTCTGAGCCAAGTTGGGCACATTCAAAGAGTTTTAGGACTCTCCCAAGGTGAAGCAGGTTTTTGTCTTGACGTATTCCAAACTGAACTGGGATGTTCTCAAAGCCTTGGGGCCGTTTTGGCAGATAAGCTTTGCAAACTACATAGTTCACTCACATATATACAGTGGTACCTCGGGTTACAGACGCTTCAGGTTACAGACACTTCAGGTTACAGACTCCGCTAACCCAGAAATAGTACCTCAGAGGTTAAGAACTTTGCTTCAGGATGAGAACAGAAATCGGGCTCTGGCAGCACGGCAGCGGCAGGAGGCCCCATTAGCTAAAGTGATGCTTCAGGTTAAGAACGGACCTCCGGAACGAATTAAGTACTTAACCCGAGGTAACACTGTAGTGCCCAATTCTAAAGGAGGACAGGATTTCTGTACCGTTAATAATTGTGTAGAAGAGAGAATTTTGGCTGGTACAGCTTTCTCCACATGCTGCATGACAAGCTACCTTCACCAAAATTTCCACTTCTATAGCAGTTAAAGATGCACAAGCCTGTTTGCTCTCCACATGTGGTAAGCCTGGCCTAGAAATCGGAAGCTAGATTAAATTCCAGCTTCCCCAAAGTATCTCCTGACCCCCCTAAGTTCTAGGGGCAAGAGAATCATTGTAGAAATAATGGCGATCTGTCAAGGATGCTTTAGTTGAGATCCCTGCATTGCAGGGCACTTGGGGTCCCTTCTAATTCTACAGTTCTGTGATTCTATGAATGGTAGCTATTGCATCAGAAGTTCCTAGCAGTCTTTGGGTGGATCGGAAGGTGGAAGGAGGAGAGATGGTTGACCATTCTCTGCCTTCTCCTCACACTAGTTGCTGGCAAAGGCTTTCCTAGCGCCATGCTTGGTAACTGGAAATTTAATATTGTTCTTTCTCTGCAGTGGGACAGTGTTGCCTGGAAACTTACCAGGGCAAAGTCCATTTGAGACAGGTCATTGTTGCAACATGGGCCATTTTGGCTTGGAGAATGGTGTCACTACTGTGTCTTGCATGGTGCCAGGCATACCGTTGACACTAAATGTTAGTAGCAGCTGTAGTAATTATTAGGAACACATGATGTATTTGTCTCCTTTCAAACATCCCTGTGAACTAAAAACTAGGTATAAAGAACAGATGAGGTGACAGGAATACAAGGCTTAAGTCTACTGGTATCAATATCAGTAGTCACCGTCATTAATCCTTACACTGTCTGGTCAGTTAAGCTTTGCCTACCTTGGCTAACTCATACTAATCAACTCAGCTCCTGTGCACAGAATACAGGCTGTGATTAAGAATGTTAGGTGTGAAAGAGGGAATGGTGTGAAAATATTACACCAACTGATATATATATGGATATATATATGGATATATATACTCTCTCTCTCTCTCTCTCTCTATATATATATATGTATGTATGTATGGGTGAGAAGGAAGCAGCACGTGCTATTGCTGGGCTTTGAAAACTTCCATTGCTGAGTTTATTGGTGCTGACCACACTTTTGCATAATTGCAACTTAATATGTATGTACTTTATCTTACTGCTGCTGCTTTTGAGGATCTGGCTGATCTGTTTTGGCAGTACTGATTATTTTTCCCCACCTACAAACTTTTGCCTCTGAGGCTTCACAGTTTTTGGTTTCATGGCCTAGTGAAATTTGCTGTTTTGCTATCACCATTGAAACATTTATTTAAAAAGTAAACTGATATTTTGATATGTACTGTTTTATTCTTGCTGTTCTATTTTCTGAATTGCTTTGGGTAATTCCATGAATTTTGTGGGAAAGCAGCATGGAAGTTGTAATAATAATGATAACAAACCACCTTTATGATACCTATAAGTTGAAAACTATATATGCAGAAGCTTCAGTTAGAGGAAATGAAACGGATAATGCATAGGACCACATAAATATAAAAGCCCTTTGCTAAACCCAAAAGTCCTCGATGTGATGATTTCTAATCAGAAAAAGTTAAGTAGAAATACCAGATACCTGCCCATCATCACATAAAGGGTCAGCTTCACCTATCATTATAGCTTAATCTTGTTGGCTTGCTTCAGCAGTAATATAACATTTATTCCTTCATTTAGGAAGGAAGTGATACAGTGGAAAGTTAGACTGAAAATGTACACCAAACCCCAAGAGGAGAACGAACTGCACATCTTATCAAAGGGCTCAGAATACTTTCTGCCCCTCACCCCCATGAGTTGCTTGCATGTGAGCACAATGGATTACAGCTCCCAAAGGAGAATAAAAGGTCACTTCTTTGAAGAACTCAGGGTAGGCAGGAAACTGAGATTCAGACATGTCAGGGAAGAGCGTTTCATTAGCCATGTTAAAAATGATCTCTAATTGCAACCCCTTGCATGACAGAGATATCAATAACAAAAAAGGCACTTGGGCTGAATAGCAGTTATCCTTGGAATTTCATAAAATTCCCCAACTCTGTGGCTCACAAATATTATTTGAATCATTCTGAATAAAGGATTCATCAGCTGGAGACTATGCAAATATTGGAATGTTGTCATACATACCAGTTCTATATTGCTCACTCCTTCTTCTACCAGACACACCAATCAAGGCTAATGCTCCAAGAAGTGACCTTACCTTCAATGCCTGGACTTTCTTGGCCAACAGACTCTCAATGTCCTCTGCCACCTTTTCCACTATTTTCTCTGGGACGTTCTCTCTTACATCAAACAGGCTCTTTTTTTCATCGTAGATCTGTTTAAAGATATTAAGATTGGGGAGGGGAGAAGAAAAATGGATATTCTGAGAAACAGCTATATACACACATAAGCACCAGCTTTAAGAAAATGTATTTTAGGAACTATAGACTATGAAGTGTTCGTACAAATAGCAATCATATGCCCAAGACCTCTAAGTACTGTTAGAAATGCCATGCCTTTCCATGGATTAAGAGAGAGAGAAAGACAGACAGACAGACAGACAGACAGACAAAAATCCACCATATCCCTGTCCCAGAAACAAGGCTAAAAAAGTACAGAAATGAATGGCTGTCAGATGTTCAGACCACTACGGTGGGAGCCATCATGAATTACTGTGGGAGAGAAGACAAATGAAATGATATTTGGCATCCCAATGCTAAGGCAGCCTTAAATAACCAACCAACCGGCAGGGGGTGGGGTGGGTAGCACTGAAGGTAGAAAGGAGACTAGTAATAATTCTCTGAAACAGGAGGTTGCGCCTGAATGTCCAGTTCAGCTTGCTAACCTCTGTGAGATTTCCCATTCCCCCCCTCTTTTCTGAATATTCTTTCACTGTCATAGACTGAGCGCGCCACACAGTCAGAAGCCTTTGAAACAGAATTTCTCATTTTCTTGGGATAGTCAGATTGCCCCCAAGCCTCAATCAGAAAAGCACTTCATGAAATGCCACGTATGCCCAACCCACTTTATAAAAACTAGCATACTGCCCTCATCCTCCCACTGTGCATATAATTTAGTGGGGATGGAGACTAGCAGCAGATGGTACATGGCTGAAGGTGGTAGGAAGAGTAAGCAGAGCTTAAAACAGACGGAAACAGGTTGGTATGATAAAAGGCCTGTAAGAAGGGAAGGAAATATTCAGGTAAATAAATACAAAACAGTGCAACATTAATCTGTATGGATAGATAGATAGATAGATAGATAGATAGATAGATAGATTACATATAACACAAGAACTGTCATACCCCTTGGGTTATATTTGACGGTGACTTGAAATATGTTTGGATCAAATTCAGCAATGGTGATAGATTGGCATTTTGCACCAGAGCAACCAACAAATTCAGCAACCTAACGGACTGCTTTCACAGTGTTATCACTAAGCTTCAGAATTACAGCTTTCCTTCACCAACATCCACACTACATACCACTTATACAAATGGTGTAAATAGTGGCCAACAGAAAGGCTGGGAAATAATAGAATCAATACGTGGTGTGGCAGCAGGATTGTCCTCACTTTTAGACCCAGTTCAGTTCAATGCCTTGGCCATAGCAAGTGAAACAAATGTGTGCAGGAGTTCAGTGTGAATAAAGTAAACCTGAATAAAAAAATTCCTTCCAGTAGCACCTTAAAGACCAACTAAGTTAGTTCTTGGTATGAGCTTTTGTGTGCATGCACACTTCTTCAGATACACTGAAACAGAAGTTGCCAGATCCAAAGAAAAAGTTGTTATGTGTGATATAACATTGTGCCACCAGATGACGACGTGGAGTCCTGTTTTTCTCTAACTGTTTTCCCTGTTTAAATTTACATCGCTTACTGAAATGCTTCTTTGATATGTCTAGATGCAGCCTAAATGAGATATATAACGCAATGTATATGACCAGAGACTGGGCTATAGCTTTGTGTAAACCTGATAACTTACAATCTTTACCTGGCAAAATGTATGTGTGTGTGTATTTGTTTAGGATAAAATGTGTAGCCAATACACATTGCACTCTACACACACATGCGTCACTGATACATTACATTCAATCTGTAGAGGTCAGCTTGCCTAGGGGCAATCAGGCAGAGACAAACCAGGTGAGCGCAATCCCATTTCACAACTGTGCATCTATTTTACAGAGTGTGCTCAGCATGTGAATAGGGCTACTGCTATCAGAATAAAGGAAAGCTTTGAGAATCAATTACAGAAATAGATTTTTGAAGTTTGCAATCCAAGCTGCTTATGAAGGGCTACGAACACCCAACATGGCAATGTTTTGTTTTTTCAGATGTTGTTTATCGCTAGTTGCCCCTTCCATACATTTCTTGAAACTGCCTTTGACCTTCTGTGTGAAATGGCTGCTCAGCAAACAGCAAGCTCCATCCTGATAATGTAAAGGCAGCTGGAAGTGAATTGATGTGTCTGAATAACAAACCTTAGTCCTTCTGCATGCCAAACGTGTGTGTGTGTATGCGTGCATGCATGCAAGGTGGGGGAATACTTTGCAGAAGCTGTTAAACAACAGAACTGAACATAACTGATTCTCATAGTCTCTCTTACTTCCTTTCTCTTCCCATGCCCTATTATTCCTTGAGTAAACAACAGCATAACAAAATAATGTGTTTTGAAGGCACACTGGCTCCAGCTGAGCAGTAGCAATTAGGGAAGCAAAAGAAAAGGAGCAATCTTCAAGGAGAAAGCTTCAGATGCAGAGGGCATCCTGACATCAGTATTTTCCTATTATGAAATGGCAAATCTGCTCCCATTGGTTGTAGCTAGCCTTGCCCATGAAAAATGGTGAGGGTGTGTTGTGCTTTTATGACATTGTGCCCTAATGCTGTTTGTCTTAAATGGTGAGGTAAGTCTATTAATTCAGTAGGGTTTACTGGAACATTTCAGTAAGGTGACAGTAACCAAATATTGTATGCATTTTTTATAGAGGGCACGTTGAACTATTATAACAACATAGTGGCGTGTGCTCATTATTGCAGAACAGATTGCTCTTGTTAAACAGCCAGCAGTATGGATGCTCATACAGAGAAAATGACGCTTATGTTGCCAGTGACTATTATCACTAAGCTTATCCCTAATCCTTGTCCTTAGTATTACATGCCCCTCTAACTACTGAAAAGTGGAACTGGTAAATATTGTATACTTGGGACTTCCAATAAGCTTTTAACAAAGTCCCTCACCAAGCAGCCAAGGGATAAGACGACAGGTCTTGTAATGGACAGACAACTGGTTAAAGAGCATGAAGCAGAAAGTAGGAATAAATGGAAAGTTCTCTCAATGGAGGGGTATAAGAGGTACCAAGAAGGCCAGTTGAACTGGAACTCTACACAAACCCCAAGACAATGTGTTTATTTTTGTTTCACTCTAAGCAAGGAGTGTGGTGTTAGAGAAAGTAATTGGAGGAAGCTAAAGCCAAGTATAAGTGCTGCTTAAACCCAGTATCATTTATTTAGAAGTTCCTGCTGTAGTTAGGAATTTTCCTACAGTAACCGATATGCATAATGAATCATGTATATGCATGCCTAATTAAACCCCCCAAACCAGTGACATATCTAATGCAGGTAAAGCCTCTAACCTGGCTATTAATTATGCCTTGTGATCAATGGATTTCCTCCAGAAAGCACAACTCACTTAATTAAAATATGTACCCTTGTTTGCATGTCTTGAGAATTTCAAGCTTGACCCCTGCAGTGGACACAATATACCTTAAAGCAGTATTCTTTGACGTTGTGTCCCCAAATGTTGTTCAACAACAACTCCTACTACCCTCATCCAGGCTGGCTCAGGGATGATGGGAGTTGTAGTCCAACAACGTCATCTTGGAAGCATGGTTTTAAAGAAGCTATTTTGGCATTAAGTTTTACTGTAACAATGCTTGCACCATAATGGTTGCTAACGTGCATAGTGGTATAAAAATACTATATCTTTTGAAAGCCTGGGTGAGATTTTTTTTTTTAATTAAACATCACATCATGAAATAATGGGCTTTGTCAAGATTGCCTGTATGCAATCTTAGCCCAATGTAGCCTCAGTTACAACATAACAAAACTATGCTCCCAACGTTGTATGCTTCCAACTGTTCTAAAAAAAATAAAATCTCTGCATGACAGAAATTATCTTCCTTACAGACACTGGAGACCTCTGCCACAACAGGCAGTGATGTCCATTAGCCTACATGCCTTTAGAATAATCAGACAAGTTAATAAATGATCAGTCTATCAACAGCTATTAGCCAAATGGATAGCTAAATGGATCCTCCATATTCAGAAGTACTGTATCTGGTTACCAGATGCTGAGAGCCAACTATCAGGGAAGGCCATCAACCCCTTGCCCTGGTATATCAGCTGCTAGGCACACTATTAAAAATAGATCACTATTGGAAACTGATCACTGCTGGAAACAGAATGCTGGACTGGATGGATCTGGGTGGTCCAGTTTGGAGATTATTCTATCCTACTATTTCACAACCAGGGAATCAACTTAGCAGGTGGGTGAATGAGGTCACACACCAGACTATTCCCAGACGCAAGCAGTGTTCAGTACTTGAGACAATGTCAGAAAGAACATGATTCCCATCTTGTGGTTGCCCCATAACCGTAGTGTTCTTAAATTTCATCAGCTGATGCTTGTATCTCATAGTGTGATCACAAGCATAGTGCCATCTATATTATGCTAACAGGATGTCAGGTTCTGTGTAACATCAGAGATAATGAAGCAGGCAGTGGCAAGAGTGACAGCAGGCTTCATTGCCAGCGTACCAGAACAGTTTCTGCTGCTGGTAGCCTGTTATGTGGAAATCGCCACATACCACTGTAGTGGCAAATTGGGGAGTGGTGCAGCTAGGGCCGGGCCACAGCCAGCATCTCCCCCATGAGCAAATAGCAGCAAATGAAAGGGACAGTGGCAAAAAGGTCAGCAAGGCTATGCCAGTGTCTATTGGGGCTGATACTGGTCACTGCAGAATCCTTCTTTTTAAATGTATTATACATATTTTTGGCGAGGGTGGGGAGACAACTGGCCAGACATATAAATGATCACAGATGCTCACTGTTTTATTTTTAATATAAAAATGCACTATATTTTTAATACAGCAAATGGTGCTTATTCCCAAGTAAATATGTCCGCCACCAGGGCAGCACAAGCAAACCACATTGATTCCTGCAGCCATGATGGTGCTATAAATTAAGTGAGTTTAAAATGCAAAACGTCACACATGCTCAGAGTCTTGGTTTTTTTTTTAACGCAGAACTGGCAAACTGTATGGTTTTTTTTTGTTTTTTACTCTGACATATTAGGGATGCAAAAGCAGTTAGTTGTAAAGCATGGAATGGTGGTGGCAATGAAGTAATGCGCAAGGCTGCCTAAAGGGGGAACCCAAGAGACTAGGAAGTTGAAGGTGTAAAACAGGCATCCCCAAACTCAGCCCTCCATATGTTTTGGGACTCCCATCATCCCTGACCACTGGTCCTGTTAGCTAAGGATGATGGGAGTTGTCGTCCCAAAACATCTGGAGGGCCAAGTTTGGGGGCGCCTGGTGTAAAACTACCTTGAATTCAGCACAGCTGAGATGGAGACTGAGACAGATGCAGGTGGGGAGGAATTAGGAAAGAAGTAGCTATTTGGAAGGGGGCAACAACAACAGGAATGGGAAATAAGCAAACACATGCATTCTGGAGAACAAATGCTGAAGAAGAGACAAAACGGTGGCAGATTTAGGCTGCTGCATTCTAGCCTGAGTTGCTCGGAAAATGCATATCCCGTCTTGCATCATGTGACATCAGTCCAAGCTGCAGCAGCATTGCAAGTCTTCCCGCAGCTTCAGTCATGCCAGTCCAAGATGCTGGTTGCTCTCCGCTCTCAGAGGGGAGTATAAGCCAATTTTAGACAGGATGCACATGATTCAGGGACCAAAATACTGCCAGGTAAACAGGCCTGGAGAATGAACCTACTGCCACTGCACCCTGTAGTAGTACATCCTTTAAATAAGAAACCTGATCCTGGAGAGCTGGAATGCTCATGAGAGATTAAAAGAAAAGATGGGGGGAGGCTGACATTAAAGAAAATGCTTTCTTCTCACTCACCTTGCAAGCAGTTTTCCTCCTACCTACTGAACAATAAAATGACTGTTCTAGCAGTTCTTTGCAAAATAAATAAATGAGAGAAACAGGGAGAGTGTTGTGGAAAGAAGTGTACAGTTAAACTGATCCTCAGGGACAAGAAACCCAATGAACAAAAAAAAAATCATGCAACACTGTATAAAGCCGTAACAGGAGAAAGAGAAGATGCTAGGAGTTTAGCTTACCTAAAGCAATTGTGCTTTTTCCTATACAAATCCATGTTCTTACCTTTTACTAGCTCCCCATATTCCTGCCCAAAGAACTGCCTGAAGCAAGTTAATAAGAGTTGTCATTTCTATCCTGAGGGATGAGAGGAAAGGACCACCGCTCATTTACATATGTATCTGAATATATACAAATGAGCATTTCCTCACTTCTTACCATAGGGCTGACCTGAAAGCACCAGCCAGATTTCAAAAGATGCAGCTAGGCCAATTTAAAATGTCACCAGATGACAATCCCATGACAAGCAAGCACTGCCTGTGCATTTCAAAATGACAGCTACCAATACCTGAACTAATTAGTTTGAATAATTATTAAGCATTTTGTTCAGCCCTAACAGTGGGCTAGGTGCCAGAGCCAGAGGAGAGGCAGTGATGTTCCAGCCACATGGCCTTGCAATCTAAATAACTTTTTAAAAAGAGAGAAAAGAGGACAGGATTTGAGAAGGGGACAATAGGGAGTAGCAGAGGAAGGGTTAATTGTAAGCTGGCAGCACAGAACAATGCTGTTGGCAAGGAAGAGAGATTCTGTGAAAAATGATGTTTAGAATCAAACAACAAGAAGGTAGTTTGGTTACTGAGGCTCTATGTAAAGAAACAATGATACTGGGAGTGGAAGAAATGAGGGCACAATTATCATGTCAAGAGGAGGAATCTGGAGGATGAGAATTAAGGACACAAAGTTGTGATGTTAAGATTTGGATCCTGTAACTGATTCATTCATAATGAACCTGACACGCCTCGCACATTCATGAATCTGGATGGTTGCTTACAAAGGTAGAGATAAACACGAACTATCTTCCAACCATACCATTACCAATATACACACCTGTGTGGTTTTTTATATAGAACAAAATATATTCTAATTCTTCAAGTGCTACTCCTTAGCCAAAATGGTACCATCCATGCATAAGATGGAAATTATTGGAATGCTTGGGCAACTCCAATGTTTGCAGAAATAATAATAATAAAACCTTCTTACTGTTTTCTCCCCCTCCATACACTTGCCCAAAAAACTGCCTGATGCAAGTTAACAAGACTTGCCATTTCTTCTGGGGGACGGGGACTCAAAACCAGCCAAAGGATGACTAAGAGTGTTCAGTGGCCACACAATGCCAACTGATAGTTGGAAGAGGAAAAATGAAAAACCACATGGGAGGGGAATGGAATGGAGTATCTTAAAAGGCAGCATGAGTGGCTGGCTGGAATCCTGAACTCTAAAGTGGAAGGTTTTGCTGCAGATCCCATTGTATATATGTTGGCTTTAGTGATAAAAAAGAAGTTGCTTAAGGTTCTTGGCCATTCACAGAATTAGATCATTTTGTTTCATATCTATTTCTTTGAAGACTTTATTCTTCTGGGCTGAGAACTCATATATCTATATAGTAAACAAAGCATCCTCATGGGAGACTTTACTATGTTTTTGGCCTCCAACCAACATGTGCATTCCTCTGATGCTCTGAGATATTCATAAACACATGCATCACTTCATTTCAGCATCAGCAAGAGGACATAAATTTACAATGAGTATCCACCAGCCTTCATGGCCCTTCACTGACAACCACTAAGCTCTATGCAGCTGCCACAATCTCCTAAACTTCAAGGATATCTTCAGGTGGAATACAGCCACATCCAGAATGGGTTGAACATCACCACCTTGACAATATGGACCACCTATCAACAGCATCTTGTCAGAACTGAGCTTCAGTTTGCTAGCAATTCCGCAGTCTCTTCAGGATCTCATATAAAAGAGAGCTGCCAGTGCTATCTACATATCAGTGATACCCAGCTCCTAAGCTTGCTCATTAATTTCATGTAGATGTTATGAAGCAGTGCCCACCCATGTGATCTTGATTCCATGGGGTCCAAATACCATGATGCCAAACTATAGCCCTCTGCCCCTGCTCCCAACAACACCATCTAGAATCAGTCTTTTTGGAGAAGAATTGTCAAAACCAGAAGCACCTCATGATAGATGACATCAAAAGCTGCTGATTCAGAATAGGGTTGATTCAGGCATAGGCAAACTTGGCCCTCCAGATGTTTTGGGACTACAACTCCCATCATCCCTTGCTAACCGGACCAGTGGTCAGGGATGATGGGAGTTGTAGTTCCCAAAACATCTGGAGGTCCAAGTTTGCCTATGCCTGGGTTAATTTATTGATTTTATGATACCTTATTTCATTTGTCTTCCCTTTTAATGAGTAAGTAAACAAAGTAATTTAATTAGTGCAATAAATATTTGCATTGTGTCACTGATGATACTGCTAGTGTTGTTCATCCCTTTAGCATGGATTTTCAACTGTTGGTCAGTGACAAATTGAACACACAATGTGTGCATCTATTCCCGCATTGCTTGCACTATTCATAATATATATATAAATCTGTGTAGACATAGATTCAACATGCCGTAAATTGTAGCAGTCTGAAAGGCAATTCATCATGCTTCATAAAAAGTGTGTGGATGGAAATTCTAGAAATGGTATACTTAGTAATATTATTATTATTGCACCTAAAAGTATATCAGGCACATCACAACTGTCATTGGTGAGCAGCTCTCGTCATTTCCTCATTATCTCCAAGCATGCCTTGCTTTTTTGTCTATACTCTTTGGTTCAAATTGCGAGATTTACTAGTTTCCTCAATGTGAAATAACACCAGAATGACAAACACATTTTTTTAAAAAAAATGTCATATTGATGAGTAGATGAACACTCTTTGAGAGCTTTGTGAAGGCATTTATTTATTTAAATTTGTATACCACCTGTCATCTGAAGATCTCAGGGTGTTTCACAGCATAATAATAATAATAATAATAATAATAATAATAATAATAATAATTATTAATACCCTGCCCATCTGGCTGAGTCTCCCCAGCCACTCTGGGCGGCTCCCAATCAAGTATTAAAAACAATACAGCATTAAATATTAAAAACTTCCCTGAACAGGGCTGCCTTCAGATGTCTTTTAAAGATAGGATAGCTACTTATTTCCTTCACATCTGAAGGGAGGTTGTTCCACAGGGTGGGCACCACTACCGAGAAGGCCCTCTGTCTGGTTCCCTGTAACCTTACTTCTCACAATGAGGGAACCACCAGAAGGCCCTCGGCGCTGGATCTCAGTGTCCGGGCTGAACGATGGGGGTGGAGACGCTCCTTCATTTTCACAGCATAAAAATACATTAGATCAAAACACAAAATACATAATAAAAACAATAAGAAAACAAAAGGTGTACAATGAAGGTGCCAGGGAGAGCATTCCACAAACAGGGAGCTACTGCAGAAAAAGCCCATTCCTGTGTTGCCACCTGTCGGATCTTACATGGAGGGAGCACACAAAGAAGGGCTCTGATGATGATCACAGGATTCAGGTAGGCTCATATGGGGAGGCAATCCTTGAGGTATTGTAGTCCTGAGCCATTTAAGGCTTTAAAGGTCAAAACCAGCACTGTGTATTGGGCCTGTAAACTAACTGGCAGCCAGTGAAGTCTAGCCAGGATCAGTGTTGTATGCTTAAACTGTCTTGCCCTGGTGATCAACCTGGCTGCTGAATTCAGCACTAGCTGATGATATCCCCAGCCGATGTGGACAGACTCCTCCGAGCTGGAAAGCCCACCACTTGTCCTCTCGACCCGTGCCCATCTTGGCTGATTAGAGCGTGTCCAGATGAGGTGCGGGCCCTCCTGGGGGATATCATCAATTTGTCCCTTGGCACGGGGACATTCCCAGGGGAACTGAAGGAGGCAGTGGTGCACAGGTTGGAAAGCAAGTACATGAATTTACAAATGCAATTTCATTTCCTGTGTGCTGTAGATCATGAAATAGCCAGAAAGAGTACAGGTCTACTTAGATTACAAAAATTATGTGTAATGTGTGTACAGCAGCACAGCTATAAGAGGAATTTATGACAGATTTGGCATTAAAATGAAGGAATAGATCACATGCAACAGGGATGTGAGATTTCAGAGCTGGAATGGTAAGGACTAGGAAGGGTGCTTTCCCCCAAAAGATTTAGTTGACTACAAGTCGAGAGGTTATGACAACATACTACATGGCAACAATGAGCTGGGAAGTCTCAGGTGCTGAAGTTATTACCTAAACATGAAGTTGCCTTACTGAGTCACCCCACAGGTGTATTTAGCCCAGCATTGACCATTCTTACTCTGTAGCTCACCATGGTCTCAGAGCTGCTGAGAGGCAGGTACAGGAGGGACTGTAACTTTCCCATGGTAGTTTTGTCTGAGATTAGGTACTCCCTCAAAGTTTCACCCTGCAAATACTACTACACAATAAGTGCAGGTGGTTATGCAAAATTTGAAAACTATGCAAAAAGGCCTGGGTATGTATCCTGTTGTGCAGGTGGTAAATATAAGGCAGTCATTACAAATTTGCTATATAGTTAACTTTCAGTACAATAGCAGCAAGTCCACTTGTGTTCCACAGGCTAAATGAGTACATAGTTGCTACCAAGGCTTTGGTTTATGGTTGGCATTGGGGGAAAGCAGGGTTCTTGTGCCTTTAACAGCTGTGTGTCAGGCAGAAATGCAACTGGTTAAGTCTTTTCTAGTAAGGAAATAAAATTATGGGTAAGTTTACCTCTTCACATTCTGTCTGTCCAATATTTTATTACAGTGGTGCCTCGCAAGACGAAATTAATCCGTTCCGCGAGTCTCTTCGTCTTGCGGTTTTTTCGTCTTGCGAAGCATGGCTATTAGCGGCTTAGCAGCTATTAGCGGCTATTAACGGCTTAGCGGCTATTAATGGCTTAGCGGCTTTAAGAAAAAGGAAACAAACTCGCAAGAACTCGCAAGACGTTTCGTCTTGCGAAGCAAGCCCATAAGGAAATTCGTCTTGCGAAGCGACTCAAAAAACGGAAAACCCTTTCGTCTAGTGAGTTTTTCGTCTTGCGAGGCATTCATCTTGCGGGGCACCACTGTACATGTGTGACCACTGATTTATTTCTTGGAATCTCCACTCCACCTGCAAAATATGACACAGATTTGCATATGACACAGAGCTTATGCTGGTTTTTTAAAATGCAAATCTGTGTCATCTTTTTGCAAGTGGGGTCAAAACCACATATATTGAACTGGGCCCAGAAAATGCTATTGGCACCCATGCACCCTCCCGGCCTAGTAAGATCCTTTAACTGGAGAGAGCCAGGAATGAACCTTGGACCTCATGCATACAAAGCGTGTATGCTACCACTGAGATATGACCTCTCCAGGAATGTGATATGTTTTAATTCTGAGAAGGCTCAATACATATAAATTTGGTGCTGGCTTCAAAACACCTGATGCTGACATTTAGAAATTCCAAACAGTTTCCCACCTCTGATTATATAAACTAGAACTTGTGTTTTTGCTCTTACTGCCCCCATATAAAAGTGCCTAACTTCTCATATCCACAAGCACTGAGCACATATTAATACAACAAAAGATGTAACTTTACATCAGAGGCAAATTGCAAGCAGGCTCCCCAGAATATTCAGTGAAAGGGTCTCTTTGCTGCTTCAGTGATGTGCTATTTAAATGTACATGCTGCTTAAAGCACAGCCTCCCAGTGCAGTGCCACATTCCAGCTCCTACAGCATACTAAGAGAGAGACCCTTCAAGCTAAAGAAAAAAGAATATACAGTGGAACATGAAAATCACATTTCCCATCAGCATGTTCATACCTCAATCAGGCTTTCAGTGCACAAAAGGCTATTATGTAGGAAAAGTCAGTTTTCCTTTTCACAGAGTACTGGAACATGGGATTACAATGGGTCTGGAGAGAGATCATCCTAGCTAGTTTAAAAAACATAAAAGTGGGCCTATGTGGCATAAACAGAATCCTTCTCCTGAAACTCCCTCCCATTATGTATCAAGACATGTGCTGTCACTATTATTTTTCCAGCTTCTACTTGAAGTCAATTCAGCAAACTTGTTTAGCAGAGATTTTTATCCCAGTCTTTACTGAGCTTAAAATGGTAGATAGATAGATAGATAGATAGATAGATAGATAGATAGATAGATAGATGATAGATAGATAGATAGATAGATAGATAGATAGATAGGCAGATAACTTTGGGATGTTTTATGGGAAGTGATTTATAAACATATTAAAAAATAAAAAAGGTATAAAATAAGAGAACCCCCTGAATCTATTTTATTTGTTTGTATGTTATTTATTTTAGGCTGTATTTTTGTTTTAATGGATATTGTCTTTATATTGTACATACTACACACCTCTTAAGACATTTAAAAAAATATATTAAATGGTTTAGACATGCTTTTGAATGAATGAATGAATGAATGAATGAGCATAGATAGCATGGAAGCCATAGAACTGCCATATCTTTTTCACATTGTTGGTATTCCAAGTGTCTTGATCTTCACAGTTTGTAAAAGTTAGGATAGCCAGAGGACACCGCTTCCCAACTACGTCTTTTCTCCCAGCCTCCACAGCTCAACACAGACCCAGTGCTCTGGAAAGAAGTGGGAAGGTTTTCCTCAATCCCCATTCCCAGGACAAGGGCTTCCCGATTGTTTCAACATGTTGAGTCAAGATGGTTCCAGGCCTCAAAAGAATAGAATTGTACTGTAGAGTTGGAAGGGTCCCCAAGGGCAATCTAGTCCAATCTCAACATACAGCCCCCATCTACTTTGAAAGCATACTGGACCCTGCTTAGCTTTGCAAATGTGTTGAGCTTTGCAAATGTTCTAGCAAACAGTTTTATTGCCATACCACATATGAAGAAACAAGACTTTGAAGAGCCTGAGAAAGTTCTCTAGCATATGGATTATTAATGAAGACATTTTAGTAATTCTCACAGCTGTTCCCCACCACTCGCCCCCCCCAGAAAATAATGAGCAAGTTCTGCAGAAAAAGGTAAAATGTTATAAGTTCTTTCATATAGAAATATGGACACATATTACTGGTTGATGCTCTGATGATCTGCATGAATCGTGCCAAGGGGAAAAATGAATGATGGGTGTGGCAATGGAATGGGTACCAAATTCACCTAGGCTCTAAATGCATCCACCATGAACACCATCAACTTTTTAAACAGTTCAAAAGGGAGAAAATTAATTATCTTCATTTTTAATTGCAACATAGACTTCTTTCTTAGTGTTTTCCACAACTCTGACGATATGCATAAACCCTGACCTGAAGTTCTTCCAGCTACTATAGTAAATAATGGGCTTCCCTGTTCCTCAAAACTCTGCCAAAGGTTTTTTTAACACTGACATATGACAAATTCTATTTCGGTTCTGCACCTGTGTCTTCCAGTGAATTACCACTACAAGATGCTGAAATTGCTACACTTATTTCACTTATGCTTTGCCAGACTCCAAAAGCAAGTGTTAGCAGCCCAGGGTCACATGTATCAGAAAGCCAGGATTTGTGGATTATTATTTCTGAGCTTGACACTGTTCTTTGCCAGCTCATGACCTCTATATAGGTCAACTTCCTCATTTTAGAAATGAGCATAAAGTGATTATCCTTCCTAAAGTGTCATTATCATTAGAGTCCCATCCCCCTCACCCCACAAGAAAGAAGTCAAAAGACAATGCAGTCCCATGCAGATATCCCTGGGAGTAAGCTTCCTTGTATGTAGCAGGACTTGCCTCTGAGCAAACATGCCCATAATTTCTCTGTAAATGTGCTGTTAATATTCTGGTGTAAATCTCTAGAGCTATAAGGATGAAGCCTAAGCACTTAAGTTACAATAAGCATTATAAAATACCCTCATGTGTTCTAAGCAGGACACCCACACACCAGATTTCTTTAACGACCTAATCCAATTAAACATGTATCTAGCGCTTCTGCACAAGTACTGTATAGAACAGAATCTAAAGCAATGGAGAGTAATGTTGCTTAAGGTTACAAATGTGGAAAAAACCCATACCCATGTTTTGGCATTACTCTCCCACAGTTCTAGAATGAAGTTAATGAGTGGCAGAAATTAATCCTTTCTGACAGCATGTTGCTTGTCTCCAATTTCATCCTTTCTTGCCTTGATCTTTTTTGCCAAGGGAATGAGAAATGTGTGACATGGACCCTCTTAGCTTAATACTTTATCAAAAAGAAAAGGAAAGAAAGAGTACAGAGAACAATAGATCCATGTGTCATCTCACCCCACAAGATGGCTGAAGGATGCAAATACATGTATACAGTCACAGATATACATATGTTGTCGTCCAAAACATATGGAGGGCAATGGATTGGCAAAGGCTAGCAATTTTAAAGGAATCTATGGTTCTTTGTTCTTTATAGAGGATAAATTTTTGTTTTTGTTTTTAAAAACCCAATGTGCAAATAGGGTTTTAAAAACCACATTTCCTTAAAATCAATGTTAAAAACTGAGGAAATATGAAAGCACTAAAAGATCAGACTACAGGTGAATGCAATTGAAAAAGAGAATAATTACATTGTCTCCATCTTCAAAAAGAGGAAAAAGAAGACCCAGGTAACTACTGACCGGTAAGCTTGACATTGATACCAGGAAAGGTCCTAGAACAGATAATTCAACAATTGGTCTGTAAACACTGAGAAAGGGATACTGTGATTACTAAGACCCAGCTTGGGTTTCTCAAAAATAAGTCATATCTGATTAATCTCATTTCTTTTTTTATATAGTTACAAGCTTGGTGGATCAGGGTAATGCTGTGGACATAGTATATCTTGATTTCAGTAAGGCTTTTGACAAAGTCCCCCATGATATTCTTGAGGAGAAGCTGGTAAAATGTGGGCTGGACAAGGTAACTATCAGGTGGATTTGTAGCTGGTTTACTGACTGAACCTGAAGGGTCTCACTAATCGTTCCTCATCATCCTGGAAAAAACTGACAAGTGGGGTGCTGCAGGGTTCTTTTTTGAGCCTGTTGTGGTTCAATGTCTTTATAAACAACTTGTATGAAGGTATTAAGGGGATGCTCATCAAATTTGCAGGTGACATCAAACTGGGCAGAGTGGCCAATGCCACTGAAGACAGAATCAGGATTCAAGATGATTGGATTACTGGGCCCAAACAAATAAAATGAATTTCAGTAGGGACAAATGTTAGGTTCTACACTTAGATAGGAAAAAACAGCTGCACAAAAATAAGATGGAGGAAACCTGACTTACTAGCAAAACATGTGAAAAGGACCTGGGGGTCTTAGTAGACCAAAAGCTTAACATGAGGCTACAATGTGATGTAGTAGCAAAAAATAGCTAATGCTATTCTAGGCTCCATCAACAGTAGTATAGTATTCAGATCAAGGGAAGTAATAGTACCACTCTATTCTGCTTTAGTCGGACCCAGTGGCGTAGCGTGGGGGGGTGCCAGGGGTGCCAGCCGCACCGGGCGCAACACCTGGGGGGGTGCGAGTCCAGAGGGAAGGGACAAGCAATCGAGGCTTGGTTGGGGTGGGGGGTCGTCGTCTCCGCCACTGCTTCTGTTTTCCGCTGCGCTGAGGCGAGCTGGGCGCGGCCAGGCATGCAAGCGCAGCGCCTGGCCAAGCGCTGCAGCCTGGGGAGCCGGCGTCTTAGCACCTCGCCGTCGGCGGCGCAGCCGTTGCCCAAGCTCGACAACTCGTGGAGGGCGCCTCTCTCTCTCTCTCTCTGCCTGGAGGGGAGGGGCTTTCCCTGCTCTTTGTTCCGTTTGAGCAAACACAGCAACGAAACAGAGCAGGGTGGGCAGTAAGACCCTGAGGCAGAATGCAGGAAAGCAGCCACTTCTTCTTTTCAGGTTTCCCTTCTCCGGTACCTACCCACCCACGTTTATTGCGAGGGAAATCTAGCTGACTGCAGGGAAGGGGTTGGGTACATGTAATGTGTGACAAAGGCATCAGGTGTACGTCTTGGGTGGAAAGGGTATAAGGGTGGGGAGGTAGAGTGCATTTAAAAAAACCAAAACATTGTGGATTTAAACAAGGAAAATGTAGCATAATCTACTGTTTGTAAGGGCCCTTTGGGATTGGTTTTACCCATCTCAGACAGTTAGCTCATAGTGTAAATAAAGATGGCTGTTGTTTACATTTTTTTAATAAAAGCATCAACAACGATCCTTTTGCACGGTCTGTTGTGCTGTGTTGCAGAACTTTTTGCAGTTGCAGGATTAGGGATGGTGTTCTGTGCTACAGTGGCGTAGCGTGGGGGGTGCAGGCTGGGCTGGCCACACCGGGCGCAACATCTGGGGGGCCGCGTTCCACGGGTTAGGGGGCGCAAAATCCACGGGTTAGGGGGCGCAAATTACTTGCCTTGCCCCGGGTGCTGACAACCCACGCTACGCCACTGGTCGGACCACATCTGGAATACTGTGCCCAGTTCTGGGTGCCACAATTTAAGAAGGATATTGGCAAGCTGGAACATGTGCAGAGGAGGGCAACCAAGAGGATCAAGGGTATGGGAGCCAAGCCTTATGAGGAGTGGTTGAGGGAGTTGAGTATGTTTAGCCTGGAAAAGAGGAAACTGAGAGGAGATTGATAGCCATCTTCAAATATCTCAAGGGCTGTCATTGTGGAGGGTAGGACTTGAACCAATAGTGATTCAAATGAGATTTCAGCTAAATATCAGAAAAAACTTTCTGACAGTAAGAGCTGTTCAGTTGTGGAACAGACTCCCTCAAAAGTTTGTGGACACTGCTTCATTGGAGGTTTTAAAGCAGAGGTTGAATGGCCACCTGTCGTGAATGCTTTAGTTGAGAATCCTGAATTGCAGGGGGTAGACTAGATTACCCTTGGGATCCCTCCAACTTTACAGTTCTGTGGTTCTGTGATTAACAGATAATCCCTCCCTCAGTTTCACTGCACACCACAAGCTCTGATCCCTTAAATTTAACAGGACATTTACATGCCACAGGGCAACATGGATAACCTGAACTACTTTAGAGAAAGGTAAGGTGGCCAGGAGCTATGGTGATGAAAGCTACAAAAATAAAATTGGCGGTGGTGGGGTGACAGATGAACTAAAAATGTGCTGTCCAGAAATGCAGTTTAACAAAGCAGAGATAATGCAACCAAATTCCTGTGTTATACTCCTATCTCCTCGAAAGCATGATATGCATAGATTAGCTGCATTCCAAGCAAGAGTACATACTGTGAGCTTTTTGCTGTTATCGTTCATGCTGAAAGGAAATAATGTAGAGAGGAGCGTCAGAGGGAGCATTATTTGAAAAGAAATAATGTAGAGAGGAGCGTCAGAAATTCAAATGCTTAAGAAGCACTAGAGGAGATGAAATCTGCTTCCTTCTAGTTTGTAGCTGCAAAAAAAGAAATAGCACCATGCTTTGTATTAAATTTATTATTATTTTTTACCCGTTTTCCTCCCCATCACTGGGTTACCGCTGGATACCAGCAGTATATTACAGCTTTAGGACAATTTGGCTGAGGTCTTTGGACAGTTCCCATTTGTCCAAGTTTTTCCCTTCAGTGTGGCCTCTGCTGACATAAACTGGACAGTTATTTTATTGCATCTCAGTCCTTGACCCTGACCCAAAGTTACATGATTTCCAGTGAGAGATTCAAAGCAAAATTAGTCTACAGGCTTCTTCTCCCAGTGCTTGCTATTATAAAAGTGACTTTAGCTTCCACAATTAAAAAAGCTATTGACAGAGATGTCCATTTTTTTCCTCCTCCAGTCTTTATAGCCTTACTAATGAACTAAGCCAACATAATGCCAGATAATTCCCAGCAGAGACTGATCATAAAGCTGATGAGAATTTTATAGTTGCGTCAGAAAAAAAAGAATCTCTTTCCCCGCAGCACACCACACATACTTCCCCCCTTTTCTTTAGAATCCTTATTGCAAAGATGCACAAAACCATCTAACATGAATTCACCATTCCCCCTCCTCCTTTAAAAACAGAATAATCTCTCCAGGCAGGAGATGCCTTTCCTAGCTATGTTTGCTATTATTGCCTCTGCATGGTTTCTAGTTATGTGAGCATTGGAAGAGAAGGGAAACAGAAAAATGCCCAAACTCATGCCATGCTTGTATCTAGGCCCTGAGATGCCTCTGAACATTTTGAATTAAATGACCCAGAAACCTTTTAAGTGATTAAGTGTTTATTAACTCAAAGAGCAAGCTGCATTGAAGAAATAAAATTAAAATGGAATAGTGGAGGAAAGCAGTTCTCTCCAAGAGCCAGGGAGTTTGACTTGATTGGAATGGAATCCACCTGACTCTTCACAATCTTTGTTTTTCTTCCATTTTCCCCCAGCAAAAGTCCCTGCCTCATAGCAGAAATGTAATAGTATATATGTTAGGGGTGATGTAAGCTGGGCAGCTAACTATTGTGCATAACAACTGCCACTGTGAACATTCCTCATGGAAAATGTGCACATAATCTGCCAATGAAGCACAAATTATGCACATTTCCCAGTCAAGATGCAAACTCTCCAGCAGGCCTTGCCTGGCAGGAATGTGAATATCTTGACATTGTGCACATTATCTGGGAAATAGGCAAACATCTTCTTTGTTTCTCTCATTCAGAGTTGGGCAGCCTATTGCCTCAAGCTGCATGCAATCCACTGCCTACTTTTAATGTCCCCTCCCGTTGACCTGCAAGGAAAAGAGGGTGTGGCTGCAATCTCCTTTTCTCAGAATAGCTAAATGGCTTCAGAAACAGTGATGGAGCAAACTAAGTCCTGCTCCTGAGGGCACAACTAGAGCAAATGAGTGCAAACTGTAAGGAAGCAGAGTCTGGCTAAACGTTTGGAGAATTTTCCTAACAATAGGAGCTGTTTTGGATTGCCTCAGGAGTAGAGCTGCTATATTTCAAAAAGTGGAAATCTGGACACAAAACTTGTTAACTTCTGACATGGGTTGCCATATGTCTGTGATTTCCACCCAGATACTGTTTCCGACTGCTGTATTCTGGCTCTGTCTGGGCGTATGGCAGCCCTACTCAGGAAGGGGCAGGCTCTTCTTTGGTGGAGTTCATAAAGTGGGGCCACTGAGCCATCTGTCAGGGATGCTGTTGATGCATCATTTTTTTGCAGATCCTGAACTGGCCAGGGGGTTGGACTAGATTGCCTCCAGATTCCAAATATACAATTCTATAAATATCCAAGAAGTAGATACCTGTGGAAAAATCAGTGGGGATGACTACCTTTATGGCCTGCCTGTAAGTTTCTAGAGGCATCTTCCTGAGCACTGCTATAGAGAAAATACTGGACTATATGGGCCTTGGGTTTGATACGGCAAAGTTCTTATTGCCCATGTGTTGGCATTTCCTCTGAGTGAGGCAGGAAGAGAGAGAGGGGTTGAGTCATGGCAACAGTTCCCCAGAAGAAAGACATGGTGCTGCAAGATCACTGGAGGTAAAAAGGAGAAGTTAGTTTTAACCCCAAACCCATCTTTCTTCCCATAAAGCTTTTTAAAATTAAACAGACACACACACACCCTAAAAACAGTCAGGAGTGCTACTAGCAGAGCAGCTCTTAGAAATGGAAAAAGGCAGGTTGGAATTATAATGACAAAAAAGGTAGAAATGCAAAATACTTTCCTTGAAATGTTGAAATGCCAAACACATGCCTTCTATTCCCTCCAGAGTCTCCAACAACAAAACGGCTAAGATATTTTTTAATAACTGTGACACTAAATGATGTAATGCATATAGTATAATTATGCTTAAGTGCTTTCCATGTTAAATGTCATTTCAGTTATCACTTTTTAAATGCATTTTTATTGAGTGCACAATAATAATTGCGCTAGTGTATGAGCAACTCACAAAAAAAGGGAGCAGAGCTAGGTTGGGGAGACCCGAGACGCTATGGTGAAATGCACTGAATACACAAAGATGCTGTCTCTGAAAGCTTTAAATAATAAAAAAGAGAGCCCAAAATTACAAGGCTGCCAATTGTAATAAATTACAGCCTCTACCAAACCAGATAATGGAAACTGAAAGGGTGAGGGAGGGGAGGGAGGAGAGAAATCTGCATAATTTGCCACTGCTGGCCCAAGATGGGTGTGTAGCATGGCAAATACAGACTACTGTTTACAGGGCAGCAAAATCATAATCCCAAAAGGATGAGAAAGAAGTTATGAGGATCAGCACAGTTCTTTTGATGGATTCTGTAGCAGGGAAATATTGCCAAGAGGTTTAAATGAAAAAGTTGGTGGGTTCAAAGGATTGCAAGTTTCATTTATCACACATTGCATTATGCTGTTGCCTTTCCTCCAAGCACTCAGGACAGCATACATGGGGCCATCCCAGATTAACCTCACCAACAGCCCTGCAATGCAGATTGGGATGAGAAAGAATAGGTATATGGCTAAACTGGGTTTTGACACTGATATCCCAGTCTCCCAATAATCTATCTGCCATAGCATACTGGCTTCATGGGGTGAGGTGAAGAAAATCAAAAGTTGCATGGAAAAGGCAGAAATATTTGAAAACTGGACTCAAATCTGTAATTTGGTGAACCTGAGTAAGCAGGGAAGTTGTGTATGGCAGACGTATAAGTACCCTTGGGATCTTAATATTGGCATTTAAAGTATTACCCTCATACAACAGCAACAGCTGCCTCACCCAGAGTAGATTAAGTCATCAAGAATCAGGAAAGACCCTGTGGTCTTCTAGAACTGTCCTAATCTAGAACTAGCATTACAAGGAGCAAAACAACACCATCTCCGCTAAAACAACCTCATCCCTCACAAATTAAAGGGGGAAAGATCAGAGTGGAGCATATGCCCATGCTGCCCAGGGCAGGTGTGCTCCTGCGGGGTGTGTGGCATGGAGGGTGCCCTCCCAGGCATGGGATAGCCGCTTGGGTGGCCAGAGTGGCATGCGCGCCCTGCAGCCAGGGGCGGAGCGAGCCGCCCATGGTGGACATTCAGCGCGCTGCCCGCCCGCGACTCCCAAGCCTCCCCCAAGCTGTCAAAATGAAGGGGGAAGGGAGGAATGCCGTTGGCAAAGCGGCAAAGCACCCCCCACTTACCCCGATGGCTTGGGATAGGTTTGGGAGTCGCGGGCAGGCAGCGCACCGAATGTCACCCTCCCCCCTTAGTGAGGGCACCCGGGGCAGTCCTCTGCCATCGCCTTCCTTCCTATGCCCCTGGGAAAGATTTCTCAAAGATGGTAGTGTCATCTGCTCAGACTACGGTATATAAAGGTAGAAGGAAACACCTACTTCTCATCCAACAGAATGTCATCCATGCATTCAGTTAACAACTATAAGCAGACGGGAGGGGGAGGTTCAAGGCTCTAGAGAGTAAGTCTCTATAGGGTACTTCCACTCAAGATATATTCTTCCCAGTGAAAAGGGAGAAGGAGCGGCGATTTTCACTGGCCCTGCTGCATACTCCTGGCAGCATAATGAGTTGTGTGGTAGGGTCCACAGGACCTTGACACAGCCACCATGCCTGCCAGCATGAACAGGACTTCCCCTGCATTTTCTGCTTTATGCTACTTACTGGATAAGTGAGAGCCATGGAAAGGGTCTCATCCATCTCAAGTGGGACAGTGAGTGCGAACAGTCCTTGGATACTGCTGAGCATTCACACATGTATGGTGCATACAGAGTAGTTGGGTATTATGAGAACTACACCTCCTATATGATGCCCCAACTGTAGCCAATAGGGAAGAAGAGCTATTTGGAAATAAGTTTTTATTAGAGATGGACACAGCTGCACAATTACAATGTACATGGGGAAGACATTCCCTTGAAAGGCTCCGAAACTAATTCTGTGTTAACACCTGCCTTCAAACTTGCCTCGACAGATTCTTCAATATTTTATTACCCACCAAAATTAAGTAGGTCCTGCACGGGCCCATAACCCACTCCTAAATATTCTACAAACCCACAGGCTTCTCTTAAGAATATATACCTGAACCACCTGTGCCTTGGAATTAATGACACACAGAGGAGACATTAGCAGTCAGAAGCAACCCACTAAACCTGGCCAATTTGCCACGAGGGCAAACCGAGTTCCAAGCAAGACTTGGGGCTGTCGCTACGAAGAGATGACACAAAGAGGCGCTGCAGGCCAAATGCTGTGCTAGCTTTTGTAAAAGAGGCTAGTAGTGTCTTGAAGGTGAGGGCTTTGTGATAGGAGCGCTTGCTTTCCCTACTCCCTGAGGGTCCTCACCTCATGTGATGCAGCACAAGTCACTAATCAGGGCACAGAAAGATCAGGAGCTGGCAGAAGCTGGTCTCCAGCATTTTCTTCCCAGCAGGAGCTGAATGCCAGCACTTCCCCCTGAATTAGAAAGAAACAGCTTTACTGCTTCACATGAGTGAAGAAAAGAGGCTTCAAAGGTTTCCAGGAAGAGGGAGGGGGGAAGAGAAGGAATGAAATAGGAAGTTAAAGAGAATGCAATTTCCAAGTGAAGGACAGTAATTCAAGTGTCAGATCAGACCTGTTCTGCAGGGCTTAGTCTTGTGTTCTGAATGCTGCTCACTCCCTGGGCTCAGAACTGCACTGCAGCATTGCAACAGCTCCCTCGGTTTCCTTCTTCCCCCTCATCCATGCTCTGCTGCCTGCACAACTGTAGCCTGCATTGCAACCAGGACACCCCATAATCTACTTCCATTTTCTCCTTATAAACACACAAAAGGAACTGCCTATCACCAGTGCACACTTGCCACAGTTCTGCAGCCCATATCTACTTTGCAGTGCTATGAGTACTCTCCCATTTCCAATGCAGTCCAGACTTTCACTTAGCATTATGGGATTATCACCATTCTTCCCTCTCTCTTCATAAGCTGAACTTCCAGACTCTGCCAGTTCCCACCTCCCCTTTTGTCATGCTCCCAGATGGTGCCTGCTAACAAGAGCAGAGAGGGTTTTATTGCCCCTTGAGCTTGTTAAGTTCATTAGCTATGTTATGCCAAGTGGAACATGGAATCAGTGAACTTTATTAGCAGTGCCTAGAGGTGCTGCTGGTATGGCCATGTCACCCCAGTAGACAGCCCCCTCTGCCTGCATATGCCAGCAGCCATCAGGCCAACTGGCTTATCCTACTCAGATAAACCACCAGCAGCCTGCATGGAGGTGGCAAGGGGGTTGATTGACAAATTCCCCATGGCAAACAAGGCACAGAAGCAAAGAGAAGATGGTTATTTATGACAACACTGAACAAAATGCTGTTCACCACTGCTTCTCTCTCTCCCCTTGCCCTCAAGCTCAAGATCTCTTCTTACTCTGGTTCTAACCCCAGATGTTTTGAAGCTCCGAAACACTCTCTCAACACTTTTTGCTGGAGTTTGCCTTTCCAACACTCTTAGTTTGAAAAAAAAAACCAAAGGCATGTTTCTTGTCCTTGCCCTGAGCAGCCCGTAATGAGCAGAATTAACTCAGGGCAGTTAATTCTGGTCCAACAACTGACATTATAGCCACATAGCACCTTGAGAGCATGCTAAATTCAATAGTATTGTATGGGCACCAGTGATAGATTGATAGTTTTTGTGCAATTTCTTATTCTAAATATAACGCGTAACAATTTCCAGTGATAGAATCCTTACATTTAGACTCTCCCTCCTGGAACTGTTATATTTTATACCCAGTGCTATTTTATTTTTTCACCATGAAACCTCCCTCATTCTCTTAGAATGGCAAAAGCGCCCACCAGAGAGCTGCCAGAACTGAGTTTCGGCTGAAGAAAGCCCTCTATCTACCACAGCCTGGGTTTGAGAGAATGTTACCTTGCAGGAACAAATATTTTAAATGATGGAGGGAAATGTATTTAGAGAGTTTGGGGAGGGGCAGTTGAAAATATGAATGGAGCCATTAAACAATGTATATAAATGGACCACTCCATTCAGGCTACCGGCCCCCACAGCACAGGATGTATGCCTCCTATCATTAGCACGATGACGGTATTGACCTGGACTTTCAAACATCCTGAAGAAAGCTGGCTGCCATAAATGATGCACCATTGGACCCCTGAGACAATAACGTCTAATCAACTAGGCTGGGAGGTGGAGGGACAGGATCTTACGGGCCACAGTCAGTCTTACTTCCCTCATAAATAGTAAGCTGCTCTTAGTAAGAGCCTTTAGCTCTTACTGCATCTCCTTTTCTCCTTCCACTTGTAGTCCTTCCACTTGAATGCTTCACTGCTGACAGCTACTAATGACTCAGAGTCAGTTATAACCTCTGACTGTCTAATCAGGGTTATGCTAAACAAGAAGCTATCAAGTCCAATTTGACCCTGGGTCCCCTCTTCAAGAGGGGAATTGATGACACTACACTACAGGCACGCAAACAAAAACTGTAGCTTTTCCCACATTGCAACAAAGAAAGTCGTGTTAAGGAGGGGGGGGGGAGAAAACAATCCTAGAAGTGTGTGGGTTAATAAACATAGAAGAAGCAAAAATGAGGAGCAGTTGAATGTGGAAAAATATACTTTCTATCCTTAAAGTTATCCAATAGGAATATAACAAAGAATGAAATATTTGTACCCACAACATTTTCTCACTTATGAACTATTTTCAAACATTCAACAGCTGGAAAACAATCAGTATTTGAAAACTGTGAAGTAAGCAGATTTCAAGATGTTGAAAGATTTCATTGAGTGGGGAAAATACTGTTTTCATTTCTAAAGTTCCAAGTTCGTCACTTGCAAGTGTTTCGAGTGCTTCTGATTATTTAACAGCTGTGAAGAATGCAATTAAAGAAAGAAAAACACACCTTAACACAGACATTACTTTCAGAAGTCAAAACATTTTTTGTCCATTTTTGACTCATCTAATCCTGACAAGGTAACTCACAAGATGGAAATTAGAACAATCACACTCTCCTGCGCTCATTTTCTCAGCATACTGCCCTCAGTACTGGAGGTAATACAGCCTTTGTGACTAGTAACTATCAATATAGCCTTATTGTCCAAGAATGTGTCTAATCTCCTTTTGAAGATGTCCAGGTTGGTAAACATAACTACATCCTGAAACTGCGAATTCCATCGTTTAACGATTCATTGTGTGAAGTACTTCCTTTTGTCTGTCCTCTATTTAGATTCATTGGTGTAATGAGTATGGGTTGCTCGTGCGTAAGTTACCGCCACTCCTGGCTGTGTTGCCTTGTTAAACCTTTCTGTCTGGACAGCCCTTCACTTCGTGGCTGCCTCAGTCGCTAGCAGAATCCGTCAGTGGGCGTTTCTTAAACCTTTTCCAACATAAAAGTTGTTTGACGCCAAGTCTCCTCCTACTCTCCCTGCGCGGAAGTCTTCTGCGCAGGGAGGGCGTGGGTAGTGGAGGACCCGTGCTCTCCCCGCTGGTGTCCGGTGAAGAGTCCTGGGGCCCTCTCTCCGATTCCCCCATCTGCCCCCCTTTATCCCTGGTGTTGCGCTGATTTGCTTCTCCATCTGCTGAGCTGCTTCTCTCCCTGCTGGGCCCTTCTCCAGCATCATTTGAGAGCCTTCCCTCCGCCTCTAGCTCCAATGTCAGTTCCCTGACAATTGGATAGCTCTAAGTTCTTGTATTATAAGAGAGAGAAACTTTCTCCATACAGTGTCATACTTTTATACACTTCTACAACGTCCCTCCTTGCTTGCTTTTTTTCTAAACTGAAAGCCTCCAATGTTGTAATCCTTCCTCAAAGGAGTGTTGCCCCATAACCTTGATAATTTTGGTTGTGTGTGTGTGTTTTTTCAAAAAAACCTATAGGGAACAAAACTAAACATAGTATTCCAAATATGGTCTCACCACAGATATGTATAACAGGATCGTGATATTGGCAGGTTTATTTTGAATCACTTTTCCTAACAATCCCTAACATGGAATTTGCCTTTTTCACAGCTACCAGGGCAATATCATCATCATCAGGCTACCCACTAGAACATCAAAGTCTCATTCCTGGATAACTCATTCTCCAAGACAGCAGGCAAACTGTCACCCTGGAAAAGGGATACAAATATATTGTCCCCAATAGCCTCTTCCACCAACCTCTCTGCCTCTCTCAGCTTTTCCTGGTCAGCCATCTTGGCCTGAAGGGAACTAACCCATTCCCTGAGGGTCAGGAGTTCATTGTACCAAGGACACATCTGTGACTTCTGTCCATCATGCATAAGAAAGGCTTCATGACTAGGGAAGAAGATTGAAAAGGCAAACTGGAAAGCAAAGTAAGAAAGCATGGCATAAATTTGCACATTCTGCCAGTTGGCAGAGAACAATTTTAATCATTTAACAGCTTTAATCTTTTATCAGAAAGATGTTCACCTAAGAGGATTTTGTTGTGCATACAAGATTTGAAACAGATTTGTTTGCAATAAATATATTCACTTAACTTTTATTGGCAGGCAGATCCTGTGGATTGTGGCTGATTATATTTCCGTTTAAAAATATCTACTTATCTTGAAAGTCTTGATATTGCTGGGTCAGAGATCTGAGTGGGTGCTAAGCAGGCTTGTATGTCCTAGTTGTTGATTTGTTGGGTGAATTGTCATGTTGAGCAGTGAAGTTGTTAGGTGAGCGAATGATATGTTTGAGTTGATAGGAACATGTTCCAATGATGCTATCACCATCACAGTAGATACAGGCAGAAAAACATACTGTGAGATGTGGTACACCCAGGTGTTTGCTCACCATTCCCCTCTCTGGTTTTTCTCACCATGTGGCAGCACCTCATTGCCTTTCCATTAGTTTCCATGGCCTGCCTGGTAGCACTGTTGTTAAATGCCAGGTTGGTTTGAAATAAACACTTTACTTATGTTCACAATCACTCAGTAAACAGGATCAATTTAGAAATAATATTTCCCCACCTGAAAGCAATAGCATGGACTGTACAGGCCACAGGAAGATCCTTCTAAATGTGGCTCATCTAGGTTTGGTATGATAGCCCATTGACCAACCAATGCTAGATTAGACCTCCTGCTATTTGACCACAGTCAAATATTGTCATTATGCTGGTGATACATTGGCCTCCTTCCTATTCAGCACAATTGTGCTGAATAAACTAGTGTTTTAAAATTATGTTATGTTGTTTAATGTATACTGCCTAATTTTTATATTAAGTGGTTTACAGATTTTTCTAAATAATTAAAATAGTTTGTTATTTCTGTAATTATATTTTAATTAATTTTAAAAGCTACACTTAATTTTTAAAAATGTTAACTGTTTGGCTTTCATCCAGGAATACCAGGTTCAGCCTAAGAGAAGAGATTTTCATTGAACAGACCACCTAACATTGCTAAAATCTATAATAAATTCATTTCATCTTTTTAAAGCTGATTTATTTATTTTCAGTAACCGTTAACTAATTTGTTTTTGTAATTATCAACCCAGTTGATAACCATAATATTTTAAATGTTGTTCTAATGCAGTGCTTTAAAAATACTTTCCCATTTGACAATATCTGATCAGTCAACTGAACAAATCTTCACTCAAATGCACAAGCCTGTATGTGTAAGCTGTATATTCCCTGCTTCTGCTTTAGAGGAAACATAATTTGCTATATAAAAATTGTTTGCTACACCAGGAAGCTTCTTCCCCATTCCTGATAGACAGAATATGTTCTTCAGTACTATTCACCGTCAGGGTTTTGCTGGACACTGAAGAGTGGTGGCTGGATTCTTATGAGTGGGCACTGAGAGAAAGGAAACCGGAGGCTAACTTGGAAGAAAGGATCAGTGAACTGGGAGAAACTGTAATAGCCAGAAGGCGAGAGGCAGGGGAAGGAGAAGCTGCGGGAGGACAGAGAGGTAGATCAGGCTGGTATAGAGTCAAGGGCTTCCACACCTTTCCTGCTCAACTGTCTCCCAGGACTAGAAGAGGATTGAAGTAGGAGGAGTAGAAGGTTACACGCAGGCAGAGTCCTCACCTGCTTGCACTGCACGTAGCTTGGATAGGAGAGATAACATAAGCTGAGGTTGGGGGTGGGGCCTCTCTGTTATGGCAACTAGGTGCACACCTAGGAGTAGCTGAGAGATGTTGAACTGATGGGACCTGCCTTTCATTAACTTGTAAGTGTGCTTGTGACAATAAAGAGTTAATTCCTCACTCTGGACCTTCTGGGCCTGCCAGTGCTGGGACATTCACCAACATGTATCTCAGTTCACTCTTCCTACTCTATCAAGCTATTAACTTCCTAAACCAATGGACAAATTTCTGCTATGACCCAGAAACATATACAGTAAGTCAACAACTTGTGCACATTGAGCTTTATGTGCTTGGCAAATAAAATAAATAAAAAGGAGGCAGAAAGTGGGTGGGCATCCAGGAAAAAAAAAGACTTTGGCAATCTCACCTGCCAGTGCACCCAATGTGTTTCACAACTAGACATGATTTTGGCTTTAGGCACAACCCCCAAAACATAACCCCCAAGTAAACTGCAGGCTTGCTGTACAAATGTATGTGGATTCATAAAGCATGGGCATATATCCCCACATTGGTATTTTTCATCCTAGAGACTTTGCTTTCAAAATATCTTTAGCAGCATGTATCATGAAAAAACGCCATGTAAATAAACATTAAAAATACTAGCTCATGTGAGCAACAGCATAGATTCATAAAGTGTTCATACAAATTGTGACTCCGTAAAAAAAGGTATTCCAACACAGCATGGAAAAACATTTCAACAGAACAGAGAAAGCCCATTTCCCAACTAGCAGTAGCAACAACTTTTTCACCTTATCTCTTTGCCAGCACTCTCTATCTAGTAACAAACATGTAGCAGCTAAGAGGAAAAGCTGAGCACTTCACTGGTTTGTGACCTGAATCTTATGAGGTAGACTTACATCCACTTTGCTCATTCATATGATTAGAAAAACATGCCAGTTTCCTACTCAAAATGTCATACTACATTGAAGGCTTTGCCTATAATGCTTGTGGAAATGGACCACTACACTCCTTTTTTTGTTTTTGCTTTTTGCTTTTAAGGCTGCATTCCCTTGAAGTCTTCTTGCAGTAAAAGCATAAACAGAAATAAAGTTACACATTGTAATCCAGGCTTATGTGAAATTAGGCCCACATCTGGATCATATGAAAAATGGGCCTCACTTTCTTTTTCCAGGTTTCTACATTCTTTTATAAAAACAATGCAACCTTTTCTAATAAATCTAATAAATCTGGATTCTGGAAATCTGAGAGACATCATCATAAGATGTCAAAGTTATCATGATTCTTATTTCCATGATATTGCCAGTGAGTCAGAACCCTTCTATAAAACCATAGGATTTTATACACCCTATAATATTAGATATTACAAAAAAGAAAAGAAAAAAAGTTTGTGACTGGTAGGGCTAATTTCACCTCTGCATTCACTGTCAGTTCTTAGGGTACTGACTGTGAGCCTGGTCAGAAATGTAAGATCTACTCGGACTTTCGGGGGAGGAACATGAATCTTGGCTATCATATTCACTCTGGAGGTAAGAGTGAACTTTTTGAACCCAGAAAGTTTTAAATGGTTAAGGGAGTTCTGAATGCTATGTGTTTTTATTTCCTTTATTTTTTATTCTTTGTTTTCCTAGCAAAATGCTGCCTTGAAAATTGAAAGTAATTTTGCTACTTCATATTGCCTTTGTGGGAAAGAAATGTGTTTTGATAAGACATAACACTGTAAAGTTCTTAAAGTGGAGACGGGAGATTGAAGATCTTAAGGTGGATACTGAATTGTTTAAAAGATCAAGAGCATTCAATATGGAAAATACATCGTTGGACATTCCATTGACTGTTGCCATCCTTCAGCAATTTTTCAATGAACAATTAAAAGTGATTAGAGCGGATATTGATGAAATGATGAATGAGGGCAGACCAGAGACAGATGAAATAGAAAGTTGAATTAAAGAGGAAGCAGAGATGTCAGAGAACAAGACGGTAAAATGGTAGAGTTGGAGGCAACAGATGCTGAAATGGAGAAGTCCTTCACACAGGTGGCTTAATGCACCCTGTGCAACACCAAAATTCAGCACCCTCCCCACCCCTTGCATTCCATTCTACATTATAGTTGTGATGCTCCCAAGGCTCCATGCCCAGTGTGACCAAACCAGCCATGCTCCCCAAAATCCATCCCTGATGGAATCCACATAGGTGTTAGACCCAGCCACAGGCCCCCAAACCAGGCCAGAACCTGACTGACAGTAGCTCTTCAGTGTTTCAGGCAGGGCTCATTCTAAGCCCCACCTGGAGATTGAACCTGGAGATTTCTGAGTATAATGCATTTTGAGTATGATACCATTGAACTAGAGTATAATACCATTGAACTAGACCCTTTTCCCTTCAGCTACAGCCCCTCACCTAATATAATATGGAAAGTACACCTTACATATACAAGACAAAGAGCTTTGATGTTAGATTGCAGTTTATTCAAATCAGTTCTCCTAATCCTTCATGGTTTGGCAGGCATTATACATGTGAACTTAAATTGTGTGGTACATATCAAGTGAACAGAAACAGCAGTAGAAATCAAACCTTACAACCTCCAGCAGCAAAGACATCTAAAGGGAACCATTTCAAAGTATTAAGGTTTGCAGGTAAAATAATCTTCAAGATGGATGACAAGAAGCAATCATATTGGTGAAAAACTCAGAAAAAGCCACACTTCTAAGGACATTGAAATTAGGTGTTATTTCAAGACTTATTAAATTAGTCAATAACCTCCTACCTGTTTTGACAAGAAGCTGCTACACACAGGGGGCTAACCTAAGATTGAAATGTATTGTTCTAATTGATTAAATTGTTATGGAAAATTTTACTAATAACGTCGCATAAACCAAACACAACATTACAGGGCAATTGAATTCTCTGAAAAATTTTGAGTTAGGCTTTTTGAACTGAAGTTCTTAAATAAAAATCTATATACGTAAAGAAAACACTATAGACCAATGTAGTTATGTTCTGACTCCCGGGCAAGAACATGAAAGCTAGAGTCACAAAAACTTTGATATCGTATGATGCTGTCTCTCAGATTTCCAGAAACCAGGTGGGCTTCGTAATATGTTACTAGTATTGGTATGAATTGTATTGTATTGTATTTTGCACTGTTATTCAATGCTATTATAAAAACTGAAATACAGTGGTACCTCGGGTTAAGAACTTAATTCATTCCGGAGGTCCGTTCTTAACCTGAAACTGTTCTTAACCTGAGGTACCACTTTAGCTAATGGGGCTCCCGCTGCCGCCGCACAATTTCTGTTCTCATCCTGAAGCGGAGTCTGTAACCTGAAGCGTTTGTAACCTAAAGCGTCTGTAACCCGAGGTACCACTGTAAAAACAGAGATAATGTTTCTCTGCCTTACACCATTTGACTTATATTAAGATGACATACACATTCACACAATTTTGTGCCTTTGCTAAAAAAACCACTGGCCAGTTTAGCAAATGCACACACAACACTTGTCCTCATCAGTGAACGTCAGCTGCACATCATTGTGCCTCAAAAGGATCCCAACTGCAGCCTACTTTAATCACTGTCATTAAATCTGCACAGCGTCACCACATGGTCTCTGATTTGTGAGGCAAAAGTGACCTCATATTGCTTCCTTCCTTGTCCTTTCCTGTCGTGTTGAAGGGGTGGTAGGAGGCAGCAACACAGCAGCTGTATTAATAGCCTCCATGTCTGGAGAAGGAGAAGAGGGGTTTTAAGTTAGACAGATGCTTTTTCTTAGAACTGCCAGTATGAAAACAAATCTCTGGTTCCAAAGCAACTGAAGATGAATGAGCATTTAGCACCTGAAAATTATTTATTACATTTACATCATCAAAGCAATTCAGGAAGGTTACATGCAGTTATCCCAACTCATCTTCACACTACCACCATCAGGTCAAATAGATGAGAGAGAGATTTGCTCACAGTCATTGAATGAGTGAGCTTTATAGCTGAGCGTGACTTGAACCCTATTTTCTCTCATCAGACAATATTGACTACTCCAACTGAATTAATAAACCACCTTTCAAAAAAGTTACCATTGACTGACAACACAGCAACTCTATTTTCTATGGAAATATGCCTAGTAAATGCAGATGCATTGCCCTTGGATACATGTATACATAGTAATTGGTATCCCCCCGCCCCCACCTACCCAATGTGCAAGATCACTTCTGTATGTTGAATGGCAGGGAGGAGAACACTGGGTGATTTATTTATTTTCACTTTGTAATTTACTGGGCTCTAAGTCATTTATCCATTTCAGTGTGTAACATTCAGCTCTTCCCTTAATTAGAACAACTTTAGTCTGCTCTGAAAAATGTATAAGTGAGTGTTGCTTATGTGCAGAAGCAGAATTGTACCAGCATAGATTTTGTAAATGCAAAAGGAATGTTTTTTTTTAAAAAAATTAAAAACTCCTCTTCAAATAACATATACATGTTGCTTCATTGCATCCAAACACAGCATCACTCGAAAGAATCCCCTTATTGGATGTGTGCCATACAGACTCTTCTTCCTAACATCTAATTGTGTTTAGACCCTTCTGAAACCCTCTCTTAATGATCAGTGAACTATTTAGAACGGACAAGAAGGAAAGAGCCAAACTGTCCATACACCCAGCAGCTCCCATGTGCCATTGTTCTCATCAGCCATTGTTGCCATCACATGATTTAATCAGCCTCTCTATGTAAAAAGAAGGTCTGTGTGACATGCGTTCTAACTGAAGATGCAGGCCTCTTGCCTGTGGACACCAGCCACCTTCTTAAACATGAAAAATAAAAAAGCAAAAACCAGAGAGAAGGGGAGGGAGCAAGTGAGGCCACTAGATGTTTGAGAGTCTGCTGGAGTAGGATGGCTCCAACCTTGAGAAAGATATAGCCCCCTGGTCTTCCTTGAATCCCATTCATGGAAGCAGAAATTCAAGGGTTGATATTGCAATGAGGACAACATAGCAGGGAGGATAACATTCTTTTGGGCAACCATTGGCTACATTCAACTAACATGTCCTGCTAGTGGAAGCCTGTGCAAGGACTTCTGCTAGCACAACAGGGCTCTTCCCCTCTCCTTGCCCTGTGCCCCCAAATTGGCTCTGGGTTGTTGTTTTAAGAACTCCTGGAACAGCATGCAGGGGAAGGAGAGGGGATATTGTTCCACCAGGTAAGCAAATGGATGGGGTGACCTCCTTAGCACTATGTTGAATTCCTCACTCTGCCATTATATTTCATTGCTGTAGTGTAGTTATTTATTTGAATTACATATTTAGTCAGCATAGTCAGGTAATTTAGAATATAGGTAAAGGTACCCCTGCCTGTACGGGCCAGTTGTGTCCGGCTCTGGGGTTGCGCGCCCATCTCACTTAAGAGGCCGGGAGCCAGCGCTGTCCGGAGACACTTCCGGGTCACGTGGCCAGCGTGACGAAGCTGCTCTGGCGAGCCAGCACCAGCGCAGCACACGGAAACGCCGTTTACCTTCCCACTATAAAGCGGTACCTATTTATCTACTTGCACTTAGGGGTGCTTTCGAACTGCTAGGTGGGCAGGAGCTGGGACCGAAAGACGGGAGCTCACCCCGCCGCGGGGATTCGAACCACCGACCATACGATCGGCAAGTCCTAGGCACTGAGGTTTTACCCACAGCACCACCCGCGTCCAATTTAGAATATATTTAGAATATATTTTTGTGTAATTACACATAGTTTTAGCATCTTATTACTGTGAGGCTGCACAAGGTTTTTTGTTAATAATCTTATGTTTCATTGACCTTTCGTTGTAATATACAGTGTTCATTTAGCACCCTGACCTTATTTTTCGGCATCTACTACTTGGTCAGGGAATATATTCCTTAGGTTGGGTTATTCCCTATGAGAAAACCTATGCGTAGCACAGCAGAGCCAAGTACATTTTGAAACTAAGGGGCAGTGAATAAATCTAATACTGTTTAAATGCGGAAGGTGGGAAAGTAAGCTGAAGCAGCTGCTAGTCAGTACCTCCCTATGCTTGCTTGGGGAAAGAGATAAATCTGGCCACCCTGAAGGTCAGTTGCTGGTTGTCCCAGACAGAACAGTGTCCAGACAAGATGATTCATTGTCACCTTCTACAGAAGGAATCACATTAAGCAGGTAGTAAGATAAGATCACAGGGTATTAGGAACAATGTTACATGGTCTGTAGTTCAAAGCATCACAAAAAGAAATCTGACAGAGCTTGGTGCACGGGGAAGAAAAATGAGAGTTGACTCTGGCATTCTTTGTATATCTAAAATATGGAGCAGAAAAAAGAGTAGAAAAATAGACAGGAGAGCTGCAAACTCCTCTAGTTCAATGGTATCCATTAACAGTAGTTTAGCATGTTGTCCTATTAATGAAGGGATATGTGGAATCAAATCTTCCGCTACCTATTTCTCTGAAAGCTCAGATCTCTCAAATTCTTTCTCTATAGAGGCCCACAATTTTGAGGTTAACCTGTACCTCAAAATTGATTTTAAACTTTATTTGTAGTTAATTACAAATTTAATTTGCTGTAATTGATTAAATTCATTTTGTGTTTTTAATTATAATTGTCCTCTTTTAAACATATTAGTGTTTACGTCTGTGTTGGATTTTGCTTGTTGTAGCACGAAGATGAGTGTGGAAAGCAGTTCCAGCTACTCAGTGATCTGCATGCTGAAGGGGGGCAAGAAGATTCTACTCTGTGAGGAGCAGAAAGCACAAATAAACAGACAAAGCCAGAGGCCACAACATGAGTGCTCAGGGGAGAAGTTCCTGGGGAAAGGGTTTGTATCCCTGTTTAACTTTTCAAGGTCAGCCACATCTTACACTCACATCTACTGATGGATGGACAGAGGTGAGCAGTGGTAGGGCTCCTTTATACGTTTAAAAAACACACATTCCTAAATTGGACTGTTTGCAATCTGCTGTATATGTGGGCCTGCCCTGTAAGATGGTTCAGAAGTTGAAACCAGAGCAGATTTCAGCAGCGAGGCTCAGAAATTCCCTCATACAAATCATACATACAGCCATATTGCACACCAGAGTAGCCATGTGTGGCTGATGGACAAATGATACCTCAGATAAACCAGCCTTGATTAATATATGCACATCAGTGCCAAAGCCCCAGTCTAGTGAGAAAATCCTACACCAGAAATTACAACAAGCACTGCTTTTATGGGTGGGAACCTACTAGGAAATAAGACAATGGCTTTTATTAGACTGCAAATCCATAATGGGCTATAAAGAACCTATAGCAATACTTGTGGAAAATATTATGACGGCTAAAAGGTATAACAAGATCTAATACAGTCTGAGTAGCTAAAAATTTCTATTGATTCCCCCCCCCCCTTCTTGAAGGAGACCGAGACTGCCTTGCACACAGCTGCCATCATAAACCTTCTTAGCCAAACTGCCCTGCTTCATTATAGCTTGTCATCTGATCAGGGAAATCACTTGTCAGGGAAATTTTCTTTTCCACTTAACAACTTCAAACTCAATTTGAATGTTTCACTCAGCAGGTTAATTCACTGGCCTTTTGTCTCTGAAGGTCTGGCATACAAGGTACAAATGAGGAGAGTTCAACAAGCTCTGTCTTTAGCCACACCACAAAACCTACACTATTTGCCTGCTACAGTAACTGTTATTGGATTCAGCAAAATGCTTGAATGTGCTTAAAATCCGCTCACTATCATGTGACCCCAACCTGTGCTTGAATTAGTTTGGCAGTTTACTCTGATGCTTTGCTAAATTAAACACCTACAAACTAGACGAGAAGACGATTAAATAAATCAGTAGTGAAAATTGGTGAAGATGGAAAACAGGAAATATTTGAACTTTGTATGAAAAAACACAACACACTCTTGTATCAATTCCATGTGAGGGATAAAGGATCATGCTTCATATTTCTGAGTAGCTTTATGGTTTGGTGGAAGCCCTGCTGGGCTGGCAGAACATGAGATACGCAACTAGCACAACAGATATGCTAGTGGGATTCCTCAGATCTCCTGGCAGAAAGCCCAACACTGGAGCCATTGCACTGGTGAAGATCCATTGACCAAGCAGCTGAAAGAGGGCAGAGTCCTACACATTCCACAGAGCAGCACACTTGTGTCATACACTATACCCTTTTCCATCCATGGACATACCTGTGGTTTCAACAGTGAAACTTTGTCCAGCCTCAGGCCTACTGCATGAAATTTTTTAAAAAGCCACTCCTAGGTCAACCAACATGCCATCAACATAGTAAACTCAGCACCTAATCACAAAACACCCCAACTCAGAGCTCGTCCACACTGCTGTTTGTACTGTACCTAGAAAACAAGGGTCTGATAGATTTTCCCCTTGCCCCACATTTTCTAGACATAGGCCCCAAGGCCTGCTTCTTTTCCAGGGGAAACCTGTTCTTTAGTGCTAAACTGGAGAAAACCCAATTTGCCATTTGCTCTAACTGAGCACTAAAGAGTGGTTTTCCCTGGAGGAAAGCTGTGGAACAAAAAGAAGTGTGCATAAGCCCTCAGATGAGTTGAACTATTTCTATCTGGTCTCGAGCTTCCAAAGGGTGATCTTGCTGATAGGATACTATGAAAAATGTAACTTTGTGCACATTGTTAACATTTCTGTGCCCAGAATACTAACAAGTATCCCTGCCTCCAGCACCAACACTCAGCACTCCACTCCAACTGGAGGAGCTAGGAGCTCCAAAATGATATCTCTGGATTGGATGAGTAAGCTTTGAAATAGTAAATATGATTCAGTGAAGTCATGCACATTGGGACAAAAAATCCTGACTTCACACAGAATCATAGACTCATAGAAATGTAGAGTTGGAAGGGACCCCAAGAGTCATTTCATCCAGCCCCCTGCAATGCAGGAATCTCAACTAAAGCAAGACAGACAGCCACCCAACCTCTGTTTAAAAAACTTCAATGAAGGAGAATCCACAACCTCCTGAGGGAGTCCATTACACTGTGTAACAACTCTTACTTTCAAAAGGTTCTTCTTGATCAGGCATAGGCAAACTTGGCCCTCCAGATGTTTTGGGACTACAACTCCCATCATCCCTGACCACTGGTCCTGTTAGCTAGGGGTGATGGGAGTTGTAGTCCCAAAACATCTGGAGGGCCAAGTTTGCCTATGCCTGTTCTTGATGTTTAGTCAGAATCTCCTTTCTTGTTACTTGAAGCCATTGATTCAAGTCCTATCCTCTGGAGCAGGAGAAAACAAGCTGTTGACTCATGTTAACCTTGTGGTCCACTAAGAGCCCCAGATCCTTTTCACATGTACTACTAGTAAGCCAGGTGTCCCCCATCTTATATCTGTGCAGCTGGCTCTTCCTGCCTAAGTGCAGAACCTTACTTTTGTCCCTATTGAAATTCATGTTGTTAGTTGGGGCCTAGTTACGATCCGTTATGGTCATTTTGAATCCCAATTCTGTCTTTTGTGGCATTAGCTACCTCTCCCAGTTTGGTGTCATCTGCAAATTTGATGAGTATATATTTTAGTGGGGTCTGAACTGGTAGTGACTGACTAGAAATGAGATTAAGGTTCTGCAGGGCTAACTCAACGAAGATGCCACCGCAATGCACAGCAGCGGTGAAAAAGGCAAATTTGTTATGACCACCAGCAGGACCAGTAGGGCAGGACAGCACTGCACATCTAGTTTCCCAACACTTGAGTGTCACTGCCACTTACTAAAAGGGGAGGTGTGATGTTCAGGGACCTCAGCACGGTGTGGGCATGGTCGCAGAGCAAATCCAACACTCCTATTCCATTGGCAATGTGGTTAGAGTGTTAAGACTATGACCATGGGCCATTCACTCACTCTCAGTCTAACCTACCTCACCTGGTTGTTGTAAGGATAAAATGGAGAGCTCCTTGAGGAGAGTAGAGGTGAAAATCTAACAGATAACTAACTATATGGAAGTCATTACTTTGCCTCTGTCTCCCAACTTGACTAGACATGAATCCTCAATGACAAAGGACTATATAATGGTAATGGTATTCCTAACAGGAATCTGGGCCCATTCTGAATGCTGATCAGTAAAGCTTTGACTGTTTCCCATACACTGCTTCTCTATTGATAGGAATCAATAGGTATCCCTCCCCCATACATCCTTGTTTCAGCTGAGCTCCAGGTAGAACTGTACATGGGGTACAGCTGTATTGGGAAGCAAAGACCCTTTTATTATTTGGTCTTAGCTGAACGGTAAAGGGGCAGGCCTTTCGTGGTAAATGGATGTGACTGCTACTTGACGGGCTGGCAGATAGGTACAATGAGAGAACTGCTAGGATTGAGAGGGGGCTTTTCTTAGGAGACAACATGTTTCATCAGCACACACACACACCTCAGATTCACATTTCAGCTTAAGTACTTTAAAGTGCCCTCTGCATAGCACACAATGTTATGTTTACACAATAAGCCTGCAATGCTATACCCACTGAAATCAATGGGTGGCATTCAACTAATTATAACTAATTATAACTATAACTAATTATAACCCATTTAAATTATTGGACCCATCTTAGTTTTGCTCATTAATTTCAGTGGGTCTTCTCCAAGTTAAGCTTAGTTGAATACCACCAGATGATACATATTTCTGAGCAGACACATATCAGGTTTTGCTATAAATGTTATTAGTATGCCAGCCATCAAGACATTATTCAGAAGAAAGTTTCACCCAACTTCAGTGGAACATGTTTATCACCAGGTAAGATTTAAAGGCTTCAAGGGCGGGGGGGGGGGACCACTTGGAGTCCAATGTATCCAACTCCTCATGTTCACATACACTGACTCAAGGATCACAAGAGAAACTTGATTCAACTCCTTCAGAAAGCGCCTGGCACATTGACATCTGCTGCACCTGAACAGACACAGATTATCTTCTTGCTCCCAAACACCATCTATGGAAGAAAAAATTGAAAAAACATTGTGGAAGCCTTATCTCGTATTTCCCCCTGACCCTAAACACGTTAAGTTCTATTGATTTCAACTCCCAATGTGTTTAGGATCGAGGTGTCCATCAGTCTGACATAGAACTGGATTATGTCTCCAGATCTGACATCCAACAATGTCAAGGCAAGCCAGCTAAAATGTGGACTTCTGGTGAACTAGTGAGTGTATACTGACGGGGGGGGGGGGGATCAAATCACAGTCTCCTCAGGTTCTGCTACTGTTGCTACACAATGCCTGAACATAGGGTCATAATTTGTCTCCAGAACAATCCACAAGCTATAGCCAAGGTTTCTTCTTTGTGAGTGGGTACCCAGACATTCCCTTTGCAATGGTCTGGCTTAGTATTATGTGCAAATCTCACTATAGAACATTCATCTACAAAGTAGGACTTCTTGCTAATGATGTTCCTCATGCTCCAGTAGGTCCAATACATTCTTTTAAATCCTTGTAATATAGACATATTCCTGCGGCGACTAGCTGCTCCCTCTGTAACGGATCTTTAACTTCCTAGCAACCCCACTAAATTAGTTACACCAGAAACCAGCTCCCCTCTAATTGGTTTATAAGCCAGCAGGTCCTTTTGTCTCTAAATGGCTGATTAATTACCAACCTGCAGAATACAAAACTGCAATTCGCCTCTCTCCCTCTTGTAATTTTAAGAGAGTGGGTTAATGGTTCCAAGTGCAAAAGAGGAGTCAAAATGACTACACCTCTGTCAGTCTTTTCTAGTTCAAATTAACTAAGCTAGTGGTTTTTCGATAATCTTCCCCAAGAGATGGAACAAACTAACTTTATAAGAGCATTAACATGTGTGCATGAGCACACAGACACACTCACCACAATATTGGATGTAGTTCTATCCAAGCAAAGACCTCAACATTAAAACGAATGACTTCCCTTACCACCTTTCTTTTTCCTAATCATCTGAAGAGAGAAGTGTGTGTGTGATTCATATCAAGTAGACAGAGAAATCAGCACAAAGTTGGACTCACAGTGCAGATTTTTGTGCAAAAAGCCCCAACACACCATGAGTCCAGCTTTGTGCTACTTCCCGTTCTCTGTGGTGCTTTTTAAGCAGCTGAGCCTTGAGCTACCGTAATCCTGTTTTTGTTCTGTTTTACTCTATTGCTGGCAATTGATTTCAATTAACATTTTCATTCCTCTCCCAACTGAAAAAAATAACCACTTGGCAATTGAGTTACTCAAGTATTACCAGCAGTGGCTGTTTGGCTTACTCCTCTCCTGGCAGCTGGGAAAACCCAGGAAACATTAAAGCAAGAGGTTTCAAATCATTCAAAAAGTGAATGGGGAACTACAGCAATAACTGCAAAAAACAGAAAGCAACCTGAGTTGCAGCCGAAAGAATCAAGATGGAATCTACACACGTATAAAAAAAACGTTCTGAAAATGCTTTTTTAAAAAAGTGTTTTTAAAAATACATTGAATTTTCCATAAGGCTTGCCATTGCCAACATTGTATACTGCACTTAAAACACATTTAAAGCAGTTTATTTGCAGCTGTATAGCTGAGTCCTAAGTTTATTATAACTGCTGGAGTTATTTGTGTGTGACTGAAAGGCTGAGCACAGATGAGAAGCTAAAGTGCTGTGTGCTTTGCCTTTGCTGCCTAAGGGAACATCTTGATACTGTGATTGTGGATTCTCTTTTAATTAAAAAAATATATGCAGTAAATGCCCTAGTATTATAGAGGCTGTATTCACACTATAACTTTAAGGAAAATTCAGAACACACACACACCATCAAAATTCTGGGCACAGTAGGGTTAAGTGTTGCTGGAAACAGTACCACTGTTAGGGGTAATCTACATTCTTCCCCACTATGGGGAGATGTTTGTCTATTTAAATTCTGGTGATTATTTTTATATTTGTATAAATAGATGGAAATTAGCATATGCAAATGCTGTGCTAGTAAGTACCATCTCTTTTTTTTGGTGATGCACTGTCATGGACTGGCTGGTTGCAGAGGAGTGGTTGGAGGCACCAGCTGGGGAATCTTCTTCAAGGGAAGAAGGCTCAGAGCCAGGAGAGGGGTGGTGAGATGGTGATGGGTGGTAAGAGGGAGAAGACTGGGAGGAGGAGGTATTGGAAGCTGACGAGGTAACACGGTTTACTGAGCACAAAGAGTTTGCAGCAGAGAGCAGTCCAGAGTCAAAGGCTGGAGAGGAGGGAGGTCAAGAGGCTGGTGAAGAAGCCAGGGTGTCTCCCCCTCCTGCTGAGACCAGATCCCATCCCCACTGGTCTCCCAGAACCAGAAGAAGAAGAAGAGGAGGAGGAGGAGGAGGAGTTTGGATTTGATATACCGCTTTATGAGTACCCTAAAGAGTCTCAAAGCGGCTAACAATCTCCTTTCCCTTCCTCCCCCACAACAAACACTCTGTCAGGTGAGTGAGGCTGAGAGACTTCAAAGAAGTGTGACTAGCCCAAGATCACCCAGCAGCTTCATGTGGAGGAGTGGGGAAGTGAACCCGGTTCACCAGATTACGAGTCCACCGCTCTTAACCACTACACCAAAGACCAGAGAGAGGCACAGTGATGGGATCTCAGATTGCTTGGGAAGGACCTGGATGAAGAGGAGACTTAGACAATGGTGAGAAAGCAGGGAACTTCAGTTCCCACAACTGCCTCATAGAGGCAAGATTGATCAGGACGAATTGCTATGCTCACCAGGCCTGGCCTCCTGAGCAGACCTTGCTTCCTTGAATAAAGAGTTAAATTCACTGACACCATTTACTGCTGATACCCTGCTCCTGATACCCGCTCCCAACATGCATTTCCACTTTTTGTTTCCTCAGCCACCAACAATCCTCCAAATCCTGTCCTCCATCTATTTACTCTGAGGGGGCAAGCAAAAGGATAGTGAATAAAGCCTCTTCCCCATTGGATGTCTCACACACCAGGAACAAAATGCCTCTAGGAAATGTGCTTTTCATTTTGAGCCTAGGAGAGCTCAGCCATCACAAATTATCCTTAACAAAGGTGCCAAAGCCACATCCTATATAAAAATTAAGAATATTTTCCATGTAGCTTGATTGTGTCACTTTGTGTCCCTACTTTTTAACCTAAGCAGCTGAATCTAGGGGGGAAATATTGGATGCTGGCATGGGCGTGGCAGGTTTTATGTTAAGGGACAGGCTTTATGCTGGGGGGGGGGGGAATCTGAGTTAGTTAAGAATTTTGTATTGATTTACTTGATTTAGGAGGATGCAGCTGCCCCCCCCCCCAGTTACACCTATGGATGCTGAATCATAATCCTCTATCAGTGTTTCTGGAGAATTGGACAATAGCAATGATGCCAAATTCAAAGGAGGGGAGGGGTAAATGAATGATTGTGGGGAAAAGGCTGGAGCCATGACAGACCACCCTTAGAGGTTTTATTACTGGAGTTTGGAACTGAAATTCAGGTGCTAAATGTGAGTTTAAACACAGTAGCCCAGATTTCCAAACTTTTCGTATTTGAATTTTAGAATTTAAAGTTTTAGATCAGAGTCAACATTGTGATTCAGCAATTTGTGAGAGTCCTGTCCATTGTCCTCACCCATGCTAGTTAATTTTCATCTGATAATTGCACCAACATGTGCAAAGGGAAATGCAACTAAATTAAATAACCAAGCAGGTTTTTGCAACACCATTTACTTTGCAGTAGAGTGTAGGAGCTATTAATTTCATGCTTCTTAATTTCTCAATCCCATTTCCTCATGTATAATGTGTGTAAACTTTTCATTCAGCAGCTCTTCTCAGCTTACACGTTTTGGGAGGTGTGTGTTGTGAGGATTCTGAAAATCAGAAAGAAGGAAGACTTCTGGCATAGCCTCTGAAATACATGGAGAGGTCACCACTTTACTTACCAGGAACAACCCAGTATACAAACTCATTTTCAAAATGCAGGGAATGTTCCTTCAATTGTCACTAAAAAAGTAAATATTAGATGCCCAACCATTCTACAAACAGCAGAGACAAAATATTTTATTAACTGTAACTAGATATTTCTAAGATTTGTGCTCCATTTTGCCAGTGTGTGTGTGTGTGTGTGAGAGAGAGAGAGAGAGAGAAAGAAAGAAAGAAAGAAAGAAAGAAAGAAAGAAAGAAAGAAAGAAAGAAAGAAAGAATCTGGTAGAACTGAATATTTCAGCACTTCATAAAAGATGCTTCTGCATTCTTTACCAAAAGTGGGATTGGTTTCAGAATACTTAGTCAACATAGTTCATTAGCAAGTATTGTCTTCTTAGGCTCAGTAATCTAAGCACCTTCTGCACAAAAGATGCTGGTACCGCGTACCCTTGAATACCTCCAGAAAAAAAGCACTGCACATATGAATAATTCCAGCATCATAGGTCACACTGAATGATTCCAACCTATATTACTGATGTTCCCTCTGGGCCTCTGAGCTCATCTTCAAAGTACCTACTTAAAGTCCTCTTAAGTATGTGCAAGAGTACCCAGAGCTCAATAAATTTTCCTTACCTGTGGAACACCCTTCCTGTGGAGGTGTATCTTCAGAGTCTCTCATGTATTTTGTAAGGCTTTTGTGATGGCCTGGGAATCTGATTCAGAGGCTGAACCGGAGGAATCCCAGGCTGCACAGGAGTCCCCAACTCCAGGGCCGGCTGAACTGGGGCAGGGCCTTGATTCTGAAGTGCCTGCACCTGTGCCGGATCCTCAGGAGCAGGCACCAGGTGAATCCACTCTGGCTCCGGAGGTGGTTGAGGACACAGTGCCTACAGGTGCGCCTCTCCCAGTCCTGTCAGGGGAAGGTGAGTCTCCCCCTGGATCCAGTAACCCTCCAGCCTCTCCTGAGCTGCAGAGGCTCAGGGCAGAGAGGCGGAGGGAACTGGTTTCTCCCAGGAGGAGTGCTTGCCTTAAGGCCAGGAGAGGCGGGTCTCCTAGGGGCCGGGACAGCCCCTGGCCTCAGAGAAGATAAAGGCCAGTCAGCCAGGTCCCAGGTTGCGGGAGCAACGTCGTTGAAGAGCTGTTTCGGCCAGCACCCAGTCCTGTTCCTCCAGAGTTCCTGTCCTTGCCTGGCTCCTCGCTTTGGACCCCGCTTCGCCCGTGGAGGACTGCCTGCCGACCCTCGACTCAGGTCCTGGACCTCGCCCCCCGGTAACCTCCCCCCGGGACCAGCACAGCTTTCTATTATCAGGAAAGCATTTGGTTTGCTGTAGGATATGACTACTTGTGCTATTATTATTTTTAATCTGTCAGTTTTTAATTTTTTGCATGGTGGTTATTTTTGTTTTGTTTCTAATAGTTTTTTAATTATGTTGGACGCTATGATAGCCCTTGTGTTCAGCACCTACATACATACAGAAACACACTAATAGAATTTGTTTTTAAAGCAAACTCAAACAAGTGATGACAGTATTCACAGCCCCCAGCTCTGACCTACACACTGGGTGCTCCTCAGCCAGGAGCATTTTACCCTTCTCTCTCCTTCCAGGCTTCCCTTTGCCCACTGTTACCTTTGCATTCCATGACAGCATCTACAGTAAATGTCTCTGAATATACCCTTTGCTGAACTCTGGCTTAGGGGCGCAGAAAACAGCAGGAATGACAAAATTGGAGCTGGCAGCTCTGCAGCACGAAGTCCAACAGAACATCCCCCTCTTGATTCTCTCTACCCTTCTCCGTTCCTTGCAAACAACACAGTGCCAGAGTGTAGCAAAAGAGAGGGCACAGCTGAATAAATGCCAGTGAAGCGTGGAACAGAAAGGAGGCAAGGGCACATGCAGAAGGAAAGCCAAGTCAACAATATGTCCTTTATCGGCAAATGTGATTACTTTTAATTTATTCCAAATGTGCCTAATAAAACAACAACAAGAACAACCATCAATCTTACCTATCCAAACCCGCCCCCCCAACTTTCCCCAATAGCTAACAAAAAATGTTATAGCAAAGAAAGAGACAGAAATAAAGTAACAGTAAGCAGAATGAAGGTAGAGGAAGGGGAGGAGAAGCGAGAAGAAAGAAAGAAAAAGAAAGAGAGAGAAAGAGAGAAAGAGAGAAAGAGAGAAAGAGAGAAAGAGAGAAAGAGAGAAAGAAAGAAAGAAAGAAAGAAAGAAAGGCTGGCAAACAAAAATTAATGGAAGGACATCAACGTGAGTATGTAAACCAGCCTTCCCCAATCTGATGCACTCAGCATCTAACATGGGAGCCAACTCCTAGGGGCTGAGGGGTCTTTGAACTCATCCCAAGTTGATAGGCACCGTCATTCAAGTGGTGTGCATGCACGACATCATGTGATTGATTATGTGGGGCAGCGCTTACCTGCCCCCCCAATAATTTAATCATGTTGGCACCTCCGGCATCTAATATTGCATTCTAAAGGAGAGCAGAGGCAGATCTAGTAAGCAAGGTGCTGGGCTTTGGGAAGGAGGCATGAGGCTCTGAGGGTCCTAGAATCCTCCTTCTCAAAGCCTGGTTACCACTTTCCTGCTTTGGGGGAGGAGGTGGGAGGGCTCTAGGACCTTGCCAGAGCCCTTGCTCCTCCTAACCAAAAACAAGCGCCTCCTTACCTGCCTGTGAGGACCTGGCAGTGGGGGCTCCAAATTTTGGCTTTGCACAGGGTGCCATAGTACCCAGGTCTGCCACTGAGAAGAGAAATAAGACTTCAGGAATTTGTTTTTAGTACCAGGAGTCACAGTCCTTTCACCCAAAAGTCCATTAGTAGTTGGCTTTCTTCAGTTCAGCAGCTTAGATGAATGGTGTCATTTTGTTGCTGTTCTTAGACAATTCAGAGTTGAAACCTGCTGCAATCGCCTAGAGATCTATTAGCAGACTCCATTGTACTTTCTACTCACCCCTGCATTTATAGTACTGATGCTACTAGGGAGAGTACAAATGCTACAGTTCAAATCTTGCCATTCCTCCTATTACTGGAGTCTGTCTCACATCTAGAAAATTATAATGATTAGCAGCTTCCTTAATAGAGCCATATAGTGGTTCTTGGGAGCTGAAGGGGTTAACAAAGAGTGGGGTTGTTGTTTTTTTTAAGGTATTCTGGCAGTAGAGGCAGGTATAAGCCAAAAGCTTTGGAAAAGTAACCAATAAAGGCAACCAAAATCCCTCCACAACTTACATACTTACATTCATGCTATTGTATTATGGCAGAGGTGTTTACATGTTTACACCTTTGCATTTCTGAAACTGCTCCCACTCCTGACCCAGTGGCATCAGCCCTACTTACTTTATTGTTCAGAGATGGTTTAGAATGTGCTCACAAAGCTGAATGCCATTGCCTAAAACAATCTCAGCTGGGGTGGGGAGTGGGGAGACAGATTCCATTTAGTCACCAAAATAAGAAGCAGGCTCTGAAAACTGGTCACAGGCAGCTGCATTCTAGAAGCCTCTCTGGCCCAGTTTCAGCATCCCCTCTGTGCCATTTCACTCCTCTGCCAAGGACCCAGCCAGCCCTCACCACAACTTCCCCTAGGTTCAACACATCCCTGTCTCCTACAACACTTCAATTGCCAACAGACAGGGAGCTACATCCTTACTCTTCCCTTTCATTGATCCACAACGGGAAAAAGGTCCAAGCCTTTACGGCTTACAGACCTCTTATCAGGTAAGGAGGTTTTCACTTTTCCTGCTTACTTCCCACACACCCCTTGAGTTTCCCACTTGATTAGAGCCCCCTGTTCTATAGAACCATGTCCACTAGCAAGAAAAGCAATGTTCTTTTTAAAAAATGCACTAGACCACCAACTGCCTTACTCTCTTCCTACAACACCATATCAAGGCTGCCTGGAAACAAGGTTAAATTCTGGGTGCTCCTGTGTTTCTCTGTAAAAATACTTAATGAAAATACTACCCATTAAGCTATACAGTCGGAAGAGCCTGTAACTAGGGCTTGATTTCTGACTGGTTTCTTTTACACAGCTGATGTGAGAAATATTACTTTCGGCAGTATTCCCTATCTTTTTTTCTCCTCTTTACTCATGTGAATAACCATCAAAACATCTTTGATCCCTTCAAGCTCCAACATAACTTCATTGAACAAACTGCACGCTCATGTGTGCTACCTTGCAACTCCCAGTTCCTTTTCCATCTAGTCCTCACCTGCCATGTGAGAACTTTGCTCATAAAGTGCCAGGCCTTCTCTCTAAAACATGTCTCTACTCAGGGCACTATATCCCCTGTTGCTGCAGTGTGAAACTAGAGACTGCAATGAAAATTCTCCTTGCTGGTTTCTATATTTATATGTGCATCCCTTGCATTTCCAAATTAGCTTTTCAAATTAAGCCTGCTGTAAGAGGTCTGATATGCAGTATGCCGAGCACACACACACCCCTTTAGAGTTCGTGATTTTAAAACAAAATAGAGCATACAAGCAACTGCCTTGCTGCTGATTGTGGCATATTGTTTCCTGAGCTCCATAAAAGTGAATGGATAAGTAAGCTGTTTCATGGAAATTTAACTGGGAAATGAGAGACAAGCACAGTAAATAGCATTTTCCATCTATTTATCCCTTCCCTATACTTTATGTGCATGCAGAAACAATTGGTGATGTTTCCCCGGGAGCTGGCGTGTAATGTTTGACATATTCTATCTATATTCTAGAATTGAAAGCCTTCAGTTTAAGAGAAGAGTTAATGAGCTTACAAATTCACTCATGACCAGAGCATGGAAATTGTCCATTTAGATGCCCATCTAATCTTCTGTAAGCAATAAATACTTTATATATTCCCACTTAACAGTGCTCGCTTAAAACTTAGCCCCCATACAATAATGCTTCCCTATTTGTTCTGAAAAATCACCAAACTTAAACCAAGAACCAATCTCTCTCTCTCTCTCTCTCTCTCTCTCTCTCTCTCTCTCTCTCTCTCTCACACACACACACACACACACACACACACAGAGTCACAGGCAAACAGCTATCTCATGCAGCTGTATGTGAGAAAGAGAGGCAGAGAGAGATAATATCACAGGCACATGGCCAGGGCTGCTTAGATGAACCACTGGGAAGATGCATGATGACTAGATTGGAAAGATCCAAGCAGTCAGTTCTGTGTATGTGGTCAAGCTATTCTCTCTCACACACATACTGCAGCTGCTCCCATATGGCTTTCTGTGAGCATGAAGGCCTTTGAATGCACATAAAATGAGCATGACTCCTCAACAATTGAAAGGAGAGTCACTGCTGATTCCAGGTATAAAACTTAAAGATGGAAATACATATTTGCCACTCTCCTGCTGTTGCCACTCCATCCAAGAGGCAGTTTACTGGGATTCTTACCAAAAAATAGTTTAGTGTAGTTCACTGTGTAAGTGTGCCAAGTTTCATACAGTACTTTTAACCCAAAGTGTATGATTTTAGAAATAACTATTCCACTACCAGTGCTGTCTTTAGCAGCCCCTATATCTTTCTTGGCATCCCATGGGAGGCTAAACATTTTCAAGAAAACTCAGCCTGCTCCTGGAGCTCATGTTGCCTCCATCGTATTTCTTGAAACATTTCAAGAGACTTTTGTATTGGTGCATCCAATGCAGTGCTAAGCCTCTTGTCAGTGCTAGGATTTCCACTTGCACAACAGTACTCTTCCTCTCCTTGCCCAGAGCAACTCCATAAATCTGTTCTGGGGTTTCCCACAACCTGCCAGAGCAGATTGTGGTAGTTCATGAGGTACATGCAGGGGGAAGGAGAGAGGGAAGTCCTCTTGCGCAAGGAGAAATTATTGTGCTGTCGGGATGTGTTAGGAGGGTACTGCCCTCAGTTCTCAGGACAGCTAAGTGGCATTTCCATGTCACTTTAATGACCTATTGTGTGACCATGGCCCTGTCTTTCTCTTTCTCTGCATCTACTCCCATCCTCTGCTAGGTTTATCTGTTTGCATGCTTCATTATTTTTTCCTTTTCATTTATTGTTCCCTGGAACAATGGGGTCTTCAGTCTCTGAGAATTCTAGTGATGTGAATTATGTTTAAAGGAGGAGGGGGGGACATATCTTATAAAATGCCTGCACAGGCCTTTTATGTGTTTCTCATTAAATTTGTTTCTCACAGTTAGCTTTTGCATCCAGACTACAATGGGAAAAAAGCAATGCGGAAGGGCAATAGTGTACGCAGGGGGCAGGGTAGGCACAGCTTGATATTACAGTATATTAAGCCTGCTACTGTAGTCAAATGATGTGTTTCTATACCAATTTTCTTTTTTAGAAAAGATTGGCACATTAAATAGCAGGTTTCATCTCCAAGGTGGTTCATAAATACTTAAAGAGAAAAGGGGGATGAGGGGAGGGAAGCCATCATCAATTTGGGTTTAATGAGGTACTGGGCATGAGACTTGGATCAGAGAGAGCTCTCTGCCAGTCTGCTATACCTACAGCCAACAGAGAAGATTAAACCTCTCTCCAGCCAGGTTGAAAACACAATTTCAACAAAATGGTAGATGCAATGTCTTGCAACTAGCAGCTTTAATAAAACAAAAAAATAAATAAACTATCCCTCAATGCAACAACAGTCAGTTCCCCCAGTTCTTAACCACTGCTTTTGAGCCTTTCCGCTTCCATTAAGTAGTTGTATTTCTCTTTTAGTTTACTAGTTTCACCTCTGCAAATTGTTCATATAGTAGCTGGGGGCCCCTATCCTTGTCAAAATTGCAAATGAAGTGGTTGTTACCAAACTTCTGGCACCCCTTCAGCTCATAGTTTCCTCCACCAACTTCTCTTTACACCCTCCCCCTTGCCCCATCTTCAACAGCCTTTCATCTCCTTTTGAGGGTACCATGCTCTGAAAGCCTCAGCTAAGGTTGACAAATTGTGTCCTCCCTAAAAGAGGGCACGTGTTGCGGCGAGACCTGGAGACCGATCCCCTGTGTTGTGGGTGGGTAAGATTGGTCAGCCACAACACCCGACTGGTAGGTCCCTCGATGTTGGGTTCAATCTGGCCAATGGGGCGCAGTCCAAATGGATTGAGGGACCTATATATACCCATGCAGATGACCCAGAGCTTCCTCTTTTGGCGCATGCATTCGGAACAGGAACAGTGTGTCCTCTGTGCAGCTGAGAGAGAGCGATTTACCTTCGACGGATCGTCCTGGTGATTTCTTTCTGTTATTCCTTCCTTTCCCCAATCCTATTTTAAAATTAATTTCCTTTCCCATCCTTTGTTGATTTTTAGTTCTTTCCCTTCCCTTTCCTTTAAGGGGCTTTCACCCCACGGGACCTTCGGCCTCTGAGTGCTCCTGATTGCAGAGCTCCCCACTGCTCGTTTAAAGGACCTTCACCCATGGGGCTTTTGCCCCAGAGCGCTCCCTGTTGCGGAGCTTGCCGCTGCCCGTTTAACATTGCCATCGTGCACCACTTTGTGCAGCACCTTTTCTGTTACTTCCTTAGAGGGGCTTTTGCCCCATAGGGCTTGTGCCTCTGAGCGGTCCCTGTTTGCGGAGCTTCCTGCTTTCCTCAGGCTCTTCGGGCAGCGGCTTTTAGTATTAGCTCCAGTTGCAGCTGCAGCTTCAAGTGCTTTGAATTATGCTCTGTTGGGGAATTTTTTGAGTTTATGGTTCATTGTTCTGTCTAGCCGATCATTGTACTGAGAGTTCCCTCTCTGTTAGCTCGGTGAATTTTTGCAGCCCCCTTTTTGCGTTAAGGCTGGTGGGGGAATTTCCTAAGGCCGGGAATCCCCCCCCCTTACCCGGTAGCCATTTTAGCCCAGCTAGTTTAGCAGGAGTGCCATCTTGTTTTGGTGGGAGCGCTATCTTGTGTGGTGGGAGCGCCATTTTGTTTTGGCGGGAGCGCCATATGTATTGCCTGAGGGCTTTTAATTTTGTGTCTTAATTTTTAATAATCTCCTGCTTGTTATAGAAGGGATCAAAATGCCTTTTAAAAGGAATCCCAGTCCTGCTCTCCCTTCAAAAAGGGGGATTAGAGGCCCATCTCAGTCACTGCGTTCAGCGCAGGCCCCAGCAGTTCCCCAGCATACGCTGGATCATTTGGGTGCAATCATGGCCGATATTGGTTCAGACCCTGCGGCCTTGACAAGGTTCAATACGGAGCTTGAGTCATTGGCTCAGCAATTTGGGAGGCAGCCTGATTCTCAGCCTGGCCCCTCCACGTCTTCTACTATTTATGAGGCTCATGGTCCCTGTGAGCGAAGCAAGCAAGGCTTATGAACCTTCTGGAGCCTTGCTTTCCCAATTTCAGCCTTCCAGGATCCCAGTCCCAGCTAGTCCTAGGGGTCTTCCTAGGAGTATGGGTGCTATGGTTCAGCAGGCCTTCCAGTCCAGGCTGCCACGTTTGTAGTTGGCGGCCCCGGGGTCTGGGAGTTCAGGGCCTCCAGTTGCACAGCTTGTGGGCGGGGGGACTTCTTTCCAGACAAGCACCTCACATGTTTTTAGTTCTGTGCAGGTTCGGCCAGCTCAATCAAGGGAGACTCTCAGCATCCAGTCTTCGGAGAGGGGTCTCCTGGTGCCTAGGATCCCTTCATCTCGTGGCAAGCGGTAGAAGAGTCGTCGCTCCAAATGCAGAGCCAAGAGGCGCAGAGATGGCAATTCCTTCTCTTCTACTGGTACGTCTTCGCAGACCTCTGATGATGATTCAGACTTGGATGAGTTGAAGGCAGCTCTTCCCTCTTTACTCCTTCATACCCTTGACTGCAACAGGAAGTTTGTTTTGCATTCTTTCCTGTCAAGGAAAAACCAATGGCCAGCTTGGGTGGAAAGAGTCTAGTGCATGATGGTTCTTTACAGAGAAGGCTGCCACCTGCAGCTCTGCAATTCTGCAAACTTGGCTATGACATACAAATCCAGTATTTCCTACAGCCTGTTTGTTTTTATTAACTTCCACTCTACTTCTGAGTATTCAAAACAGCTTTACAAAATCAACTGACACACAACAAATGTATAAAGCACTAAAATAGATTTCTATCAAAACTGGAGTTTCAATGTTGTTTAGTTCCCAGCTAGCGCATCTGAAATTCCAGGGGCAATTGGTGGAACTGTGTTGGACAAATATATATTTTTAATTAGGATATTAACTTAAAAGAGGACAAACAACAAGTGATAGTTCTGTATTTCACTGTAACCTATTTTTTCACATTACACGTTAGTCAAAATCTCAGTATCTGAAGATTTGCTCAACAACAAAGCGCTTTTTAAAAAGTGACACCTTATTTGTGTTTCCATGTTAAAATTTGTTAAAAACTTAATAATTTAAAGGGAAGATAAAACAAACTGGAATTAAAAAACAACAACAGGAGTCTCTAACTCCAAATAAAAACACTTTATATAGGAATAAGCCTTTTACGGTACATTGTCTTTCAATATTTCGCTATGTGAGTTATAAAGAGGAAACATTTCAAGATATAGTACACCATATTGGTCTGGGCAGACCAGACTCTCAGCCTAAACATTCTTCAGATTTACAACCCAAACTATCACGAATCATAAGAGGATAAACTATTTTATTGAGGGGGGAAATGGACAAGCTTGCAGATCCTGGAAATTCCATAATAAGGTTGCCGAGGGGCACAGCTGAGCTAACTAAAAATGGATAATGCGTTCCAAATAATCTTTAGTAACTTGTTTCTCTCTGCATAAACCTTGTCTATCAAGCTTCTTCTCTGTACAATAGTTCAGCTATGAAGGAGAAAGGAATTCATTTTCAGTCTGCTTTGGTATTGGTATGATTTCCACCATGCTGTGGAATGGAAAAAGAAGAGCTAGGCAGAAAGAGGTACTAATCTTGCATGGGTTACCAAGCACCTGTTAGTCACTTACGACCATCTCACAATTAACTACAGCATAAATGAACTGCAGCTGAGAATACTGTAACATATTTGATTTTTATTCTGTTTGTAAGAAGTAGGGCTGTCACCTGTTTAAAAGAAAGCTTACTTCATCACACGTTTCAATCAACAGACTAATTAATTAATTAATTAATTAATTATATCTGCATTTCCTGCACACCCACATCATGGCATTCTCTGTGCAGTCATACTAAAATACTTTGCTTTAAAAAACAAAACAAAAGTCTGTCGCCTAATTAATCAGGAAGAAGTTTTCAGTCAATCAAATGGTTTTTAATCAATTTATTTAGATAAACATTGCATCCCTAGTAGGATGTGCCTCCTGGAATTAGTTGTCTTAATGTCATGCATCTCCAACACAGCTTGGAGACTTTTGCAGAAGACAATTCAGGGTCAAGACATTGGTAGTCAAAGTCAAAGCCACTGTTAGGAAGAACTTCCTGACAGTAAGAGCAGTTCGACAGTGGAATTTGCTGCCAAGGAGTGTGGTGGAGTCTCCTACTTTGGAGGTCTTTAAGCAGAGGCTTGACAACCATATGTCAGGAGTGCTCTGATGGTGTTTCCTGCTTGGCAGGGGGTTGGACTCAATGGCCCTTGTGGTCTCTTCCAACTCTATGATTCTATGAGTGATCTGGGACTAAAAAGCCGGTTTGTGGCTTGCAATGGCAGAGCACACAGACAAGAAGAAGCCCAGTTAAAGGAGAAATGCAGTTTTAAATCAGCACATTTATTGCCATACGCAATAACAGCACTGAGCTGGAGGTGGCAGCACTGGAGACAAGAAAAAAGCAGCACCATCAACAGAAAGAACTGACCAGAGCACAGAAAAGGCCAAGTGACTTATGTTGGGTACCCACCAGGTTGAACAAATGCTGGCTTCTTTCTGCCAGACTTGGCAGCAGTCAATGGCAAAACTCCCTAACCGTCCATGTGCCACAATGATGCAAAACAGGAGAAGGTGAAATTTCTGAGGATCAATATTCATATCTTTTGTTGAGTCTATTGCAACTAGGAATCAGTGCCTGGCAGACCAAAGTTTAAACCCATCTCTTGTGTTTGATGTTGTCACAAAAGCAGTCTGAGTATGGTCAATTTCTTCGAGACTCAACATTTCAGTTTGGATCAGGTATCACAGGGCCTCTTGAAGGCCACACTTCTTTTGCCAAAGAGTAATTCTATTGAAAGAGCAGCTATAGAAGGCAGCTCAGACACAAAGAGAAGCTGTAAATGCCATGGAGGGCAAAGTCAAACTGAAACCACATGTCTCATTTGCAAAAAACAACAAAAAACAACCATTAACAATGAAAAATTGTCACATGACACAGAAAATACCAGGTCCAGGTGCTGGGATGGTTCTATCCTAGCTCTTTCCATGTCACCTATATTACAATACCATCTCCAATCAAATAATTTTCAGTCCCCATCCCATAAGTAATCAGTGTAACAAATTTAGAACAAAATATTGAAACTTGCGTAAGCTTTTTCTGACCCGGCCTAGAAAACTGAAGCACCAGCATCTTGAGACTCCTGTAGATAAATCTCCCTCAGATAAATGTGGAAGATTCAGAAAAGAACTGAACGTTGCTAGTATTGATGGCAGAGACCTTCATTTACTTTTTCTTATAGGATAGTACTCTATTTCCAGTCGGAGGCAATACCAGTTGCTGGGTATCACAAATGGGGAGAATGCTGTTCTGCTCAGGATCTGATTTTGGGTTGGACATTATGAGATCAGGATGCTGAATTAGATGGACCTTTGGACTGATTCAGGATTGTTCTTCTTATGTTATTAAGATAATCTTCATATAGCAAAAGAAGCACATATGGCAATGAACACAGTATAGTAGTTAGATGTGTGTTTCTTGCCACAAATAGGATACCACTGCATGTATTGACAGTGGTGATAAACTCACTCATGGAGCGAATCTTGTTCCACAATGTATTAATAAATGTATTAATACTATTAAAATTGTTTTTAACTTGTTTACAAAGGCTAGGTACTTTACATAAAAGAAAAATAAGGCACAGGTTATGACCTCAGGCTTACAAGCGAAATAAAACAAGACAAGAAAGAGGAGGAGAATGCAGGGCAAAGGTAAGAAGTATAAGGTAAGAACAAGACAGTATGAAGCAGCAAGTATTTATCAGGCATAAAAAATGCACCAATGGAAGGGTGTAAAGAGTCCAAGTGGCAGGGATGAGTGTTTTTATTTTCCCTGGTGCTGGAAAATGAGGAAAAAGACATCACTCCTGTAGTTTTTGCAGAAGTTTTGATTTGACATCTAATTTCTATCAAGCACTCAGGAGGCAACTATTTCACTTTCATAAAATCAAACAGAATAATACATAATATGAGAAGCATTACACACTACCCAAGGAAGTAATTTCAAGGAGTTTAGCAAAGAAAAAGATGCATTTAAGGAGCTAGTCTTAATTTCAGAATATTATGACAGCTACTAGAAACTGCAGGTGAGGTACTGAAAGCATCCAATCCCTTACTGGACTCACAAATTATTTATATTAAACTTAAGTAGAAATGATAAAACTAAAGAGAATCCTACATAGAATTTTCAGCAACATTACTTCCTAAGATTAAAAAAAACAAGTCATAACTTAGGGGTAATGTTTGAGTTTGGGATGTGCACAGACTATAACATTTGGTTCAGAACCTGACCTGGTACTTTAAAAAGAACTTCAGAAGGTAGCCCTATTTGATCTGAAGCACTTCAGAGGCTGCCTGATTCGGCTTAGTTTTTCATCCATTGTGGGGAATCAAACACAGCTTTAACTTTGTTTCCTTTTGACAGAAGTTGACTAAATTTGCAAGCATTCACAAACAGAAGCCCCAGACTCAGAATTAGATAAAGGGGGATAATGCTGTATACTGCTAAAACAAACTCAGACTGAAACAGTGTCAGTGACTGCTAATGATAACAAATGACTCAAAATAAAATAAATGGGGAGAAAATGGTATGAAAAGAAGTTGGTAACACAATCGGAAAGGATGTATTGGATGAATGCCTCCAAGTCCACCAGTTCAGAACTCTTAACACATGCCAGCCTTGCAAAACAGCAAGGGACACATTTATTGCAAGACTTTTTATTGTCATAAGCATTCCTCCCCCAAAGCACTGAGATTGGATAGCCCTGGTGAAATCAATCCCTCTTGTGACAAGCTACACCTGCCAGTCAAAATAGTCAGACCCTCTTCCCATTCTGGCATTTTCTTTATATGGTACTAAGCTTGGAGAGATTGGTTTTGCTTTTCACAAACGTGTCCTCAGTGAGTTGTTTTGTTGCATTTGAGTCAATGAGGAACAACAAAGATATCCCTCTTTAACTTGGGATGCTTCGCACAGATTCCACTTTAGCTCAAGCAAACAAAATATCCCTCCAAGACACTCTACCTTAGCTTAGGATTTGTCAAAACCCAAAGCACACCCCTAATTTGCACCCTCCACTTTGATGTGTGGTATTTATAAAACAGATTTATGACTATTTTCCCCCCATCTTGAAATGAATTGTTTCTTCCTAACTAGCATCCTCTACTGAATTCCATCTCATCTAAAACTCTTTCCTTCCTTTTGATCCCACTGTATGTCAACAGTCTGCAATAGGTAAGCAGGTTGCTAGGGCAATAGGTTGCTAGGAGAGCAAGGGTGTATGTGGCCAAAGTCAACTAGTAGAAAGGTGTATCAGGTAAGAGTGAAAAGGTGAATTAAACCTATATTTTCAATTAATATCCATGACACCATGGTGTCTGAAGAAAAGACAGATAGAAGAGGAGAACAGAAACAAATGAGATTTAGCACAGGGAAGATCTTTTGAGATCTGGATTAGAGGCGTTTCAGTCGCATGAGCAGATAAAAAACCAGATAGGGATACAAAAAACAGACTGATAGGGATCAAGGAGAAAATTATCAGAGAACATATTTTAGAGCTTGATAATGAATCTTAGAGGAAAAAGAACCAAAGAGATGGGATGATGGTTAACAAGAGAAAAAGAGGGCTGTGGGACTGGGGGTTTTTTGTTTTGTTTTTAAAGAATTGGCAAGACAAGACCCAAATTAAAGCAGGGAAGAATAAAATCAGATGATACAAATAGATTAAAGATGTGAAACAGAGAAAGTTAGCAGGGGGTATTTGTTTGAGGAAAGAGGAAAGGAACAGGGTCTAAACAGCAGCAAGTAGAATGAGAAGAAGTGAGGGAGGAAATTCAAGAAAGTGGCTGAGGAGTGCAAGCAGCTTAGCATCTTCTTCTCCAGCTTCATTAAAGACCTGCTGTTCCACTCTGGGACAAAGCAAAGCGTCAGTGAGGTGGTGGCAGGCTTCACCCCACTTCACATTCCCATGCAAAGGGTGCAAGATGTCTGGGAGAGGCTACCACCTGGTGAAACCTTTGTCCAGGCTGATGCTCACAATGTGGTTCCCTGATGAATTGCCTCAGATAAATGGGAGTACAGGGTGAGGACTACTTACTGGACAATTCATGATCAGCTGGCAGAGTTTCTTACAGAATTTCCACCTGTTGTCAAGCACTCTTACTCCACAGAGCTGCAGGCATAGGTAACAACTGTTATTGCAGAGTGGGGTGGAAACTGGTTCTTTGGACTTTGGCAATCATTAGCAAGCTGCTGCAGATGTTCCAGGATGTTTGCCTTTGCTTTTCTCAGCAGTTGAGTCAAACATGAGATGGGATAGCTACAGAAGGCCCCAGGTTTAATTCCCAGCATATCCAGGTTCAGTTGATAAAGCCTGCTGCCTGAAACCCTGGAGACCAACTGGCAGTCACTGTAAACAATACCGTACTCTGCTAGATGGACCAGTGTTCTGACCTAGTAGAAGGCAGCCTCCTAAGTTCATAAATTAGGATACATAAGATAAATGTAATGGATTTAGGGGTTGCTTGTGCGTAAGTTGCCGCCACTGCTGGCGCAGTTACCTGGTTAAACCCTTTCTGACTGAACAGCCTCCAGCATCGTGACTGTCTCAGTCGCTGGCAGAATCCGTCAGTGGGCGTTTCTTGAACCTTTTCCAGCATAAAAGTTGTTTGACGCCAAGTCTCCTCCTACTCTCCCTGTGTGGAATTCTTCTGCGCAGGGAGGTGTGGGCAGCGGAGTACCCGTACTCTCTCCGCTGGTCTCCGGCGAGGAGTCTTGGAGCCTCCTCTCCGATCCCCCCATCTGCCCCCCTTCTCCACTGGTGTTACACTGATTTCCTTCCCCAGCAGATGGGCTGCCTCTCTCCCTACTGGGACCCTCTCCTGCATCCCTCTGGAGCCTTCCCTCCGCCTCTAGCTCCGATGGCAGTTCCCTGACAATAAAGATAGGAGAATGTGCAGGAGAAAACTGAAGGAAATGTAGCACAAGTGGAAGAAATGTTTATTTACAAAGGACCAATCCAAAACCTGAAAGGGAATGAGTGAAAGATGGAAAAATACAAAAGAGGACCAAATGAATTTGATTACTGCTAAGCATGTAAAAGAGGAAGAGAAGAGGAATACATGAATTTGTCAAGAAGGTAGGATGGCAAAGGAACTTTGAGTTCAAAGGCTCCCAAAGGTGCAAGCATAAGGTCATAAGTCAGATAGATGAACTTAGCCAAGGTTGTGGATAAGGAGAAAAAATGAGATTTAAGAAAATGATCTATCACAGAGAAGGTGGATGTAACAGTAGCAAGTATAATTCAGGGAATTGGAGGAAGAGAGGAGAGATGAATGCACTGGGATCAAAATAGTGTGAGCTTGAAAAACAAGAGGATTCTGTGGATGCTCCCTGCAACAGATTGTCTCTTTGACAGGAAAAGTAATGCATGAAGCAGCTCTAGGATGCCACAAAAATGGCTTCCTTTTTTCTTCCTTTTTTCTTCCTTCCGTGCTTAACTTTGAGGCCCATTTGTCCCATTCACGTATAAATACGAATAAAAGCAAATGTTAAAAACAAGTTAACTTAAAATTTATCAAAATTTGAGTAAAATCAGCAGTGAATTACACATGTTAAAATTACACATCTTCTTCATTTGGTCTTTCAAAAGCAAATCAAATGTAACTAGACTATGACCTCACAAAAGCCATGTAGCTTCTTACCAATCAACTGTAGGATCCTAATAAGCGATAACCTAATTCCATTTAGTAACAAAGTTTCCATAGCATAGTACAATGACAGCAAGCATAAAGGCTCAAAAATACAAATACAAAATACAAATTTCTGTTCAGCAGGATTTGGCTACTAAGACTTAATACATGAAAGGAAAGTATCTGGATTCAATAATTGCTAATAAGCAGGTACATATCAAAGACATGCTTTGAACAGGCTAGCTAGCTAAAAGAAGAAGCCCATTAACTTTTTTGCGAATGTATTCCATTACCATGAAGGGAAACTGGCCAAGCTTCATTCAGAGAACTGAGAATTGATGCAGCCCATGTCTAAGAGACAGGAAGCCCCCAGTTCTAATCTCACCTCTAGCATATAGTCACCAGATGGACTTAGGCAAGGCTTTATGTCTCAGTCCACAACATGGGAGTGCAATATGGGATTAATAATACTGACCTATCTACACCTTACAAATGTTGGTAAGGATTACAACAAGATATTGTACATGAAGTGCTCTGAATACTGTAAAAACATTATTATTAATGCTAATCATTATTCAGTTAACCAACATAGTTTATGCAAGTTCTAAAATTTAGCATTGTTGTTTGAGCCCAGGTGACTTGGTGGCTCTGAGCTTTTGGCAGATCTACCAACCATGACCCTACTTGGACAGAGATAGGCTTGCTATGATAGTAGAATCATAGAGTTGGAAATGATAGTGATGGTCATATAGTCCAACCCCCTGCAATGCAGGGGGTTGCCCAACGTGGAGCTCGAATCCACAACCCTGAGATTAAGAGTCTCACTGAGCTACCTTTGTCAGGCTGCCTTTGTCAATGGTCCAGAAATGTCAGTTGGCCAGGCTGGGGACTGGTAAACATGATCATATTATGCTGAGCTGGCTTCCAGTCCATTCCTGGCCCAATTCAGAATGTTGGTTTTAACCTTTAAAACTCTAAATTATTGTGACCAAGTTACTGGAAGGATCACTTTCTCCCATACATACATTTATGTTTTGCCTTGGATCATCATCTTGAGGTTCCTCACCATGTTCCCCCCCCCCTTACCATGGTGCCCCACCTAATGAAGTGGGCACTGTTTCAGTTGTGGCATCCCATTCATGGAATATGCTTCCCAGAGCATATTGATCACACTATGGTCTTTTAATTGAAATGCAGACATCAATCTGGTGCATTAGATTCTTGCACCAAGCTATCTCCTTGCAGCTTTTATACTGGTTTCAAACTGTTTTCAGCTGCTGTTTATAATGCTTATTTTAGATGGATTTTGTTTCTGTGGTTTCTATAGCTGGTATTAGTGTTTCTATTATGCAAATCTTCGTAGCTTTTAATTTCTCTGTGAGGAGCTATTTAGAAGGGAGGCATACAAATATAATGAATAAATAATTATATCCATCCAAGTCCTCTTACTACAACTCCAAAAGAAGACAAAATCTGGAAAAATTGCAGAGCTTATGCTTCATTCTTTGGCAGGTGATTTGTTAAACTTACTGTCTTATACAAAGAAGAGGAAACTCCTTGTCTACAACTCTTTGACTACTGGGGAGGGCAGATAGCCATAGACAGGACAAAATAAATAAAATAATCTTTATTGTATATTTGTGTTCATTGATGACTGAGATTGTGCTTATTTACAACTTAGATCTCTTTTGATCTGAAAATACATCAGTGAACCTAAGAAAGGGTAACAGAAAAGGGTTACCGTATTTATCTGAGTAGGGTTCAAATCCCCACTTACCCATGAAGCTCCTTGAGTGACCTTGGGCCAGTCCTTCACTCTCTGCCTAACCTATCTCACAGGGTTGCTGTGAGGATAAAAGGGGATGAGGAGAACTATGTAAACCACCTTGATCTCCTTAGAGGAAAGATGGGATATAAATATAATAAAATAATAATAATAATTGCAAAAAAATTCCAAGCACAAACATTTATCTGAGTCCCAGTTTGCAGCACTTGCTGCAAACTGCAGATTCCCTTTGCACTTATACACTCATTGTCGCTTACATGAAAGAACTCAATACATAAGATGATTCACAAATATGAATTTTCTACACAAGTGAAAGCACTTAAATAGCTGGTATCCAAATGCAATATGGAGAATGTTAGCAATTCTGATAAAACTGCACTACATCAGAAGCACTGATGAAATCACTTCACTTGCAAATGATAACAAACATTTCTGTCTGCATCCTTCTAGTGTAGCCAAGCTGGCTGCAGCAGAAGGGGAGGTGCCCACCACATGCATCTCCTGCCCAGAAGAAAGGTGTACTGCCAGTCAATCCAGTAAAATGCTAGTCATCAATCTATAAGTGAGCAAACACTAATACAGCAAAAGCTAATTTTATGACGTTCCACTCTGAGGACTCCTCTTTGTCCCAGCATCCTTCAACTCAGGAGATTAGCAGTTCAAAGATGAAGAAAAGAGAAGTTATTTTAAAACGCAGCATAAAACTCTCAGACTCAATGAGCTTAAAAAGAAAGATTGAGAAGGCATCAGTTTGTAAGGGCCCAAATAAAAGGAGAAAGTATGGGTGGAAAGAGAAAGATCATTGAATCTGCCAGTTTAGAAAACTGAACACACTTATTTAACATTTTTATCCTCCTTTTCATATTCCTCTAGAGTGGAATTGTTATCTTCCAAACATCTGCAAGGTTCCCAAATTGGAACATGTCCAATTGTCCTTGGTCTAAACAATTTTGTGCCAAACATGATAATTTTATACTGATTCAGCACATCAAGGTCCTTAAAGAGATATTCATGCAGAAGGACATGGAAGACCACTAAACACATAGCAGAATCTATATCATATTTCCTGCAGCATCTTCATATTGCAGAACATTCTTCCAGTAATGCCAATCTACCCAATGCCTGACTTGTCAAAGCTGGCCTTAGATCTTCTGAAACCTGAAGTCAAAATGACACTCCTCTTCTTTATTTTTCAGAATGACATTTCTTGGAGGACAGACAGAGGGAAACAGTACCGTCCCTCTAGGCTGCTTCCCATGACTACGTCACCTTGTTTTATGGAAAGGGCAGCCCTTCTGCATCTGGAAAACAAGGGAAGTGTTGAGAGCATGATAAGAAGGAAAACTAGTTTCCAATTCAAGGTCACCATGCTGTCTTTAACAAGCCACTCTCCCAGGCTATGTAACTGAGGATAACACAGAGGGTGAGTGCTGCGAGGTTAACTTCATTAATGTTTGTAAAGGGCATCAAGATCTTCCAGCAGAAGAGAGCTGAACTGGAATCACAAATAACACATGTGCTGATGGCAGTCCAAACAGAATGAAACTGCACAGAAGAGAGAGGTGGAGCACACAGAGAAACACTTACATTTGATAAGTAGGAAAAGCAGAGGAATGGCTTCTGCAAGAGTTCATTACACTTGTTTATCTTCCTTCATTCTGTGTGTAATGTATAAATAGCATAATGGTTCTGGCTTTCCCACAAGCCCCAAAACATCCTAACGAAAAATAAATGTATTTACAGGGAGACGTCAAAACAGCCCAAGACAAGTCAAAGTAATGTGCCTGCATTGGGAATGAGTGCTTTTATTTCATTGCTCTGCTATGGCCTTCAAGCAGATCACACAGCGCAGAGAGATAAATATTTTAAATAGCGACACTTCAGCAATGCACGGGTGTACTAGACAAGGAATAATTAGAAAATAAATTACTTTTTTAAGGGAAAAAAAGCACAGCATTACCACCAAACGTCAAATGAATTAGATTACTGACAAACTCCCATCCCTACCAGGGTTTCTATCAGTGCTGAGGGGTTCCTAAGCAAATTGGTGCTCAGATAAAAATAAATTAAAGAAAGATTGGGGAAACACAAATAAATGCAGCTCCATGAAAGTGTTAGAGATCTGCCCAGCAACTTTCATAAATCTAAAAGATGTAACGTTTCTGCTGGCTTCACACCAATAGTTGGGTCTAAAAATAGCTTAATCTCCTTGAGAGCAAAAGGAGCAATCAACAAAACAGTCACACACACTCAGCACACACATCTGCTGGCAGTCTCTCTCACTCACTCATGCACACAACCTGGCAGCGTTTAATAAGGTTCATGGGTGGCTTCAAATATATGGCTATAGAGGTCTACAAATTTTGATTTGGCTTGGTAACCAGCCAGAATGTTTACATTCTGGTGAGCAGGGGCGTTTGGGGTTCTTAACTAATGTATCATGCTGATTGAGTGACTGTAAGGTAAAGGTAAAAGACTCCTAGATGGTTAAGTCCAGTCAAAGGCAACTATGGGGTGTGGTGCTCATCTCGTTTCAGGTCGAGGAGCCGGGAGCCAGCGTTCGTCCACAGACAGCTTTCTGGGTCATGTGGCCAGCATGACTAAATCACTTCTGGTGCAATGGAACACTGTTACAGAAGCCAGAGTACGGTAGAGGGGGCAGTTGTCCCTGTCATGCTATGCCTCAGAGAGATTCGGAAAGCAGTGACATGTCCTATTCCTTATTTAGTCTCTCCAAGGTTTAGCATGAGCACATTTGTGAACTCCTGCATGGCAGCCACTTCCTTATAATCACACTATTCTACTAACATATAAGATACCCAAAGCACAAGGGGGGTTCTGATGTCATCAATGCCAACTCAGAGGGAAGCTCTACACTGGTACCGATATGTCTGATATCAGGGGTGACTAGCCTTTGTTTGATTTTAGGGCCATGTTCACTCTAGGCCAAGCCTTCAGGGGTCACATTCCAACAGTGAATGTGGCTACCCCAATCTCACATGCACACACACACACAAGCACCTGGCCCCTTCCTCAGTCAATATGTGCAAATCAACTGAGAAGGGGATTTTTGCCCCCTCTCTGGTCATCAGACAACTAGCCCAGTGATTGGGGAGGGGGACAATTTGCATTTCCATGAAGGTGCTGGGTTTCAAACCCCCTAACACTGTGTCTAGTTTAATTTTTGTTTTGCTGCCACCGCAAAAAAATGGTGGAGTCCAGGGGACTTGTGAAAATATGCCTTGGGGGGCTGAATCTTTCATGTGAGTTTGCATTTCATACATGACTGAGTGGTGCCCAGAAATGGGCACAGTATTCCAGGTGTAGTCTGACCAAGGCAGAATAGAGCGATACTGTTACTTCCCTTGATCTGGACACTCTAGGACTAGGTTGATGCAGCCTAGAATAGCATTAGTTTTTTTCTGCTGCTGCATCACACTGTTGAGGAATGGTTGAGGGACTTGGGTATGTTTATCCTGAAGAAGAGAAAACTGAGAGGTGATATGCTAGCTGTGTTCAAATATCTAAAAGCCTATCACATGGAAGAAGGAACAAGAAACAAGACTCTGACTAAACATTAGGAAGAACTTTCTGATAGTGTGCTGTTTAACAGTGGAATGGAGTCAGAGATGTACCTAGGCTCCCTTGAGCCCTTGGCAAGAAGCTGTACCAGCACCTCCCCATCCCTTGTGCCCTTGGCAAGGAGAGTGCATGGGCAGACAGGGTCCTAGCCACTCTGGACCAGAGTGGCGAGGCACCATTTTGTGCCCCCCTTCCGGGCCTGCACCCTTGGAGGGGGCCAACCTGGCCAAGCACTAGGTACACCCTTGAATGGATTACATTGGAAGGTGATGGAATCTCCTTCACTGGCAGTTTTTAAACAAGAGTTGGGTGGCCATCTGCCAGGGACTCTTTAGCTGTGATTCCTGCCTTGAAGGGGGCTGGGCTAGATTACCCTTGGGATCCTTTCCAATTCTGTGATTTTAAGAACACCAATTATACAGAAGTTCTGCAGCGGAAAGAATGAACAGGAGAAGAAATACTGTGCCATAAATTACTCTGAGATAAACAGAAATGCACTTGATAACAAGGAGTGCAGGCGCAGTAACTGTAGGAGACACAATAGAAGCGAAGTGTAAGCAAGTTAGCAATAAAAGGATGGCATCTGTTACAGGACCCCAGAGAGGTCGCCTAAAACTCCAGGAGAGCTTTGCCAAGATGACAAAAATAAGACAAACAGATCCAACTGTGACTTCTTCTGAAATGTCATGTAATTAAGTCTACACTGTTGTATAACTACAATGTTGTGTAATTAAGTCTGCATCTGTATTGGGGTTGTTTTTAGATGTTTTAACGCTCATGTCTTTGCAGCTCTGGGCTCCTTTGGAAGAAAGGATAGGATATGAATATCAATAAATAAATAAAAACACAACGTGTCCTCATCCACATTTTTTTAAAAAAACACCAAAAACCAAAAACCTCTCATAATGGATAGCTTTCTGTTGTTGCATTGGCTTCTGTGTTGCCAGCTGTTCAATAATAAAGTAGCACACAGGCAGTGAAAATCAAATCCCCCTACTGTGTATGCATGTGCATTCCAGTATATAGTAAATGGTGGGCAGAAGACTCAGTATTGCAACAACTACTTTTGCTCTTTCCACATTTTTGAACTCGCATTGTGCCAACACTTTTCACCTTTACAAAGTACTCATGCACTGACACCATTATTTTACCTCATGAGGCAACTGTGTCCTCCCAATCGAATTGGGGTGAGTGGGTTTGCAGATAGGTCAATGGATGGGTAGGAGTGTATGTATGTGAGAAAGAATATGAGCTTTTCAGCATTCAGGTCAGGTTTTTGTTTTTACATGATATACAAGGAATCATATTAACAACTGAGTATAGTTGATAGTGCCTCTATCTGGAGATGTTGAGCCTGCAAACAAGCCATAGCATGCACACATCACAGTTTATCATACTCCTCTCCCTTTTTTGAACCACCAATCCTCTAATTCAGTGGTTCTCAAATTTTTTTCTCTGGGCCACTCTTTCACAATAAAAATTTGCTTGCACCACGCCAATTTATTATATTATTGATAAGAAATACATTGGAAAACAAACAAAAACTAGCAGTTCTTGATTTCTGACATAGAACACAACTACTTTATAATAAGATCACAGGACAGTCAGAAAGTATAAAACAATGCAGCTACATAAGAACATGAATCATTCCCAAAATATAATTATAAATGAGCCTCTTACGTATGTACCTTAAGTACGTATAAAAACTCAATGAGAGGTGTGTGCTCGCTTTTGCTGGGTAATCCCATTTATATTAGAGGTCTGATTTGATACACTCATCTCATCAACACAAAGAAGCCTTTGTCTTCTCTGAGCTTTTATATTTGTCAGGGTTGAAAATCCCTGTTCACAACAATATGTTGTGGAGAACTGTAGAAGAAGGGAAGTGTGGATACTGTTTCTGGTTGTATATATAATTATTTTGATACTTTGTCCTTGAATCTTCCCACCCCAGGTGCCATCCTCTCCTGCCACACCAGTGTGGCACACCACACCCTTGGAGAACCACCAATCTAATCCATTTTTAAACTGAGAGAGTGTTGAGGGTAGCATTGGGATCTACCAGAGGAGAACAATCCACTGTAGCCAATAAATGTTCACATCAAAAGGATTAGAGTCAGTCAATCTACTTGAATGTACTTCACGATCCATTTTAAAAAGTTAGTTGCATGGTTGACATCACAAATTCAAACTTGCAGCTTGTAAGCAGTGCAGCAGCAAGTTGGCTAAAGCTCATATTGAAATACAAACAGAATGTATCTACAGTAGCAGGTATGAGAATATATATAAAAAATTACTGACAAAGTAATTGCTTTTTGTATAAACGTTCCTTTTTTATTAAATAGTTCTACCCAGGGTGGAAGTCTCTCTTTCAAAAGGAATAAATTTACTGCATGCCAATTTATTCACAGCTTGTAGATTCAGCATAATGAAATCCTCCTAAGTAAATATCTGATAAAAAAAGAACAAATAGGTAGCACTTGAACTCAGGAGTTGGGTTTTCTTGACACGGTGCTCTAATGCAAAATAGCAGGAACCTCAACAATGCTGGCACATAGGGCTATAGGAAGGGCTCTGCTCCTAGCAAGACCTAGTGGCAAGAGTTACAATACACAGTAGCAGCCCAAGAGACAGAAAGAAGGAGACAGCTTCTAATCTATACTTCAAGTTGCTCCTTTTAGCTAGAGTTTTATATCTTTCACTGAGCCAAAAAGGTGGTTCGCTGCAGGACACAGAAACTTAAGAATATTTCTTTGGAGGAGAGAGATCACCACTCCCCAGTGGTTTAGAACATGTACATCTTCCACGTCCCCCACCTGCTTTTTAGCTGAAATGCCATGATTATACTATCACTGGAGAATAAGAATGCATTAGTTCTTGGCTACAGCTATCATCCAAAGCAGAGTATCATACTCAGATATGATATCCATTTAAAAAAACAAACAGAAAATGGTTTTGTGCCTTCTGTGTCCAGGGAAAGTTGAGCAGGACGTTTAGAAGGAATAAACATTTACTTTCTCTTGCATACAGCCTAGCACAGGGACGCCAGTTGGTGGTTCAAATTCAGTGCATCAAATTTCCCGAATTCACAAAAAAAGTTGAAAATTTGTGTGGTGACAACCTTAGCTTTATTTTTTAAAAAATATTGTCTGTGGCTACAAAAAAATTGATTTCAAATGCATGGTGAGATCTTATTCTTAATACATTTTCAACCTATTCTTCCTCCAAATGGTTCAGAGCAGCATATAAACACACACACACACACACACACACACACACACACACACACAATTTTCTCAGCACCCCTCTGAAGTAAGAAACTGTGACAAGTCCAAGGTCATGCAGTGAGATGTATTGTGGTTAAGGGGGTATTTGAACCTGGGTCTTCCTTGTTCTAGCCTGATACTCTAACCACTCAGAAGATCCTTAGAAGCAAGAGAAGGGATTGAGTAAGATTTATAGCTGTTAGGGGCCAGAACTTCAGTGTCTTTCATATAGCTTTTCTCCAGCAGAAACTACTGGGGGTAGGTATGCTCGCAGGTGGTGCTGTGGGTTAAACCACAGAGCCTAGGACTTGCCGATCAGAAGGTTGGTGGTTCGAATCCCTGCGACGGGGTGAGCTCCTGTTGCTCGGTCCCTGCTCCTGCCCACCTAGCAGTTTGAAAGCACGTCAAAGTGCAAGTAGATAAATAGGTACCGCTCCGGCGGGAAGGTAAACGGCTTTTCCATGCGCTGCTCTGGTTCGCCAGAAGCGGCTTAGTCATGCTGGCCACATGACCTGGAAGCTGTACGCCGGCAACCCCAGAGTCGGTCACTACTGGACCTAATGGTCAGGGGTCCCTTTACCTTTACCTTTTATGCTCGCTCTGGGCATGAATACACAGAGCCCTGCTTTCCATCCTTTCTCCCTCTCCTATATTACTGTATTGGCCCGAATATAAGCCACACCTTTAAAATTGGAGGGGGGAAAGGAAAAAAAGAGAAAAATACCCAAATATAAGCCACTCCATTCCTCACTGCTCATGGCTGCATACTGAGGGAGGGGGCACTGTGTTTGCCAGCATCCTTTCCCTTTCCTCAGTCTCTCACTTTGGCCTTGGGGGAGAGGATAGGGGACTACAAGCAGGGCGGGCGCCGCTTTGCCACGCTCCTGGTGCTGTTTACCCTGTGCTCCTGGCTGCATACCATAAGGTGGCGAATATAAGCCGCACATTAACCTTTCATGGTCGGAATTTGGGGGGAAAGTGAGGCTTATATTCAGGCCAATACGGTACAACACATCCTAATATTTACATGTAAATGTTGGCACCGTTATTCCATCTGTATTAAATGATGTCAAACTGAGGACACCATGCACAAACTACCTGATCTTTCATCTAGCTCACCAACTGTGATGCTGCAGAATGAAAGCTCTTTCAAATACATGAGATGCTTCTGCAGTGCCTAGAGTTATGCCTTTGCTACATTACGAGACATAATTCCACCCACACTGGCCATCTAACTGACTGGGCTCTAAAAAGCAATGCAACTCCAGGTGCTCATAAGCCTTACAATCAGCTTGCATTCTGCAAGCATAGACCATTTCTTGCTGCCATGAAAACCCCTTCTCTCCCATTTAGAAGATTGGTAAACTGAAGGGGAAAGCCCCAGATATGCATAACTTTCCCCATATTTATTTACATTTACATTTTAGACTGAACCTTCAAAGTACTCTTACTCCAACCCCAAGCTTGAAACTCCTACAATCTAATATCCTGCCATCTGTTCCTTGGTTGCCTTGAGCCAGTCAGGCCTTGTATCGTTTTCAGATTTTCTAGAAATGTATTAAAGTACTGCCACAACCTATAAGAAACATGAGTGTAGAGGTTGGGAATCTTGCACCCAAAGCAGTTCACTGACATTGAAACCATCAGCTACATCTACTTTCCGTGGAACATCCTGCTCAGACTTGGGGAGAGGATATACCTGCTGTCAATGAGCCTACTGGGGCAATCCCAATATCCATCACATCAAGTTTGGAAGGAGACCTAAGACTCTTGTTTGTGCCTTTAAATGATGTGCAAACACACTTTACTGAGGGCATGTCTGCCTTACAGTTGTCTAGACTGCCCAGTTTGATGCATCAAAGGACATGCTCCAACCGGGGAGGGGGTCATTTGGTCTTGTGCTGCCATCCTCATAAGCAATAATGAGAAGCAGAGGATATATACTGGCTGGAACACCATGTGTGTGTGTGGATTGAAGACTATGGATATGTGCATTTACTCAGTACTTTTTTCAGGGAGTTCTCAAGGGCATGTAGTATTGGCACCTCTTTTTTTGTTTTCAAAAAGTGTGGTACTTTCTGTAACAACTTCATGGTGTGTACCAACACCTATTTTCCTAGGGGGGAAAGCACTGCATACACCCCAAATATTAAATGTTCAAGTAGGTTTCGAGAGTGTCAGGAACAGTTTTGGTACATTAGATGAGCAGTCTTTGCCCTTTTCTTACCCAGACCCAACATTTACCTTAGTTTCGCCATATGTAGCATCCCATGGTTTGGGAAAGGTGCTTACTGTGCGAGGAGACCTTTCAATGGGTCTGCTCGAATACCAGGAAAGCAGCAGGAGTCAGGATAACTTCAACAGTTGTATTTACTGGTGACCAATGGATCAACACTCAGCATAGAAGCTAGGGCTTGCTCCAAAGACAAGACTGGTTCCCACTGAGCTATGAAGGGAATCACACATAAGGAAGGCAGGGGAGTTTTAATTACAGATGAGGCATGTCACTTAAAGAGACAGGCCACACACACACCACCATAGGCACCACTCTTCATTTTTCTACATGTGTTTGTTTTTCTAGATCTGTCCCCACTCCCACTTTCTCCTTATCTGTGCTACTCTGTCTTTTTGCTTGAGCATGAGCATGTGGTATCACTGTCATTTAAGCTGCATAATGATAATGTCAGACTTGCATGCAGCACTCTGGAAACATGCAAACCAAACAAATGATCACAGCCAGTCAAAAGGCTTCTGGCACATGTCATAGCATCAGCCACCTATTGGCCAGGAATCTATAGTTTGCAAACTGTTGGCTTTACAAAATGGGCAAGGCTTGTGGGGACAAAAACATCCACTTTTCATCAGCTTCAGTGGCAAATGTGTTCAAATTGTTGAGATATTCCCTCCAACAGGGAACCCTCTGAAGTGGCATGTTGTTATGCTGCGTGCCACTCACTCTTTAAATAAGCAAACACTGAGAAACATATGCATCAGGCTTCACACATGCATAACAGATGCCAATGACAGGGGAAATTGAGAGGATACTGTATCAGTTTTGTTTGCATTAATATCTAACAATGTTGAGGTAGCCCATCAGTCTGCTGGGTAATATTTATCCTGCACTTGGGCTCGTGGGAGCGCCTGTGTGCATTTGCAGTGACTGTTGCCACAGAGATCAAGACTTCATAGCGCTTCTAATTAATTACTTAAATAGTCCCCCCCCCCAATATCTGTGACACAGAGCTATCAGCATCTATTGCTCCCCTTCACTTAGTGCCTCTAACATTCCTTGCTCTACCTGAATAACCTAACAAGGCCAGAATCTTTCAAAGTATTTCCCTCCACACACACACATTCACAGATGTTGCTGTTAAGAACTAATTTGCATGGCTAATACCATCAAAACCAAGACAAATAACATTCATCCACCATTTTCCCCATATCAAGATTAGCAATACCATTCATCTGCTTCCAAATGGAAAGCATGCAACATGTGAGGAATGGAGGGGAGAATTTGCTTCCTCAAAGTCCATTATGTGTCTTCACTTTGACATTCATAGTTTTCTGGGAATAAACTACTGAGCTTCCCTAATTACAGTTTGCAAACCATCTTTTCTAGAATTCAGTAACACACCTCTGCTATCAAGGATTGCCTACATATAGGTTTATATTCTATTTGCCTTGAAACTGTGTTCTGATTTTTAAAAAAAATAGTTAGGCTGCATTAAGCTGATAAGAGATGACAAAATAATTAAGGCTGCAATCCTACAAACACTTCTTTAGGAAGTAAATCCTATTGAAATCAATAGAATGAACTTCTGAGTAAACATAATCAGGATGAAGCTGTTAACCTGGTATGGAATGGAACAAAATTAAACTAACTTTGGTGATGATGGTGGTGGAGGTAGAGGTTACATGACTCCACACGCAGAGAATATATCAATAGCCTCGTGCATTGATTCAAATTGCCATGTAGGTTATATATACATTTTCAGAAGACTGCCTTAAGAAGAGTGCTAGGCTGTTGCATAGCAAGCAGAAGCCACATTTTCTTCCCTCTGTGTGGCCTTGCAGAAATTATAAAAATAAAATAAAAATCGCAATGCAACTCTTTCACATTCAAATGTCATATTTTGTAATGGTATTTCTTTTTGGCTGTTAGTTACCAAGAGGTATGCTTTCAGAACGTCACATTAACTTGCTTGTAGTTAAGTACCTGCCTAAAAGACATGCTTGCCTAATGTCTAGGCTTCACTCCACCTATAAAGAGGGGGGAAATAACTTTCTTTCAATTTGCAGCTGTACCAAATACAGCACAAGCAACTCAAATTTAGCACTTCAATGGCTTCCAAATTTGCCAAGGAACTGATAACAAGCAACATGATAGAATGTGCATAAGTGTGGATATAGAAGCCTATGCTTAAATCCCAGCACAGCAATGGACACACACTCAACAGTGTTGGGCATGTTACCATATCTTAGTCCCAACAAGATTCACAGCTTACCTAGAAATCTAACGGGCCCTTTGGTGGTACAGCTCTCCTTCCTTGTAGCACTATGTGGTACTGGATTGCACTGCAGGCCTGCCCACTCATGAGGTGTTGGTAAAGCAGCTACCTCAAGCAGTCAATGAGGTAGTTTCCCTGTGGGTGCCCTGCTGCCTTTAGTGCCAATTTCTGGCAAGATCTCATGAGGTTAATGGCACAGCACAGTGCCATTGGAGGCGGGAGTGGCAGCGTGGGTTGCATGGCAGAGCAAGGTGGCACTTCTGACTTTGCATCAAGCAGTGGAATGGGATGCACCGCTCCTACTGGATTGCATAAATTAATATTGGCAAATGAGTCTTGGGAACCGATAGATAGCTGAATGATCTTGGCTGTTATGCCTTTCCAACCACAATGTTTCTACCACAACAGTCCCCAATCAAGATATAGTTGAGTGCTATGTAACATGTGCCACCCAAGACTGTGACTGGGGATGTATACACTCATTTGTATTTCACCATGGATGGAGAGGAGCACATTCAGCCACACCACGTTATCCCAACATTAGATGCCTCGTATATGAATGAACAGCACAACAAAAATGGTTATCTGGGTGTACAATTGTATCCATTCTGCACATATGATTTTGGATCCAATAAGGGAATCCCCACTTGGAAGCTGCCTTCCCATGTTTCTCCCTCCCTCTCAAGTCAGAAGGATACAATTCTATCTTACTGGAATTTGGGGTGAAGAACAAGGTACGAAACTGTGAAGCACACTGCAAATTACAAACGCTGTACAAATGATTTATAATGGTAATAAGGTTATTTGCTGCCTTGTTTGAAGCCACATTTCAAAATGGATATGAAATTGAAACACAGCTTGAGCTCTGATAAGTGCACTTACAAAAAAAACGTTACTATGACATTAAGAAAATCAGGAAGCTAGAGGACCCTTTTGCCTTCTGCCACACATTGACAGAGTCTTTTCTCTATATATGGACCCACACTCTGACCTGGCTAAAATTTGAGTAGCCAAATGTAAATGAGATCTTGCACATTTGCAAGACTGTCTCTTTTACACAACAATTAAAAGTGCAGGATTCCTGTTTTCTTTGGCATAGGCTGCCCTAGTATCTATAATGACCTTACTAGACCTACCTAGCAGAAAGTCTGTAAGAACTGATGATGACAAGAGATCAAGCTCCTCTTTCTCCTCCAGCCGATGCCTCCATGTTATCCCTAGCACTGTAGCTGCTGTCTGGCAGAGCAGAGGACTTTGTTCCCTGGGCCCATTATTTCTTAATCTGCCATGGCCACCTAATTTACTTCTGAAATGAAAAGGAGGCCCTCTTAAAAAATCACTGTCTAAAAAGTCACTGTCCATGGCTACTCAGAAGTAATCTCCATTCAGCCCAATTGGAGTTAGGGCTTTTCCACACTTACCTTCCCTCTGCGGTTTCCAGGCACAGTTTGCACTTTAAATGTATTTGTGGGATGGGGGGGGGGCTATTGGTTTGTTTTTGTTCTTGTTTTTATTATGTATTTTGTGCTTTTAGTCCTGTATTTTTATATTGTGAAGTGACCTGAGATCTACAGATGATGAGCGGTATACTAAATAAATAAACAAATAAGCAGATAAATAAATATAACTCTGTGTCTAAGTGTCCTTTTCTTTTTTTGCTCCAGAGCTATGCCCGCAAAGCCCACTCTTTAAAGATCAATAGGAACAAAAGGCAATCTGCAGAAAACCCAAATTGCCCTTTGTTGTGTTTCAGCTTTATAGAGTGGGTTTTCAAGGAGAAAGCTCTAGGGCAAAAAAAAAAAAAAGAGGGCTCAGACATGGAGCTTTAAAGCATGGAGTTTTGTCTGGAAAGAGAGGAGCAAAAGGTAATTGTGGGTAAGCCCGTACTCAATGTTAAGCAAGTACGAGACTGCAGTCTTAAGACAGTTAGTGATCAGTGCAGGTGGAGAATGGCCAGTTGCCCTAATAAACCTTTGCACTTTCTGTCAAAGTGGCAGCATTTCCTCTCTATACCATTAGAAATCAATTGCTACATACTTCAGCTCAAGTCAACTAACAGCTAGCCAGTTTTATTTTTGTAGAAAAGTAGGTGCTGGAACTTACACCTACTTCCCAGGCCCACTGAAAGAGGCGGTTATTAAACCGCTTCTTAAAAAACCATCTTTAGATGCGGCCACGATGGCCAACTATCGCCCAGTCTCAAATCTTCCATTCTTGGGCAAGGTGATTGAGTGAGTGGTTGCCGAACAAGTCCAGGCACGCCTGGAAGAAGCAGATCATTTGGATCCCTTCGGGATTCAGGCCTCATCATGGGACTGAAACTGCCTTGGTCGCACTGGTTGATGATCTCTGGCGGGCTAGGGACAAAGGTGAGAGCTGTTTCCTAGTTCTGCTGGATCTCTCAGCGGCGTTTGATACCATCGACCATAACATCCTTCTGGACTGTCTTGAGGGGCTGGGAGCTGGGGGCACTGTCATACAGTGGTTCCTCTCCTTCCTCCTGGGCCGTGTTCAGAAAGTGGTGGTGGGGGATGAGTGTTCAGACCCCTGGGCTCTCACTTGTGGGGTGCCTCAGGGTTCTGTATTCTCCCCTATGCTTTTCAACATTTGCATGCAGCCGCTGGGAGAGATCATCAGGAGGTTTGGGCTGGGTGTTCATCAGTATGCGGATGATACCCAGCTCTACCTCTCTTTTAAATCAGAACCAGTGAAGGCGGTGAAGGTCCTGTGTGAGTGTCTGGAGGCAGTGGAGGATGGATGGCGGCTAACAGATTGAGGTTGAATCCTGACAAGACAGAAGTACTGTTTTGGGGGGACAGGAGGCGGGCAGGTGTGGAGGACTCCCTGGTCCTGAATGGGGTAACTGTGCCCTTGAAGGACCAGGTGCGCAGCCTGGGAGTCATTTTGGACTCACAGCTGTCCATGGAGGCACAGGTCAAATCTGTGTCCAGGGCACCTGTTTACCAGCTCCATCTGGTACGTAGGCTGAGACCCTATCTGCCTGCGGACTGTCTCGCCAGAGTGGTGCATGCTCTGGTTATCTCCCGCTTGGACTACTGCAATGCGATCTACGTGGGGCTACCTTTGAAGGTGACTCGGAAACTACAACTAATCCAGAATGCGGCAGCTAGACTGGTGACTGGGGGTGGCCGCCGAGACCATATAACACCGGTCTTGAAAGACCTACATTGGCTCCCAGTATGTTTCCGAGCACAATTCAAAGTGTTGGTGCTGACCTTTAAAGCCCTAAACGGCCTCGGTCCAGTATACCTGAAGGAGCGTCTCCACCCCCATCGTTCTGCCCGGATGCTGAGGTCCAGCGCCGAGGGCCTTCTGGCGGTTCCCTCATTGCGAGAAGCAAAGCTACAAGGAACCAGGCAGAGGGCCTTCTTGATAGTGGCACCTGCCCTGTGGAATGCCCTTCCAGCAGATGTCAAAGTGATAAACAACTACCTGACATTCAGAAGACATCTTAAGGCAGCCCTGTTCAGGGAAGTTTTTAACGTGTGATATTTTAGTGTATTTTTGGTTTCTATGGAAGCCGCCCAGAGTGGCTGGGGAGGCCCAGCCAGATGGGCAGGGTATAAATTATTATTATTATTATTATTATTATTATTATTATTATTATTATTATCATTATTATGAACGCCTCCCTTGTTCTCTAATAATGGCAATGGCATCTACCTGAGAAGTGTCAGAACTGAGCTCTGGTGAGTTTCTGTTGGGGAGGGAAACAGCTCTGCAGCTAGCCTATATTTTCTGAGAGAACAGAAGAGTAAGTATCTCCCATTTTGAGAACAGGTTCCTTACACATGGAAAAGAGGAAACCCTAACAAGGGGAGTAAAGACAAATTTCCTACCAAGTAGAATTCTGGCACTGGGGAGGAAAATAGAGATACTGTAGCCATGCTAGAATTTTAAAATTCTTATTCATTCTGATTCTTGCCAGTGATAAAGCTACATTTTTAGTTATCAATATTGCTCATAGGAATTTGCATCCCAAGCTACATCAGCTCCCATGCTGTGCTCAAAGGAAAAGAACCATATGGAGAGAATAATAAGACAATTAAATATCCATTAAATAATAATATATCTGTGTTTTTAAGGAGGCAAGCTTTGCTAATGATACAGTATACATCCATTGGGTTTTCATGGAACTGGAGTACAAGTGGGAGTTAGGCTTTGTTTTTAAGAGTAAAAACAAAACGCAGGAAAAATGCATCTCCCAATATGAATCTTGCCACAAGAAGAGCCATCACATCCTGCAGAGTTGCCTTTACCATGAAGTGATGTGGACTAGCTGCTTCAGAAGTACCACTTTTCACTTCTGGCTGGTTTAAAATGAGCTTCAGTAAATAGCAAAGTGTGGGGGAGGAGAACGTGAGAGTGCAAGTGAGATAAACCTTTTGCTTCTGGTGAAAAGCTGGATTGGAAATGAATGAGGCAAGGTCACAAATATATCTTGAACTGGAATTTTTAAAAAAGAATGCTTCTTATTATTGCTGTTTATTGTCACCACCATTACCACCTGCCCTTACCCCTAAGTCCCTGGGGCAGGATGTTGACTATGGGAGCTGGGTTAAAATCCCCACTCAGCCATGAAGTTCAGTGGGTCATAATGAGTTAGTCACTGATCTCTAAAAGCCTAGAAGAGTTTGAAGAGTTTGGATTTGATATCCCGCTTTATCACTACCCGAAGGAGTCTCAAAGCGGCTAACATTCTCCTTTCCCTTCGCCCCCCCCCCCCCACAACAAACATTCTGTGAGGTGAGTGGGGCTGAGAGACTTCAGAGAAGTGTGACTAGCCCAAGGTCACCCAGCAGCTGCATGTGGAGGAGCGGAAAAGTGAACCCAGTTCACCAGTTTAGGAGTCTACCGCTCCTAACCACTACACCACACTGGCTCTCATACCACACTGGCCTAGCCGAGATCCTAGAGTTGTAAAGATTTTTTAAAAAAATGTGATAACCCACATATGTCATACTGAGCACATTGGAAGAATGTCTGGATACAGATGTATCTGTTAATACTGCTAATGCTACTAACAATAACCAATGCCATACCATATCCAGATATGTTTGCTGCTGAACCGCTGTTTTTCCTTTCTGTTGGCAAATATCATATGCAATAACTCAGGATGTGCATTCGTGACTGGAAAGAATTTAATAAGGGACACAAACACCACCCAGCGAACCTCTCCATGCAGATATTCTTTATATATTATGCATACACATTAGCCTCATTATGCAAACGACCTAAACACTGGAACATATGCTCTCCTGACATTTCCTAGGATGGATGGCAAGTGGAAGGAAAGGACAAAGAGGAAAAGGTGAGAATCCTCCACAGCTTCTTTTGTAGAGTGGTACAGCAAGAGCCCCCCATGTTTCTAATCAAGCCACTGAAAGAAAGGGAACAATTAGGATCTTCCACTCAGAAACAGACTGGACACAGAAATTCAGGCGGGAAATGGGCTGGATCACATAAACGGCATCAAAACCACCTTTCTATCAAGCCTACAGAAGCAACAACAGGTTACCCACCGTTGGTTAGGAGGACTTGCCTGATATAGGAGAAGAAAATCTAAGATTAAGTTCCAACTCCAGGGCTGGGATGGGGAAGGGAGAGTTTCACAACAGTGATCTGAATTTGCTGTTTACCTTTTTGGGACCATGTCACCTTTATGTTGAGTTGACATATCTTCTTCTTGTATCTCCTGGTAACACTTAAGCTAAAGCAGGTGTGTGACATGTTGTAACTGTGCCATTAAAATGGACCAGGAAAATTCTGAACAGAAGTCTCAGATCAACACTAAAAGAATCAATGAAATCATATGGAAAAGCCTATTTTCCTATACTATATCACTTTCTGCTACAGGAAAGAGCTTGTACTGTACGTCTGAATGTTTCTGCTGGGGGGGGGGCAAATCTGCACACAGAAAACTAATATATTATGGAAGTGTGTCTGACCTAGTGCCCCCCCGACATGTTAGTTTTCCATGTTCAGTTTTCCATGAGGTCAAATTCAAGCAAACCCACCCAACCCTGCTGTACACTTGTGGACAATAGTTGCTCTGCAATTCTGTCGCCTATATTAATTGGTCAACAGACGTGGCTCAGGAAGAGTTCACAAGACACCATTGCAGTGTTTCTTTCAAATCTATGAAGACTTGGGAGCTATTTTTGCAGGTGGCTCAGTCAGTCAGGTGGCTGGGAATGAGTGTGATCAGTGTTTTGTGCAGCACTGATTGTATAAGAACACACAAGAGAAAGGACAAGGGCAAAGACTGTCACTCAATCTGCATAAATCAAACATACCCAGCACCCCCTCCACTAGCGTATTCAAAGCTCCACTGTATACATAGCAAGAGCAAAATTTTCACCAGCTCTTAATACCCCTTAGAATCTCTTGCTCCAAGATTCAGGGTCACAAGTAAAGCAATGCCTGGCTCCAGATAAAGTCTCCTGCTACACAAATCTCACAGTTATTACCCTGAATTATCATCCCTGAAAAACTGGGTGTCTGTCTTCAGCTTCAAAAGCAGCTTTATCATGGGAAAAAATATGTTCCTTCTTTTTTTATCAATATCCTTACAGGAGCTCTAGTGACATTGGGCTGATGCACTTGACTTTCAGCTCTGCCGAGCCAAGTTTTAATCTTCATGCAGTGACAAAATGTAAACTGTCCAGAATCCATCACCCATTTTACCACAGGTTTCACCTCCCTAATTTAAAGTTACACTTCGAGAAATGTTCAGAAAGATGAGAATGCAAAGAATGTAGGGGAGGGTGGTTAGACAAACCGAGGTGGATTTGAATGGCAGATTACCGTGTTTTGCCAGGGCTTGAGCCCACAGTAGTCTGTGTACTTAGAACACCAAGTATGCGGGCAAGGGAGATTCAGTATGTGCACTGCACGCAGCTCTGGCAAAGGGAGGAAACTGCTGGGATGATCACACCAGGAAAGAAGCTGCTCAACCGCAATAGGCCAGATCAGAACAGAGGATATTGCCTGACCCCTATAAAACCAGCAAGGGGATTCTGCTTCTAGCTAGCTTCTGTCTATGGTTACCTTCCCCCACTCCCTTCTGACAGGAACAGATTCTGACAGAATCAGGTCAGTACTGTAGCCCCAAACTGAAAAGCCAAGAATCACCCTAAACTTCAGGTTCTGTATGACTCCATAGAGCACAGGGCTGACATTGCTAAGTGGGTTGTGCAGACAATATCACTTTGGCCAGCCCGGCTTGTAATTCCCTTCCATCTTCCGAACAGGCGGTGTGGTTGATCACTGGCCAAGTTCAGATGCATGTACCCTGCAGGAATCCAATGTGGTTTCTGACCACATCCTGTTCATCCATCCAAATGTGCATTGTGCAGATGTGCCCTTAAACAAAGGGAAAGTAGGCAAGACTGTAGCACATTGGCAAGATATCTGAGATTAAAACAGCAGATGGAGCTGTAGGTCAAGACAGTGCCAGGGAAGCATACACATGATTGCTGAACCCCGGGCCAATGCTTTTAGTCCTTCTTCACTTTCATAGGCAACAAAATTAATAAAGAGCAGAACTACGTGGCAAGTAGACATGCCAGACTGTCAGCATGAGGTAATTAGCCAAGGAACAGAAACCACAATAGAGAATAAAAGTACTGATGCAGTGAATGCTTGTGAAAAGCCACTTAAGAAAAATGAAATGTCAAGTCAGTTAGAGAGGCACTCCAAACCAGCTCTGTCCAATCTCATGCATTTGCCACAGAAGCCTCCCGGGAAAGGGTAGAAGTGCATGGCTCTACAGCATAAAAACCTTGTTTTTAAAAGAAGAGAAGGGAGCCTCTCTTTGGAAGAACTTGAGCAGTCCTGGCTAGCAACTGCTTTTTCCTGCCCTCTCCATGCGATTTTCTTTTGAGTCGCAGTGACACCTGTTGAGGAGGATCAAATGCTGCTCAGCTGCAGGCTAGTCGGCTGTTGAGCACTGCCAACAAGCTGTGCACCACTCCCAACCAATGGCACAAGCTTTCAGGCCATCTGGACCTTTTAATGGACTGGGTGTTTTCCTCTTCAAAATGTATGAGAATGTGCCAATACTGTCCATTACTCAGCATACCATCAGTGGTTGATAAGGACATGGGGCCAAGCCAAATAGCAGCATTGCTTATGCCCCTAGTATTGAAAATGACAGGGAGGGGGGGTGGAGGAAATAAAGACAAGAGATCAGGTCTGTTAAATTCAGCAGAGGACTGTCAGATACACACATTACACTGAACTGTTGGCATGGACAAAGAGGAAACTCTTTGCAGTTGCTACACCTTTTTTTTTTTCTTAATGTCTCCCTGTAAACCACCTTCTGGCAGACTCTTACTTACATAGAATGGTCATTATTACAAAGAGATCTTACATAGTGATCAGTGGATACACACAACCAAGCCCACTATGAAGATAATTAGGAAAAGCTGGATAATTTTTCCAAATCTCTGGAGCTCACTTGGAAAAATTAATCTGTCTATCTAATTGGGTCCAGAGTTGATTGGACCTATAGTGTTTGGCATCCCTCTCTACTTCCAGCTGAGGAAACTAGGGTAAAATGGGTGGCATTAAAGGCACATACTTGTGGTGTGTGTGTGTGTGTGTGTGTGTGTGTGTGTGTGTAATACGACGATAATCCAGTTGGATCATAGGACTTCAGAGGAATCTAGATCCAATCCCAGTTGTCTCCAGGAGCAGGAAGGCAAACATCAGAAATCTGGTATTCCCAAACCCCTTTTTAAGGATTCAATCCCATCCCTAGTCTGATATTAAACCCTTGAGCATATCCTTTGGCTGACTGTGAAAAGCAAGGTAAGATGCAACAAAGAATAAAAGAGCCATTTTCCATCCCATTTTGATTACTCCATTTTCAATTACTGTTTCAATGGCTGCTAAGAAACACTCCAATTGATTTGAAAAGGCAGGTAAAGAATGGCCCCTGGGGCTGCCGTATAGGAATTTGAGTTTAGTAGGATGGGTTAAATTTCTTGTTCCTTCACTGATCAGCTCCCTACTTGATCAGTCCTTTTATGCCTCAATTCTCTGTTTGTACATAATTGGAATTAATGACTGTGAGCTGTTCTACAGTACTAATTGAAGACACACAGAATCTCCTTCTTTTTTTATATAAAAAAGGTCCAAATGGGGTAAGGTTTATACATAACATATAATTTTTGTTTGTAACAAGTAAGACATGTTTAGTTTTCCATCAACACATTTGTTAGCATCAGAGGCATGCTGAAGTCCACAACAGCAGATGGTTGGTTGCAACAACTACTGATTATTGTTGCCACAATTGGAGAGGGTTAACATGACACGATATAATGTGCCTCTTGTGTTATCAAGTTCAAGAGACAGTAAGATAAGATTTAGTTGCATCAGCATGTAGAAGCTTAGGAAATACTAGCAATATATCCGTAATGTGAATTGATGGGATTTTTTGTTGCTATTAGTATTAGTCCTATTTTTAATTTGATAAATTCCCCCCTATCTTTTGTTTAAATTTGCATATAAAATTTTGATATACGTGCGCACACACACACACCAGCAAAACACATACTGAACCTTACTGCCGTGCCATGACATTACAGATATTTATGATATAGTATCAGAAGTACTTTGCAAAAAGATTCTTCATCTAAGTCAGCCTCTAGATTCTTAACTCATTATACAAATCTGGAACCTTCTCAAATGCATCCAGGTGTTCTACAACTTTCATGAGGAACCTGTTCCTCTAAAGTGTTTCAATGACTAGCTCTATAGAACTGACTACCAAAGATACCATAGGACAATATCAGAACATCTTTCAATGGTAGTAAACCAAAATGCTCATCCAATCCAGAAAACGGCTTATAGTAATCAGGAATGGTTTAAGAGCACAAGAAGAAACCTGCTGGATAAGCCCAGTATCCTGTTCTCACAGCAGCCAACCAGATGCCTTTGAGAAACCTGCAAACAAGACTTGAGTGCAGCCGCTCTCTCCCACATTGAACTCAGGAAGACTTGTTCCTGAATAAGTATGCATAGCTTTGAAGTGTTAAGGCCCCTCCAAAAATTCAGGTTCACAAAAACACTGAATTAAGCTCACAAATACATGGAATCCTTCTTATCTCTCTCTTTATCACTAATTCACTTTCCTCTCTCTCCAGGCAGTGTGCCTTCATGACTTCAACAAGATCTTCCCTCACATCTCTGATTCCTCATTGTTTTTTTAATTGGTCAGCTGATTCTGTGCATATCCCCACCAATGTCCAACACATGTCCTACCTCCTTTTCATTCTGGTTGGTCAGAAGCATGCAGGAGCAGACTTCCTATTGGACTATGGCGTTAGTGGGAGCAGAGTAGAGAGCCACATGCAGATTCATTTATTTATTTACTCACTCTGAGTGGCCATTCTACTACAACTGCTATTCAGTGGTAGTACCAACAACATGTTTGCCAAATTCCAGATTTTGCCCATTGGCCCCGAAAGATTTTGGATACCTGTCATGGTTGGTTCATTGTTTTTTTTAAAGCCTTTAACTTTAAAGGCTCCCTGCAAAAAATTCCCCTGTATTTTATTTGTCTGGAATTCAACTGTTCCATCCTCTGACAATAGGCTTTTATGCCTGCAAATTTTAGCTAATTCTGCCAACAAATAGAAAAGTTATACCCATTATTTATTTCCCCAGTATAATCAATGGGGAGTCCTTCAGAAATCTGAAGCAAAACCAAAGCAAACGAGGTGTTGTCTGAATTAATCCAAAGTGAAGTGGCCCCCTACATGAAACAGGCTCCAAAGCCATTTCTTTTTCTGTGCACACCCCTAAGTTATATGGACAATTTGATGAGTAAACAATCCCTCATGTCAATTCAGCTTGGTCCCTTCTTTGTTACATTGGAGTTCATGGGATCTGGTGGTTTCCTTTAAGCCATTTTAACAAGGCAGACAGTAGCAATACCCTTAGAGGTTTAGCCACATGAGGTTGTTCTGCCATTGCCAATTTGGCAGTTTTGTGTCAAACTGAAAGTCTGAGAGCAACTCTTCCCCATGGAAGTGTATGTTGCTACCACATGGAGGAGGGGAGGGGAGGGGAGGGCTGATACCCATCTAAGTCACACTCACAGTAGACCTATTGAAATTGATTTTAATGGATCAGCTCTGAGTATAACTAACACTGGCTATTTCCCAAGCAGACATGCTTTGAAGCGTCCTTTGTTACTGAATATAGTGTATGCACATCCAAACTACCTCACCTTATTACACAAAGAAGGAAGGTTAGAATTATTATAATCTTATTAGTAAGAATCCTATGTACATCTTCACTGAGGTGAACACTAATGCTCTAGTTTGCCAATATCTGTTGAGTTTTGCTTCATTTATCTTGATATTTCAAAATCTATTGGTCAAGGATCACTGGCATTTGTCAGTGAATTGCAGCCTTCACAGTATAGATACTTCACAGGCCTTTAACCGATATGTTCCCTATGAAATTGGATATACCTTTCTCAGAACCAGTTACATCTGGTCCATATTTCTTGACATAATCAGAATCTCACTTGCTTTGTTGAAGGTGAAAATAAATAGATGGTCAATAAGAATGGCCGAAAAAATGCCTTTTTATGATTCCTGAAAACAGGAATAGCTCTGTTGTAGTAAGCAACATCCCTTGTTTCTGGAAACAAAGAAAGTGTTAAAAATAATGTTTTTAATATGCCAGCTGTCAGAGAAAATATCAGCACCATTACATTTTCTGACACTATATTCTTGACAATAAATTTCATGCCTCATGTGGCAAAGCATTTATGAGATTTCAGTCAATAACCAATGCACAGGTCCATATCCTCACCCAGAAAAGAGGGAGAAATTAAGAAGAAAAAACTAAAAAATAATAATGAAGGAGGTATTATCATTTTTATTTATGTCACTGCTTATAGTTAGACCTGAATTAAAAGGGAAAAGAAGCAGGTCTGCCTCTCAGACTGTACATCTCTCTCTCTCTCTCTCTCTCTCTCTCTCTGTGTGTGTGTGTGTGTGTGTGTGTGTGTGTGTGTCTCACATACAAAAGCTATGAGAAACAAAAACTGAATTTAGAACTTGCAGATGATGGTGTGTGACAGGTCTGTAGGTCTGAGACTTTTATCTCCTCTGACATGCTTAGTTCTATTTTTAATCACCAAGACACAGAAGACTGAGTCACAAAATTAAGGAAGGACAGAGCCCCAGAGCACCCAAGCAGGTATCATGGCTCAAGCGTCATTCAGATGCACAAGGAAAGAGTTTCCTATTAGGACTTTGCTTAGGAGCTATTATTAGTATTCAGATTTCTGTTTGTCTCAACTTCTATTTGTATTAGCAATTCTCTAAGCGGAGCATCAGGACCAAGAACAGGAAAACAACACTGCCGCTCACCCTGTCAGATTTGCTAAACGCGGCCCTCATCTTGGCTGAACGTCAGTATATCAAGTTCAACATTTAGCTGAGGCAATCACGGTTTCAGATTCTGGCTTGTTTTCACAAACCATAGTATAATTCTCCAAGTGCAGACATCATGAGGGATGGCAGTTAAGTTTAAAATACTGCAATTACCCCAAGAACTGCCTCTCCCTATGACTGACCCAGACGCTACGATCATGAGAGGTTCAGAGGGTGATAACAGAAGAATAAGCTTCTTCTTTTTTGCAGTGGCTCCTCATTTGTAGAATGCTCTCCCCAGGGAGGCTCACCTGACGCCTTTGTTACATACCTTTAGGTGGCAGGCAGAAACATACCTCTTCTCCCAGGCCTTTTAAATGAGGTGGGGGGAGATTATTGTTTTAATTTATTAGTATGTTATGTGCTTTGTGTTTATATATGTTAGGTACTTTGTGTTTTTATATTGTAACCCTTCCTGTGATCCTCAGGTGATAAATAAAAATAAATTAGAAATAATAATAACAAATTCATAATCTTTTACTTTCACTCTCCTCCTTGCAAGTGTAAAAGAGGAGAGGAGAAGGAGCTAAAGGTTCAGTAATGTAACAGGATACCATGTTCCCCCATTATATCTGAAGTGAATCACTGGGTGAGGTTGGAGTGGGCAAGAGGCTGCTGTCAGTGACTATATATATTAGAACAGTGATGATGGTGTCAGGCATATGTGATTGAAGTCTCTTAATAGTGTACAGATTAAAAGCAAGCACTGTGAGGTGTGCCCTGGTTGCAAGAGTGAGTCAAACACAGCATCACCCCAAGACTGTGGTGCGATATGAACATGAGAACCCAGACACCAATGAATGACCATTATTTCTCTGGATGTAACCAGCTTTATCCAAAAATATTGTGACAAAGAAAGGAAAGAGAAGGCAGGAGCGAGGCAAAACCTACCCGTTTCAGCTGATCAACACCACCAAATATCCTCATCACGCCATCAATCTCTTGCTCCAGTCTTCTGGCCCAGTACTGCATTCTACAAGACAGGGGGAAAGAGGGTACACTGAGTCATTTAAAGAGGTACAAAAAGGGAGATGGTTACAAATCAGTGCCCGGGGCTTAGCTTGTACACTCGCCTCCTGACATTCCAGCTGTGGGCAGAATACCAAGCATGCCTGACCTCCAAGATAAGGATGATAAGCTTAGAATGATAAAGCTTATCAGATGACCAGCTTCCAAAATTGTAAATGTACACACACAGAACAAAAAATAAAGTCAACATAAAAGCTGCAAGCTGCCTTTCTTTTCTGGTAACAAAAACTTAACACAGATTGGGAGGAGCAAGCTGGTCCAGCTCTTCACAATAACACCTTGTCTTCTATGCCCAACACTCCCAATAGCCTTCCTTCAAATAGCAAACTAAGTTGGCTGATGGCCTATCAGTTTGGAAGCAAGCAGAGCCACACAAAAAAAATTAAGATGCCCATGTGTGCAACAACACATATGCCAGACCCTCCAAATGTCCCTATTTTCCAGGGATGTCCCTGGTTTAGAGAAGCCATCCCGGTTTCTGATTTCATCCCGGAATGTCCTGCTTTTCATTAGGATGTCCCTATTTTCATTAGAGAAATGTTGTAGGGTATTGAGTTATGCAACCCCCGAGCTGTCTAAAGGCAATCCTATATAGAGAAGTTTTTTTTATATATATATTTAATGTTTAATGATATTTTTATATATGTTGGAAGCTACCCAGAGTGCTGGGGCAACCCAATAAGATGTGTGGGGTATAAATAGTAAAATTATCATTACGGAACGGGACATCCTTATTTTCATCAGAGAAATGTTGGAGGGTACGATATGCTTCTGAATTATAAGAAAGAAAGAAATTTTAAACCCTCAAACTGTCGGACAGGAGCTTGTGAGCTTGCAGAGTGATGATGGCAGCTGAGCCATTGGCAGGGAGAGGGAGGTTGGACATAAGAACCCAAAAATTAGGCAGACTGTGTGAGTCTATCAAGTCTATGATTGAGAGCAGCCTAATCAGCCTAAATGTTTGTGTGCCAGTGGTGGGACAGGGGAGAAGGAAAACAGAGGACAGGAAAAGAAAAGTTGCTGGTTGGCCTTGGCCTGTAAAAGAATCTTTGGGACACAGGAGGTGCTGTGGTCTGAACCACTGAGCCTCTTGGGCTTGCTGATGGGAAGGTTGGAGGTTCGAATCCCCACAATTGAGTGAGCACCCATTGCTCTGTCCCAGCTTCTCCCAATCTAGCAGTTCAAAAGCACACCAGTGCAAGTAGATAAATAGGTACCGCTGTGGCAGGAAGGTAAATGGCGTTTCCGTGCTCTCTGGCTTCTGTCATGGTGTTCCATTGTGCCAGAAGCGGTTTAGTCATGCTGGCCACAAGACCTGGAAATCTGTCTGTGGACAAACATCAGCTCCCTCAGCCTGAAGTGAGATGAGTGCCGCACACCATAGTCACCTTTCACTGGACTTAACCATCCAGGGGTCCTTTACCTTTACCTTTCACCTTTTATAAAAGAATCTTTATTAAACGTCTTCCCCTTTCCCATTCTGCAGACCTGAGTATTCTGTGCTCAGTCCTTTTATTGCTATAAAAATGGTCCAGTTTGGCTAGCAGTGTTCTAGAACTATACCACACAGGAAGAAAGTCTTGAAGGGCAAGGAGAAGTGTTTGATATCCCTTCTACATCCCTCTGGAGATGTCTGAGCCATTAAGAAGAGTACTGTTCTTAGTGAATGTGGATACCACAACATGCCATATATAGTTGCACATAATTAATTCAGACTTAGGTTTAGTCCACTGGGACTTACCATAAAAGGTTGTAATTTATCTTAGATTTGTCAAGGGTGACAGCGACCCATGTTTCTTGAGAGTGATTTTTTCTTTTCTTTAATCATTTGTAACAATGTTGGGAAGGGTGGCTATTTTAAAAAGCTGATCTGGTGTTTATGTTTGTGTGTGGCATACAATTAAAATATACACAGTAGAAGCATGTTGCTTTTAATATGCTGATTTGGGGGCTTTAAAATGCACCCATGTACAGTTTCCTTGAGATGCAGGAAAACAAGGCTTCACAATCCATTGCACTGCAGTAGACAGCAACAGATTTTAGGCTGCCTGTAGCAGGATTGAACATCTGGTATTTCCACTGAGATGTATCTACCTGTAGAATCTATGTACATATCAACATATGTCTACCTCTTGCCTTTCTAAGAACACAGATTGCTATGTCCGATCAGGTCGTTGGTTCACCTTTCCTAGTATACCTTTGTCCTTGAAAATCACTTCTAGACTACCCAATGCATGATAGTTTATTGTATCTAATTATATGGAAGACCACAAAAGAAGCAGCTTTTTTGGAGGATTAGGCTGACTCAATTTTCTTTTAGTTTTTTTTTTTTAATGATACCTATATTAGTAGGTCCACTCCTTGCTAATTTTAAGTTCCAGGCCCCACAGAGTTTAGGACAGCCAGTCCTTGCTTTATTTAGGGGGAAAACTATACTCACTTCTCTGTTTCCAGAACACACCTGAGAGGTATTCCTAATGGTGGTGGGGTGGAATTACTTAGGCAGGATTATCACTCCTCACCTGCTTTCTCCTCCCGCAAGATGTAGATGCAGCCACAGCCTTCTCCCTCTTTTCTATTACTTACGCTGAGGCTTTTAATCCATCTAGAGGAGTCTTGAGGCTTGCAGCCTCTTATAAACTTCACCCTTACTCACATGTAGCCCATCCTGGCTGATCATTGGTTGGGCTATTCATGAGTAAGCAGCAGATCTAGCAGTTTCTTCCCCATAACTTAAGCAATAGGTGGGTCCCTAAAAATCCATCCTGATGTGTTCTGTGACAGCTTCATGGAACAAGACAATTGCCCATCAAAATAAAATTTCAAAAAGAAACTGTGTCCTCCCTAAAAGAGGGCACGTGTTGTGGTGAGCCCTGGAGACCAACCTCCTGTGTTGTGGGTGGGTTGGATTGGTTAGCCACAACACCCGATTGATGGGTCCCTCGATGTTGGGTTCAATCTGGCCAACAGGACTCAGTCTAAATGGATCGAGGGACCTATATATACCCAGAGCTCCATCTTTTGGCTCGTGCATTCGGAACAAGCTAACAGCGTGTCCTCTGTGCAGCCGTGAGACTTACCTTTGACGGATCGTCTTGGTGATTTCTTTCCGTTATTCTTCCCCTTTTCGTTAATGCTTTCTTTAATTTTTCCCTTTTGAGTTGTCCTCCCCCCTCCTTCTCCTTCCCCTTTTTCTAGTGGGGCTTTGTCCCACAGGGGCTTCAGCCCCTGAGCACTCCCGGTTGCGGAGCTTGCAGCTTCCTCTTGATCTCTGCCCACTTAGCTCCCCTTGCAGCGGCTGGTGCCCCTGTAATTTGGCTGTGGTTGCAGATTTGGGGTTTCTTAGCTAACGCAACTTGGGCAATTTGCAATTGTCACTCTCTGGGCACTTTTGTTCAGTGCTTTGAGTAGTTTCGCTGTATTGAGAGTTCCCTCTCCGTTGCAAAATTGATTTCTGTATGCCCCTTTTGAGGAAAGGCTGGTTGAGTATTGTCTAAGGACGGGAAACCCCCTTGGGTTCCTTTTGCAAGGAGAGGTCATCCCTGCCTAGTTTTGGCGGGAGTGCCATCTTAGTCCGCTTGGGTCCCATTGGTTTTGTGTGAACACTAATTTTGTACCCCCCCATCTTGTAAGGAAGGGATTGAGGTGCCAATTAAAAGGAATCTCAGTCCTGCTTTCCCTTCTAAGAGGGTGATTAGAGGTCCGTCTCAGTCACTGCATTTAGCTCCAGCCCCTGTGGTCACTCAGCTTACGCTGGATCGCTTGATTGCAATTATGGCTAATATTGGTTCAGACCCTGCTGCCATGGCTAGGTTCAATTCAGAACTTGAGTCGCCGGCCCAGCAATTTGGGAGGCAGCCTGATTCTCAGCCTGGCCCCTCCACGTCTTCCACTGTTTATGAGGCCCATGGTCCCTCAGATGCCCTGCAGGAACTGATTTCTTTCCACAGGGCCTGAAAGACAAAGTTGTTCCACCTGGCCTGTGGCTTGGAATCAACTTGATCCCCTCCCCCTCCTTTTTCCTTTTTCCTTCTGTGATGGAACTCCTATTTGGGGACTTCCCTGGCTTTTTTCTGGCCCATGTAGGACCAGTCTGGATGGCTGGCCTTGGTGAAGATTTGATGTTTTCATCCCCAAAAAGTTTTTGATTTGAGTTTCTACTGAAATGAGGCTGCATTTTAATGTTGTATTTTAATCTTGTTTTTAAGTTGTATTTTAATCAATTGTTTGGCTCACCTACGATATATGGGTCGTGCTGTAAAGCCCATCAGAATTCAGTCTTCTGCCATTTCATTTTTCCGTCAATCCCTCTATTCCAGAGATCCTTGTGCAAAGTTTGTAGTGCGCAAGGCTCTTGAGGGTTGGGCAGGTTGCAGCCACCAAAGTCGCCAGGTAGGATGCTGGTTACATTTGAAATTTTTTGTTCTTGGTGCACAGCAAGTTAAGACTTGTCTGCTGGTCGATTTATGAGGCAAGACTCTTTGAGGCAGCTTTTCTATAGCACTTTTCGGTGCACTGCGTGTGGGTGAAGTGGTGCTGGAGTCAGCACAGGGAAGGGCTCCCAGGAGCTTGCTTTTGCAGGACATTCAGCTGTCTGATGCTGAGCTGGTGCTCACTATTTGAAATTCCAAAAAGGACCAGTTGGGCAGAGGTGCCTTGATGAGGCTGCCTGCCACTGGAAAGCCCAGCCCTTGTCCAGTGAAAGATGCCAAGAGATATTTGTCACTTAGCCCGCCTGGGGTGGTCCCTTCCTGGTTCATGAGGATGGGTCCCTGTTAAAGAGGCATCAATTTGCTGCAGTAATGCGCAAGTCGTTTGCACCTCATTCTTTCTGCATTGGTGCAGCTACTACCGCTGCGCACTGGGGCGTGTCCGTCGACAGGATCAAGGATTGGGCCACTGGAAATCTGCTGCATATAGGGGTTATGTCCGGATGTGGCACTGAAGTGCAGTTATTAATGTTGTTTTGTTCAACCTAGGTCCACCTACCCTGCACGTCTGGATTGTCCACTGGGCTGGCAGGAGGGCGGTGGAGTCTGGATTCGGACGCAGGCTTGGACTCCCCGACCACGTGTGTGTCTCCTGGGTGTCCAGACGATGAATGCGTTGGGAGGAGCTTCTCCTGATGCTGCAGGCAAAGGTGTCTGCGGAAGGCACGCCTGCGGCGATGGTGGTGCAGCTGGGCAAGAACGATTTGCCGGAAGCTCCCGGCTTGAGCCTGCGGACCCGCATGCAGGAGGACTTTGATGAGTTGAAGGCAGGTCTTCCTGGACTCAAAATGTTTTGGTCGCAGCTGTTGTAGCAATGTGTGTGTCATGGTAGCCGATGTCCAGCTGCCATGAGAGGGCCAGGAGACGCATCCAGAGTGCAGTGGCCAAGAAGGTTCAGGCATTACAGGCTTGATGGGGTTCATCTGTCTGTAACTGGGAATAATCTGTGGCTGACCTCTGTGTCAGCGGGGTTAAGGGATTGGTTGCAGGTGTGAGTGGTTGGCAGTGAGCATGGGTGTTCGTGTGGCAGATAGGCTCTGGTTCAGGTGATAGGGATGGGGGAACGCTTTCACCATCCCTATGTGAACAGTGAATCTCATGACTAGGATTCAGATATTATCACTTTACATAGCAGTAGCAACACACTGACAAGATTACTATTATTTTAGTTATTATTTCTGTTCAGTCTTATCTGACCTGTCACCTAACTCTATACCTATTTAATGTACTTTACATTTTATGGAAAGTGAATAGTCAAGAGGAAAAGGACAGAAGCAGCAGATATGTCATTATGTATGTGTGGTTTTCACTCTATGACAAATCTGTACAGAGAATATAATACATGGCAATCACTGCATTTTAGGAGTATGCCTCGGGTGGTTTTACAGGGCTGAAGAAACCACCATTCCTTGAAATTTCTTACCATTTTTGCAAAGTATCAAATATATGAAGAAAATTGTCCAGAGTGGGGCACTTTCCACAACAGGCCATTGACACAGATGCAGGTCTTGTGGTTTTAAGGTTTTTAAAAAATCTTCTTGGAAATCCATGCAATGCTGTGTATGCAGAGTTCCAACCATGCATATGGTCCTCCAGCTCTCTGGAGCAGATTCTGAAGGTATATGGGGGAGGGATAGTTATGTTGTGCAAGTGGAAGCCATCTGAGCTAGTGGAACAGCAGCAATGGGTACAACCTTTGATAGTGTATTTAGTGCCAAGGTTTGCTGGCAACTTTTAGACAAATACCATAAAAACCTGTTAGAAAGCTTCAGCTGTGTCTCGATTATAGAAGCATTTCCCCAAATTTAAATAGATCTGCAACCTTTTTAGGTGAAATATACCACCAAATTTGTCTTGAAAGCCCGCCGAACAAGCTTGTAAAGTCAAATACAATGTGAGGCCATCTCAATGGGAAAGCATCTAGCAAAATAGCACTGGTACTGGCTGTGAACTTCTGTTGTCTCTCTAAGAACAATGAGATGACAGTACGCAAAACAACATTAAGTCCAGCCTCCCAAAGCTGGGTGAATACACTTTCACATTCTGTAGCTAACTTTAGCCATGTACAACTTCATTTACATTTACATTTGTTTACCAAGAATATGCAATGCACTCTGAGCGAGACCCAATTTTAGGGAAGCAAGGGAGAGGGTTCATGGAAAACAAATTTTAAGCCGGAATACTGATGATTTTGCTAATGTAGCTAATCAAGGACCAAAAATATCATATAATAGGTACATATTCAAAAAATGTCCAGTGCCAAACCACATATTACCATACAGTGGATACTTAAGAATACAAGAATAGCCCCCTGGACCAAGCCAAAGTCTTGTCTAGTCCAGCATCCCATTTCCAACTATGGTCAACCAGATGTCTCTAGAAAGCCCACAGGCAGGACATGAGGGCAACAGCACTCTCCCACCGTTGTTACTCCACAATGGTAGAGGCACACTGCCTCCCAGTCCAGAGGAAGAATATAGGTATCCATATTCCAGTTTGGATTTTCCATTTTTTTTAGTTAGTCAAGTTAATGTATATGCCACCTTTTCAGAATGAGCTTAATAATAAATTCAACATTACAAGTACACAAGCATTGGACAAAATGAAAATTTGCAGGCCATAAATGAATAAAACTGGAGGGAGAGAGGTCTTCTCAGCAGGCTAGATGATTTACAACTGGCTTCCTCACCTCTACCCCAGAGAAGGCAGACATCAAGAAAAGGAAAGTGTTGTGAGAATGAATCCTCTTCTCCAGCGTCCAGGAAGTTCCAGCTGCTGGTGCTGGCCTCACTAAAATGCTGGTGAATTTTTCATTAGCAGTTTCTTTGTGTCAAAAAATAAATAAATCACAAACTGATGTGAAAAGGTGGAGAACAAAAGTTAAGATTGGGGAAAGTGAGAAAACGAGAGAAAATGAAACTGATAGATTCACCCATCCCTAGTCATCACTTGATGACTCTTTTTCACTACCAATTTCTCCCTCTCTCTCTCTTGGCAGAAAGTCCACATGACTGGCGGAATTTGAAGGGAAAGAAGAGACAGCATTTCTGGAACAACAATGATTACAAATTCTATTAAAAATTTAGAAATGCTGTTTGCAATCTGGCAAAGGATAAAGAATTACTGTTTGAAAGGTCCAATTTTGAAGACTCAGAATGCTGCTGGAACTGTGAAACACAGATGTAAAAGCAGAGGAATGTGGGATTTTTTTTTAGAAAAGTGAAATGGCAGAGAGAGCACATAATAGTCTGAAAACCTTATGCAATGCTTTATAGCGGTTTGCTGCTGTGCTCTGGGCCCTCCCGGGTAGTTCCAAGATCAAGGGAAATAGGGGCAACTGTGTGGTGGTGCAGTACTCTCAGAGAACATTAAAATGATGCTCCATGAATTCAAAAGGAGTGGGAATAATGGTTAGTAGATGAAAGCAAGCAAAAAACAGTCCAAAATTGAACCAGCGTTTGCTCCTGGTCTAGAGAGCTGTGGCTGGCACTTCAGAAGGTTGAGTGCTTCATGGTACACAGTGAGGCAAATAAAAGGTTGGGTCACCCAGCTGATGACACCAATCTGACTCCATGAGCAGTGGCAAACATCTCAGAAGTTGGCAAGTAGTTTACAGAAGGGAAGAGAACTTCTTGATGCTGCAGTTAACCTGAGAAACAAATTGAAGAGAAGGGGGCATAAAGAACAGATGTACACTACTTTTCTCAGGTTAGGACAGACATTTGTGTCTGTAATATTTATGCTGCCACCTTAAGTTAAATGTATATTATGCTCTTTTTGTTCCATGTGTCTTCCATTGTCTCCTGAGAAAGATGGATGCCAACCATTGTTCTACATATGTCATTCATAAGCCATATTGAGAGGACTTTTGTCTTTAAAGGCAGTATAACAATATTTTAAACAAACAGTCCTGCCCAAAATCTGGGTTAACCCTTCCCCACACCACATACAACTCAACTTCTTCTATTATGCACGTAATGTACTGTTTTGTAAAATGCAGCCAAAAGAAAGGGTATTTCGATGCAAGCTTAATGTCGGGGAACACTCTTATTACAAAATGTGCAAGCCAGCAACAGCTTATTCATCATTTGAAGAAGAAGTTCCATGTGGTATTCTTCATTATTGCCTCTCTCTTTTTGCTCAGCAGCTTCTGTGGTTCCTGGAATCTAAGCAAAAAGGGGGAGAACTGAAGGAGGTGCACTTGTTCCACCCAATCATAATAGTGGGAACAGGGAGAGAGAGAAGTGGTGTGTGTGTGTGTGTGTGTGTGTGTGTGTGTGTGTGTGTGTGTGTCAAGAAGGGCATCTCATTAATCGCTTGAATCATCTATGGAATTATAGCTGGATGAAAACAAGGAAATTGGGGTCAGACATATTTAGAAGTCTGCCATCCTCAGCTTCTTGTGTTAATAGTGACATATCCAGGCAAAGAAAGAGAAACCCAATAGCCAGGGCTCCCAGGTACCTTGAAAGACAACAAGCTAACAATCACACCTGCACTGAATGACCAATAGCATTGGCTATGACATAGGATTCTATTTCATTCAATGGCCAAAACCAAGCTAAACAACTTTCTCCACGCTAGCATACTGTACTTCACATTAACTGTTCATGTGTATGTGTGTGCTGAGCACATGCAGGAGCATCATATCTCACATCTGAGTTTGCGGTTTTTTATTAGATCACAACTATTGCCATCCTAATACAAAGTGTACACTCACACCCTCAAAGGAGTAACAAATTCACAGTGTAATCACAGTGAACATGTGCAATTAAACCGGTTGCAAAGATGCAAAGCAATAATGGGATGCAACTAGGAGGGGGGTGAATTGATGTCCATGCTACTTTCTAAGGTGTGCATTGATAACTTTGTTCTGTCCCATTTCCACATTAATTCATGAAAATACTTGTTTAATATGAAAAAAAAGATTTATAGGCATGTGTTTTCTCAAAATACTCATTTTTAAACATATTTTATCTCAGCTTTTCTGTCAGGAACTGCTTCAGAACATTCCAGAAGTGTATAAGCTGGCAGGTAACTACATTCTGATCTGCATATTAGTCTGCGAGGTGAGAATAAGGTCAGTTCATATCAGTTTTTTCAAAGACTGAATTCCTCAAGCATCCCTACATGCACCATGGGAGATTTGCCAAGACATTCCATTTTACTCAGTGTTGCAGAGAATAAGATGCAGAAGGCATTCTAATTCATTTCTGTTTCCAGTGCCTCCTCCCTGACTCATGCTGTGTATGATTGGGGCAAAGATGCATGCAGACAGTAATTCACTAAGCTGATATGTGTTGGCCAATCCTATAGGGAAAGCCCCACTGTGTTCAATGGGGCTTATTCCCCAGGAAGGTTTGCATAGTGTTGCAGCCTTGCTTTTTATTTAACCCATTTCTATGAAGGAAAACTTTTTTCAATATTCACACACCTCACCACTATTGCATTATACTTCAGCAAATGTGATATCCACTTCAATGTTCCTTCCCAGCATCATCATGCTGTTTCGGCAACAAGGTCAAAGCTGAAGTTGGTTTGGCCTTTTTTAATTGCTTCATTTTGTCCCATATAACACAGACACGGAACCAGTCACAAGGTGTAGTGTGAGGCAAGACTATCATTGTATACCATGCTATAAATTCAATGCATCAGTTCTATAAATCCACAAAAGCAATAAGATTGTGAGCATGGATGAAGCACCATCAGTGTGTATGTACCAACATGATGAACCATGAAGCTTTCCCAAGTTTCCTGGGAAGTGAACTCAGTAAGCACAGACCACAAATAAGTAGGACCAGGCGAGTCTGCCCATCTGAACTAATAAGTGAGGAGGGCACAACTGTATAGTACTTACTATCTGAAAAGAATTCTCTATCCATTTCAGTTGCAACTCACTCAGAACCTTTGCATGCCTCAATGTGAGTCAGTGGCAGAAGCTTATTTCAAAGCTTCCATCTATGCATTATTTTGTATTCTTATGAGGACAGAGTGGTTGAAAAGATGCCATCTCCTCTGAACTCTCGGGATAAGAAAGACTGGGGGCTCTAGGATAGCACATCTAATGGAAGCTCAGCAAGAAGCTTGAATTATTAAGGCACTAGACTGTTTGTTTGTTCTGTGTATAATCTGTAATTCTCTCGGGAGGTGGAAGAGGAACAGAAGGGTCATCACAGAAAGGAACAGCATGAGAAAGCTAAGTAATCCGGAAGAACAGCCCAGTTACTACTAAGATAGGGCCTGGGAATTTATTGTCTCAGACAAGATAGGAACACAGAAGCCGCTTCTTGCAGAGCTAGCCAAGAGACAGAGCTGGCACTGAAAGAGCTGGCAAAAGCTCAGAAGTCATGGCAATGCCTGGCAGATGATACTACTTTCTTAATCATTCTGCTGGTCAGCTCTTTTGCACATCTATAATGATGTCTGTAACTGTGGCAACAAAAAGTTACATGGTGATGCAATTGTTATAAAAGACAACCTGGCTGCTTGCATGATGCAGTCAACAGAGAGAAAAACTGGGAATACAGCACATAAACTGGAGGTGATACCAAGAAGAAGAAGAAGAAGAAGAAGAAGAAGAAGAAGAAGAAGAAGAAGAAGAAGAAGAAGAAGAGAGTCTGTGTTTCTTCTTGAGGAGCAAAAGAGGGAAAGGATAGTTGCAAGATGGAAATGGAATATCACAGCACAGAACTTACCAAAGCATGAGATGGTTTTCATTAAAACAAACAAACAAACAAACAAACAGAATCAAGTTTAATGTTTAACTAGTTAATTAATTTTTACATTTTAAAGTGCAGTGACACCTATACAAATGTTTAGGTGTCAGTTTGATAAAGATACAAAATAGATCTTGGGCACAGAAGGAGTTTCTGGTGTACAGAATGGGACTTCTGCAATACTGATAGCCCCTGTCCAGCAGTCCCTTGCTGTTCTGAACACACCCAGCCAAGGAAGGCAAATGACTGAAAGTTAATTCTTTATTGAAGAAAACACACCTTTACAGCAGCTCCTAAAGTACACCAGATACAAACACACTTCCAGCATCTACATAGCTGGCTTTAACTTTTTCTGGTTTGTGCTTGGCAGAGTTGATGCAGCAGCAGGACCATGCCCACCTCCAGGGCTTTTGTTCCCCTGTCTGATGGAGTAGGTGCATGCTACCCGAGACATCTCCGGTACCTACCCTGTGCTTCCCCTCTTCAAGCCCCTGCTGGTTCTAGGAGACAGCTGAGTAGGGTACAGGGGGGATTTGACTGACCTGCCCCTCACATGAACAGCCTCTTCCTCCACTTCAGACACATCCTGTGTCCCCCACCTTCATCTCTGACTGCTTGGATCTTTCCTGCTCCTTCCACCCTGGCTCCTGCCTTGTGGGTAGCACCAAACCCACATACGTAGCTGGCCCTCTTTCCTATGTCAGCCTCCAGCTCCCCTGCCTCTGTCACACACCTGTCAGAGCCCTGCCAGTCCCAGGCATTGGTGCTCTAAAAACTTCTCTTCTTCCTTTGCCTTTATTACAGAAGATCCAGCTTTTGTAAAGTTAGGAAAATATTTCAAGGATCTGGAATAACATGGGCAAAAGAGTAAGAAGGATATTTCATTGATATGACATTATGCAGCTTTTGAAAAATTAGCATAGCTGATGCTTATTGCAGAACTAGGGAATTCTACTACAGAATTTAAAACTTGGTGACTATGCAATGATGCACAAACACTGCCATATTGCATAGCTGTCAACGTTTCCCTTTTTAAAAGGGAAATTCCCTTATTCCGAATAGGATTCCTCGCAAGGAAAGGGAAAAGTTGACAGCTATGCATATTGGAATATAACCCATCCCTGGTGAAATAGGAGAATTGGTAGCATACCTATCTCTCCTTACTTAGAACCCCCAATATGCCCATGATCACTACAGCAGGTCACAAGATTATAGCAACTCATTGGTCACTGTCAGTTTTCAAGTCTCTTTAAAGTCTGCTTATACAAGAAACAAGCTTCGCACACAAACACATAAGAAACAACTCAGTAGCACTTCCAGCCAGTGAGACTACCTGAGCCTCCAGTGACAAAGCTGGATCCGGAAGCACACCCAAACTGTGAGCCTGCTCCTTCAGGGAGAGTACAATTCCACCTAGGGTTGGCAGCTGAGCAGTTTACTCGACATGGGAATGACTCACCCACAGTGCCTCCATCTTGCCAGGACCCAAGTGGTTTTCAGGCTAGCATCACTCTATGGTGGCTGTCTTTCAAAAACTTTTTATACGGAGCGGGAAAGATATCTCCTGCCAACTTCTGCTTTTTAGGCACAAAATTGGCCATGTGCAAGGACACATGGAGGTAGACATATTTCAGCTAACTTGGCATGGAGCATCTCAAGTGGTTACTTAGACTTCAAAATGCAAACCTCCTCCAAAGGCTGAAAGATATTCTGTGTGTAAAAAGGCTAGCAGCAAGAGAGAACTGAAGAAGACATTTAAGTACAAATTTCAAAGCAGTGGCTTCTTGCATGTGTTCGGTATATGGTTTCAGCAGTCTTCTGGCCATTTTAAGTGACTGGGTTGTATAAGCTTCCAGTTACATTAATCCACTGGCTGTGTTGTGCTAGTTTGCTTCTCCCCCCTCCCTGCTTACATATCATATATTCCTGGGATACTGAGTGCCAACCTGCTTGATGTGTCCTTTGTTAATCTACCAACTGCTCTCCCCACTACCGCTTCCCTGAAAAAAGTTTCTGGCTCCTAAGAACAGCATCATTAAGAGAGGGTGGTATAATCATAGTTATTATAAAGCACTTAGCAATGTTCACTCAGTTCTCTCGATAGCCAAGCATGCAGAACCCTGTCATTTTACATACAGGGTACTTTGTTCCAAGGAGAAGACTGTAGGATTGCTACTTTCCAGAAAGTGACTGTGGAGAGAGAGAAGGGGGGGGGGGGGAGAGAAAAACAACTTGCTGGATATTTTGCTATTAGATCATTGCCATTTATGTCAGGACTATGGAATCTCTGCATTATGTAAGATAGCATTTAATATCAATTTAGAGAAATTAGTGTTTATCACCTCACCATCCTCCAGCATGGTAAAAGGTGGTGGGGGTGGGTTGTTAAAATTTTCAGTTTACTTTGCTCTCAACTTGGGCAAGTTTCTCACCTTCAAAATAAATGCAAACAAACAAACAAAAATGGCCTGTCCCCAAGTAGGACTGTGAGCACAACAGAAACCAAGCTTAGCCCATCATACCTGGCAAATAACTGGACAAAACCAGATACACAGAAGCCCAGAATGCTAATTTTTAAAGGGATTCCAAGGATCAGGCAGCTTAGAGAACAGCCTGTCCTCCATATGGGTGGATTTTAGCCAAAGCGGGCCCACATAATTTGGTGCCTATATCCAAATGGAACATGCCAAACAAGAATAGCACACTGTTCCATCTAAACCATTTTCTTGCTTCCCACAATAGCCAACAATGGAGAGACATGATTCTTCTCCTTTTGTCACAGAGGAATGCTGATGTTGTACATAGATAACAGGATGAGGATCTTGTGGATACAGATGGCTCTTTTCCAGAATCCATTCACTATGGAAATATAAGTGCTTGCTATGTGTGGTGTTCAGAAATCTCAACGTTAGAATGGTCACTCCCATTTTTGGGAAGACCAAACACTAAAATAAAGAGTGCTGTGGCACCTGGGAAACTATCTGATTTAGGCTAATTTGAGGGGAAATTCCCATTGAACCCAGTAGGACTAACTTTTGCTTAGGATTGCACTGTTACAGTGGCATAAAGAACTGAGGTGTATTGCATCAGATACATTAATCAGGTTGAGTTTGTGGTAGGTGTGCACCGTACTGGCATGAATATAGGTCTCACTTTTTCCCCAAATTCTGACTGTGAAAACTTTAAGTGTGGCTTAAATTCGCAACCTTACAAAAACTGGCTTTTACGATATCGCTGCTGAAACAGACATACAGTAAAACGGAATGGGTGTGAGTGCCTGTGGTATTTTATTCTATTTTATTATATTTTTATTAGGAATTTAAACAACACATATTATCTTAAACACATATCATCCTTAATCCCCCCCATTTCCCCCTCCCCTCCCTCCCATAAAACAACCCACCCTCCCCACCCCTGACTTCCCTCAGTTCCAATCTCTGGTTTCTCTATAAAAGCTATTCTCTGCATGTTACAAAGTTGTATGGATCCTTAATTTGTCTAACTGGTTGTTATCAATAAAAAGTTTGGGAGTGTTTATTCAAAATAGTGCCTGTGGAATTTTAAGGGAGTGGCTTATATTGGGGCATTGTCTCCCCCCCCCTTTGAATTTTAAAGGTGCAGCTTATATTTGGGTGTAGCTTATATTCGGGCCAATACGGTATATGTACAGAATAACATGAAGGAAAGCCATCAAAATGGGAATAAGATAGAACGAGAATGCATAAAAGAGAAGCCAGTGCTCTAAATATGAAACTATAAAGTTTCTCAGGCACAAAACCATGAATATTGCACAGTTGCCATAGATGTGAGGGGAAACATATTTTGTAGTAAAAGTCACCTATAAGACTGATTCAAACTCTATGAGAAACAGTACCTCTAAAGACAGCTTAAGCCAAATGTTATGTGGATTGCCAGGATGCACCTGCTCACTATTCATTCTTGACATCAGGCCAACATGGGTAAATTGATTTGAAGCTGGCAAGAACAAGCTAAAGGATCATTCCAGCTGCATCTCTTGTTGGTCTTCTAGCAAAATTGCTTACATTAAAACAGTCTCTAAAAATGAGACCAACAGACCATTGCATAAATGATGTGAGGTTACAAAACATGCTTAAGGAAAACTTACAGATGAACCAAGTTGCTTCCTGTTGTATCTCCAACAATGCTTGTATGGTTTTGGTTTTTGTAGGTCCAAATGATCTGTGACCCTTTCATATATATTTTTATCTTTGAGAATCCCCACTTCTTGGAAGGAAAGGGGACCTTGCTCTTCATAATGGAAAAAACAAAAACAAAACCCTGCTGATCACTACCTTGCAATCATGACATGTCTTCCTTGGATCCAATCAATGCCAACAGACACTTCAGAAGACAAAAAGTAGACCTTCTGCATAAATTAGATATAAGTTGTTAACTCAACACTACATGTAAGCGAGACACGCACTTCTGTTGTGCAAATAAAGGGGGGGGGGGAGAGAGAATAATCTATTGAAAAGTGGTGCCCCTCTAGATGTTGGTTAACACCCATCAGCCCCAGCCAGCATGGGCAAAAAAGTAGAGTACGATTTGCAAATCTGTACTGTTAGATATAATTATTTCAAAATTCTCTCTCTCTCTCTCTCTCTCTCTCTCTCTCTCTCACACACACACACACACACACACAATCTCAGTATTGCTTAAAATGAAGGTAGTAAATGCCCACAGTGACAAATGCTTACCACAATGTAACCATCCCTCAGACTTATGAAGCTGTGGAGTCTGCAAGCAGCCCTACCAGCTGGGCAGAGAAAACTGGAAAGGAAAAGAACTTCCAGAAAAGGAAATTTCTTCCTCTTATTGGCCACTGGTCCACCCCACTATCACTCACCCTCATACAGTCCCGCCCCCCCATGCATATATGCATATGCGTGCACAAGCACACACACACCAAATGCTCCACAGGCATGAACTCAATCAAGAAGAAAAGGGGATTGGCAGGTGCAGGAAAATCCTTCCTTTTCCCAGAGTTTTGCTCCAACTCCAGCCACATTTCCACTCCTAGCTTCCTGTCTACTGCATTCTCCCTCTCTTTGTGAGAGGTGGAGATAGTAGAATTTGGATAATGGCCATAGCTATTTGTTTTCAAAAACCTGACTGCTTCAATCTGCTCTAGTCACACTTTTTTGAAAAGCTATTTATAAGTGACTTATTGTGCCAGAAGGTGGATTCATCCAGCTGCAAGCAATGGAATGTGGATATACAATATCAATACCCCAACATGCATGTGTGGATGCACATCTGATGTACACAAGTAGTTCCTGATTCAGTAAGCGATACATGCATACTTATTTGGATGTTACCAGCTGTATTGGGACAGATATCTGGGAAAGTATATGGAATTCATTTGCACAAGAGGTAGTGATGGCCACAAACAGGGCACTAGGTTCCCATGGAAAG